>NC_089227.1:1254615-1568269 GCF_963924675.1 Phocoena phocoena | reverse complement strand
AATAGATTAACCACATATCAAATGCCTTCTTGCTGGCTAGGGGTTGGGGACCCCTCTCAGCCCCTGGAGGTTACTCTCAGGTTCTTGCACAAAGGAGCCTCCTTAACCACCCCCCATATCCTCTCATTTCTTCTGATTCTCACTGCCTTGGTCTGCATGTGTCTCTCCAAAATTCATAAGTTGAAGCCTAACCCCCAAAGTGCTGGTAATAGGAGGTGGGACAATTGGGAGGTACTTAGTCATGAGGGTGGAACCCTCATGACTGGGGTTAGTGCCCTAATAAAAGAGACCCCTCAGAGCTTCCTTACCCCTTCCTCCATGTGAGGACATGGTGAGAAGTCAGCCCCCTGCTACAGGGAAAAATGTCCTCACCTGACCATGCTGACACCTGATCATGGACTTCCAGCCTCCAGAACTGTGAGGAATAGCTTTGTCTTGTTGATAAGCCACCAGGTGTGTGGTCTTCTGTTATAGAAGCCTGAGCAGAGGAAGACACTGACCTCAGGATCCTCTTTAAAGGACTTGACTGATTAGGGCAGGCCCACCCATACTGAAGGGCAGGTGACTGTACAGGTGTGCAGCCCACAGGAACAGAGGTGATGGGGGTGACTTTGGCAGGTCACTGATGACCAGTACAGAGGCAGGAACAGTAACTACATGCAAAAAAATCTTTTTCCAGGATTCCAGATCCACAAACTCCTCTCTTCTGTTCTCGAAAGTTCTGGACAGGGATATCGTCAGGGACCGTTTCTTACTTCAGTCTTCTCTAAAATGCAGTAGCCAAGACATACACAACTTATCTCAGAGCTGCAGCAGCAAAAAGAGAATGTGTGAAAACTTCAGCTGAGTCCGGTCTGGGATTTTTTACTAAACTTATGGGTTTTCTGTGTTGTACAGACACATTTACGAACAGAAAACTTTCAGCACTTTTGAACTATCACCTAAACTCCACTCAAACTGCTTATTATTTTTCTTTATGTATAATAACCCATTGCTACAATACTTTAATAAAAACTAGTTATCACCCCTTTTTTTACCTGAGAAAATGGAACTGCATGATGGCTTAACATCTATCAGGGGACTATGCATGTCCTGTAGATGTGGGTTCTTTTGGATAATCCCGATTCCTATGTATTGAAAGTTCACACTTACAAAGGAAAACTAAAGCTACCGCAGACCTAAATTTACCCTTGAAATAAAAGCTTTTCATAAAAAATAAATCAGTTTAGATGGTTAAATTAATTGCATTTGCCCAGATCGTCCATCTGACATAAAATAAAAGAGCAAATTTTACACTGATGGGAGGTATATGATAGTGTATTATACCATAAATTTGAATTTCTTTAGAAACAAACATTTCCTGATGACTGCTGGCACCCATATGAAATGAATCATAAGTTACAACAATTTCTTGAGAGGCTTTGCTATTAGCTAAGGAGATAACCATAGTAAAAGGAGGGTTTAGCAAACATACTACATGGTATTACCTACAGTAGAAAAAAATTTGAGCCTGACATTGATCCAACATTGATCCGATAATTTTAAGTATTTCTGAGGCAGTTTCCAATACATGCCCATCTGTCAACGCACAGTCCTGGAAAGAGTGTGACACCAGACACAGACTAGAATCAGTGCCTTAGAGCCATTTTGATCACTTCCAAATGGACAGTGACTCCATTCTGATTCTTGTTGTTTAGTCTTTAAGTGGGTAGCTTCTGTTGCTGGAAAACAATGACTATCATAATTATAAACATTAAAAATAATTAATACTTGATCTTATTTTTCCAACTTGGTGAATCCTAATTCTTCACTCCACTAACAAGGGCATATATTTTACTGGTACTGTATCCAACTGCCCTGAGGAGCTGACTTTCACTCTCAGACTTCTACTCTCCTGTCAGTCCACAACCTCATGGGGGAAACAGAGAGAGAGAGAGAGAGAGAGAGAGAGAGAGAAGAACCAGGGAAATTATAAAACCAAAATTATTAAAGCTCAAAATCTTTCAAAATTTCTAAAGCCCCCAAATTCTAGGTTCCACCCCACAACAAGCTTGGGAACCATGTAGTATTCCAGCCTTATTACCAACAGGTACAAGCTGAATTTCCAGAACACTCCCCCATGTATCTTCCTTATAAACTGAAGCCTGAGCTTTGGTTTTCTCAAAGGGAGAGCAGGGAAACCCCTATCTTGAGCTCAGTGGAAGGGCCTTATCCTGCACTTTAACAGCTGACAGCACAGCAAATCTCCAAGGTGTTTATCCTTGGATTCATGTTTCTTAACTTAAAAAGCCAACACCAATGTCTCTTGACCATGTGCTATCCATTACACAGGGATGCCCTAAATTGAGAGTTTTTAGGAATCACCCCAACTATGCTGACATATATAGCTGACACCCAAGTGCTGGAACAAGGCATTCATTAAAAAGTGGACTATCTTTACACCAAAAGATAGACCAAGATTAATTTTCTTATTCCTCAGCACCAATGTATGGCCCTGTGCTCTGCTGTTAATCTCACCAATTCTTACAATTCAACACTCTCTGGGACAGCAGTTCTCCACTGGGGACAGTTTTATCTCACAGGGGACATTTGTCAAAGTCTGGAGATATTTGTGATGTCACAACCAGAAGGGGGCTGCTAGTAGCATCTAGTGGGGAGAGATGCAGCTGAACGTACTACAATGCACAGGACGGCCCCACGACAAAGAATGTCTGGCCTGAAATGCCAGCAGTATTGAGGCTGAGAAACCCACTCTAGAACACTGATATCATATCCCTTGTTTCACCTCATTATATTCAAGTTATTGTTTAATTTTTATGTAATCTTAAGCTTACAGAGTATTGAACCCGGCACAGAAAATTCCTAAAGATCATCCCCTTACTTCCTCCTATGCTAAAACAATCATAGAACACTTATTTCATAAACTAATTTTGGTTGGTTAGCATAAAGATACAGAATCTATTGGAATTTCACCATTTCTCTATGAATAACCTGTTTCTGTATCATCCCATCCAGGACATCTATTCCATTTCATTGTGAATCTCCTAATTCTCCTCCAATCTGTGTCAGTACCTCAGTCTTTTATTTCATGACCTGGACACGTTTGAATAGGACCTTTCAGTTGTTTTGGGGGAACGGTCTCAATTTGGATTTGTCTGATGTGTTCTCATTATTAGATGGAGGTTGGGCATTACTGGGAAAGATCCCACAGGTGCCCTTCCCAGTGCATGGTATCTGGGGTACACATTATTGGTTTATATTACTGTTCATGTTAATCTTTATCACTTGGTTGTGTGGTCTTATTTATATGACACTGTATTTATGTCAGTGTGGAATCAAGAGTATATAAATTGTTCCATTGTTTAAATGCAATACTTATTTATTTTGTTGCTCAAGTCATTCCAACTTGGGCTAATGGGAATCCTTTCAGGTTGGCCTTTCAGCATGCCTCTTTATTGTTGTTGTTATTGTACTTTCTTTCTAGCACGTAAGATACTCCAGGCTTTTCTTGTTTCTCCTCTACCTCAACCCTGGAATCCTTTCTACATGAAGCCTTGGTTCTCCTGATTAGAGAATGGTATTTAGAAACCACTATCTGGACATGAGGTGTGCTCATAGCCCCTGTGGTGTCACCAGCCCTTCTTAGCAGGTGGAAGTAGGAAATATATGTAAGTATACTAATATGAGAATACACAAACATCTGTATTTATTTTTAAGCCTTTATCTTCACCTATATCTTAATTTTTTGTATAGGTTTAAAGTATAGGTCAGCATTTTTGTTTTATTTTTTACTTTTTGTATATAGAAGTCTAATTATCTAAGCACCAAGTTAGTGAAAAGAGTCGATTTTTTTCCTTTGAATTGCTTTTTGCACTTCTGTAAGAAATCAGTGGTATAGGTTTATTTCTGGGCTCTCTATTCTGTTCCACTGAGCTATGTAGCTATGTCTATACTTTCATCAACACTACATTTTATTTGTTACTATACCTTAATAATAAATTTAGAAATCAAGGAGTGTGAGTTCTCCAAATTTGCCAAATAATCATAGGCAAATAAGAATAAAAGAGATCTTTGAAATTAACACATGAATTCCTGTTTATTATTGTCAGACAAATTGGGAAAAGAGGGAAGTTGATTTCAATCCCAGGAACTGAATTAGTTTTATTTGCAAAAGTTTTTAATCCCTGGGTATAAATCCTTTGTCTTGCCTCAATTGTCTGCCTTCTCCAGGGCAAATATTGATATGCAAGCTAAGGGGAAGGGAAGAGAAACACTGGGTAACTTACCTTGAAGCACTGATTTCCTTTGCCTTAATCCTGCAGCAAAGGTCTTCTTAAAAGATAGATTATATCTGTTCATTCTTCCTTTCTTTGCTATATCTCGAAAGGAATAGATGTTGTTTTACCTATTAGAAAAAATGAATCATTTGTGTAATATGAGAGCCAGCCCATTGTATACCTGTTAGGTAATCTGTAGTGACTCTGCAAAATTAGTTCCCAGAGTCCATAACACCCCCTTTCCCTTACCTCATCACAGTTGACGTGTTATCAGTAGAATGAATTTGTGCATGGTGATTACAAGTGGACAGAGCCATGGGCTATCCAAAATTCAATAAAATATCATATAGGCCAGAGAATATAGAAGGACAAGACGTTCCATTATGTCCAAAAGTCTTTAGACCTAGGATGAAAGACTTTTCTACTTCTTAGGAGCCAACGAAATGTGAAATTCAACCAGTGGTAACCTGAGTGTACCTTTCTACGGGTACCTAACTTGAGTCTGGGGCTGAGTGCCCCTCTAAGTCACTGATGTAGCAATATAACTGGGATTCAGTGTGTCCCATCAGAATTACATAAAATCATCTAGGCAGAACTCTTTGGTATTAAGTAAACTCAATTAACTGGGTTTGTGCTGTTTTCTTTAAATGTTTACTCCTCTTTTCACAATCTAAGCATTTATAATTAGGAAGAGAAAGGGTTAAATAATCAAAACCAATTAAGATCTATTAAAATTAGAGAAATTGGTTCATAGTTGGCATTTTATATAATTTTGAGGTTGTGATGTTCAAAAGAATTTGGACACCCTGTATCTACAATTTTTTAATGTGTATTGAGTAATTAACTTTTATCTGTGAATTTTACATTAACTAATTATTAAACTATGCATGTTATTGGATTATCTAAGAAAATTTTAAGCATAAAGTAGATTTAAATAGATATAAAGTATAAAGCCAGAAAACTATTAAATTTAGAAAGTTTATTTAAGCTCTTGAGAATAAACTGTTTCTTGACTATGAAATTAAAATACTTAAGCTGGAAATTAAATATATCATTACAGATAAGTAGATTTCAAAGGTGATTAACAAACTTTGCAAGTGGCACTATATATTATTCAAATACTCTTTTGAAGTGATTGCTAAAATGTGCAAGTGTATAAATAGAATATTTTGTAAGTAAAAGCAAAATATTAATGAAGATCTAGTTTTTTGTAGCTTTAATAGTTTGAATACTAATTGTTTAAAATGCAAATAAAACTCTGATTAGACTTTTATTGGTTATATTAAATTATTAAAAATAATTCTCAAGGGCACACAGATCCCACAACATAAGGGACTAAAGATCGAAAATAGATGTTTTCCTTCCCAAAGTCTGGGAACAAGATCAGAAATGTTCACATTTGAAAATACTCTAATTAATTACACAGAAGATTATTCTGGCAAAGGTACTCATGTGAATAAGTGATTTAGAAAATCATTATAGAGAATGTGTAGTAAATATTTTCAATCAGACATGGTGTTAAGAGCAGGCATCTACGTCAACAAAGCTTCACCCATAAGGGTGTGGATATTATCATTATTCCCATATTACAGATGGCAAACAGAAGTCTAGTAAGGTTAAGTAATTTTCCCAAAGACACACAGCTCGTGGGAAGTAGAGGCAGCTTGAAAACATTGATTCTGAGCACAGCAATTTGCATCATTCCATCTAGGGCATGGAGGTTCTTCTCATAGATTTAGAGGACCAGACTTCTTTTCCTCTACCTAAAGATGGGACCACTGGTTCTCTCAGTTGATAGCACTCTCATTGCTGAATAACAGTCTGTAAACTAACATGCTGATGGGGTAGGGTGTGCTCCCAGGTGAGCTTTGTGCATATCTGTTCTGGGTTACTGGTTTAAAATCTCCCATTCCTCCCAGTAGAGATGACTTGTGGAGACTTCTCAGAAGGAGTCCTAAGACACCAAGGCCAGAAGTGAGAGCATCCTTTTGCCTTGGCTGCAAGAGTATGGTCTAAGGATGAGTGCCCGCTCATATATATATATATATATATATATATATATATATATATATATATATATATATATATATATATATAATCACTCTGCTTGTACACCTGAAACTAACACAACATTGTAAATCAACTATACTTGAATAAAAATAAAATTTAAAAAAAGAAACGACAAGAAAAGAAAAATGAGATTCTAGCATGAGCACTGCAGCCCTGTCTAGGTGCTGCTAGGGACAGGGGAATGAACGGTAGATTCTGTGTGTACCTGGGGACGTATTGTGTGCACAGTCAGACCATGTAAGAGTCTCAGGAAAAGAGAGGTGTGTGTCTGTAAAAGGAATTTTGTGGAATGTTTTAGCTTAGTTTGCTCTGTGAGCAAAAGGGCGCCCAGGAGTTTTGGAGAGGGACTTAGGTGCTGACCTTTGTTTCTGAGAAAGGGGGCGCAGGATCTGATTTTTCTCTGAAGTTCCTTTGCTGCCCTAAGAGCTGCTTTTCCCTCAAAACCTTCCCGGAGGGACTGCATTAATGACCTCGTCCCATAAGTACCCACCAGCAGGCATCCCTCCACCCACCACTGGCAGGCAAGACACTGTGCTATGAGCCAGGTGGACCACTGAGAGGGACACCAGCTGATCTACTGCACCAGTTCCTGATGCTCCTGGGCCTCGGAGACCTCTCTGCCCTTTGTCCTGCCCTGCTCAGCAGGGTCGCTGAACGATGGATGTGCATGCCTCTTGGGGAGCATATTTGCTCTCCTAGCCATCTCCCTCTCAGGAGGAAGAAATAAGTGTGATTCTCATTTGACTCCATGCATGTCTTCACTCTTGTCACAACACATACCTAAATTCTATGAACTCATCTTTAGCTCACAAAGCTAGTCATTGGGAATACTTGGGTGTGGAGCCTGGGATTACAAAGATGACATTGCTCTATTTTTTCACTATGTCCATGAGACTGTCTCATTACTAGTCCTGCTGGGAACAGGAGTCTTTATATAGGTGAAGATTCCCAGGAGACCTTCTGAGATGGAGGAGAACTCAACCAGACACCATGCACATCTCTCTGTAGTAATGAAGAGTGATGTGACACTAGACTCAGCAAATGGAAAGGGGATACTAGGTACCCACCTTGCTGAGCAAGAGCTAGAGCTGCCTGGTCCTCCGGGACAATCTCACCTCATGGTTGCAGGGGGTGGACCACAGATTGACAGCTCCTCAAGTCCAGGGTCATCACACCAGAAACAATAGTATGATCCTCCATTTGGTAACACATGTTACTAAAGTCAAATCCTATGTTGGGTCCTGTATCCCTTTCCTTTTTTAAAAAAATCTTTATTGGAGTATAGTTGATTTACAATGTTGTGTTAGTTTCTGCTGTACATCAAGGTGAATAGGTTATACATAAAATAAATGACAGCTGACAAATTGATATATTCTGCTAATGGAAATAACAGCATTTCAAATATCAACATTTTCACGTGCAAAATATATTCATATCAGAATGAGTGAGCTTTAATTATTATTCTTTTCTCTCCTCCATACATATTTAACCTTGCCCTTCAGGAATGCCATTTTCTTTAGCTATGTGTAACGTCTTACCCCTTTCTGCCTGGGACCACCATCGTAACTGCCAAGCTGTGTTCCATCTGTACAATGCCTATGCAAGCTTTGGTGTGTTTCTCATTAAAAATGACTCTCTTGAAGATGGGAATATCTGTGGTGAAATGGCTCAGACTTGAACAAGCATAGTTTTGCAAAGTTAAGCTGTTGTCAAGCTAATCTTGTGTGTGTATCACAGGGAATAACAGGACACCCTTGTAAAACTATCCCTTAATGTTGACAATCCTGAGTCTCAACAGCCCTAGATGAGTGTAAAAAGGCAGTCTTATCCCAGACTCCCTACTTATCCCTGCATTCAACATTCATTAAGAATGTTTTTTTATGCCAGGCATTATACTGGGCATTACAAATATAAAGAAGATGAATAAAAGATGCTGACCTCAAGTTGCTCAGTCTTCACACAACAGTAATTATCAAGACATTGTAAATCAACTATACTTCAATTTTTTAAAAAATAAAGAAAAATGGGGGAGGAATGGCTTTCCTTTCCAGCCCCTGAAATTTTTAAAATGAGAAGATGCTCTCACATCCTTTTGTTTTATATTTTAGACTTACTGTGTCTGCATATTAGTCACAAAATGACTTGCCCCTTAGAAGATGATGTATTTTAAAGCCAAAGGAAACTAGGGCAGGGGTGAATTTTCTCTAATCACACTCAGAAAGAAGATGGTTTTAGTGTAATGTCTTTTGATATATCAGAGTAATATTCAGGTTTTCTTTCTGATAAACAAAGAGAAAAGCTTTGGGGGAAGGGAAAAAGTCATCTTGCTTATGGAAACATTTGTTTTTAACCTTAAAACATGTTTCTTGCTTCCCATGTACAGGGACTCACATGTTCTTAAGAGCTAGACAGTACCCCCAAAGACCACTTAAAACAGTTTCCTGCAGAAGTAGAGTTCTCTTTTATAACAGCCACTGAAGATCACCAGTTCATCCACAATTTTGCACTGGAAATAAGGAACTCAGAACTTTAGGAACTGACACATTCTACTTCTGGACAGTGCTTATTATTTGAAATGTCTTTCTTACCTTAGGATAAAATTATTTCTTTGACATCCCCACCACTTGTCCTAATTCTACCACAGGATGGTAGAATCTCTTTTTTTCCCCCCCAAATAAGTCCTTTGTACATTTAAAGACAAATTTCAGAAACTCCTAAATTATCTTTCCTGTGATACATTCTAAATATATTCTTTCTTTCAACATTTATCCAGTGCTTATGTTATCTTTCATCATCACACGCTGGTTGCTACCTAGAGACACAGAGGTGAAGGGAATGGCCTTTGTACTTAGTCCATCAGGGAAGATGTTCAAGGAAAAGTGAAGCATAGCATACATATATGTATATATATATATATATATATATATATATATATATATATATATACACATATATATATATACACATATATATGTGATATATATACACACATATACATAGACATGTGTGAGTTTGTGTGTGTGCGCATGTGTGATTCTTTGGGCAGGGGGGACAGACAAAAGAGCATGTAACTAAGTTGCCTTGTGGAGAAGATCAGGAAAAAATAAACAGAGGTCCTGCAAGATAAATCCTGAAGGATGTGTGAGAGCTTCCCAGGTATGAAAGAGAAAGAATTACCTTCCTTCTAGCAGAGATAAAAATTTAATGTAAAGGCAAGAGATAGTAAGAGCATGTGTCAGTGTGTTCAGGGACCATCCAGGAGCTTGGGAAGTTGCAGCCAGTGTTGATGTAGAACACAAAGCTGGAACTGCAAGTGGAGGCTCAGATTGCAAGGCATGTTGATTAACCTGGCTGGATACATTATGAGGACCACTGATGTGCTCAGGAAAGCAGATGGGTGATCAGGCTTATACTGAAAAAATAATTCTCCTCAGTGTGGTTGATAAACTGGGATGGGCAAGTGTAAGCCTAAGTTGCTGTATAAGTCAAGGAAATAATGGTGATGACCCAATGATGCCAGAGACTCTGAGGACTTCAAGAAACACTGTGATTGATCTGAGAGCAAGTCTGCAGGACGCAGTAGTAAAAATCAGCCATCAGGATAAGAGCAAGACAAGGTTCATCAAAATAAGTCAGCAAATAAATCATAAAAATGAATAAGCAGATCGTAATGATAGAACAATATGCTAACACTCTTTGAATAAACAAAAGAGATGTTTAGCATGTCTACAGGAAACATAAAACTATTAAGATCACCTAACATATTTTTAAAAGAACTCTAGAGAACATCTATAATTGAAAAAATGCAATAATTGAAATTCAAAATACCTAGATATTAGGTACACTAGCAGATTTAACACAGCTGCAGAGAGAATTCATAAACTGGATGATAGATGAGGAGAAATAACCCCTATAGAGATAAAGAAATAGAAAATATGAAAGAGAGATTAAGAGACCTGGAGGATAAAGCAAAAAGCTAGAGGATATCTCTACAATGAATTCCAGAAGGAAAGTAAAGAAATTAAATGGGATAAATAAAAAAATAATATCTTTAGAATTAAAGAAAAAGGCAGTTACTTACAAGTAGAGAGAAAAGCATAATCAGAAATAAATTTATCCTATATTCTTTATAGTGTTTGGTCATATTTACAGAGAGAAAAGCCATTGATTCCATTTATAATTTGACATGTTAAGCATTCCTGTTATAATTTCTAGGTAAGCAATCAAAAATATACTTAAAGCTAGTATCAGAAGAAGAAAAAGTTTCATACCAAGCTAGTTAATCACATAGCTTATATGATTAACTGAACAGGATAGGAAATCTAGTTTTTAAATGATAGGAAGTAATCTCTATGGTAATGGTGATCATATTAAATTTAGGGGAGGAAGTTTCACACCTCTTCAAGGAGAGCTAGCCCCTCTGACATGAACTCTTCAAAACTGGACCATTTTTACTTGTCCAGATGAGTGGAAGGATCTCACAGTTTAGAAAGACAAGAAACTGATGCTAGGGGTTAGACATTTCATTCATTAATAACTGTGACCAAAGAAGGAGAAATAGTTCAGACATGCAAGTAACCCAAGAATATCAGGAAGAATTCAGGGTTTTTCCAAACATATATTTTTGTTTGTTTAAGAAATAGAATAGTTTCTCACCTTACTCAACATTATACAGCAGTAACAAATGACAGGAGACAAGCATCTTCTGTGTGTCAAATAGATAAATTAATTAAATTTATTTCCAAGTTTTTCCTTCTGGAAGCACCCTCCTCAGCCATATGGCACTCTTTAGTGTTCTCTTTGCATCTTTATTTCTCATAGGTTAATAATTCCTTAGGTTAAACTTCTATTAAGCATATATTAAAGTTCCCATTTAAAAACATCTCCTAGTTAGACCCTGGCTGACACAATGGTCTATAATAATAATGCTCTTCACACAAGCTAGAGCTGTTAAGGTTTAGCAACTTGCACTGGATCAAAGCAAGTTTTTCTGACTTCAAAACCCACTACTGATGCCCTGTATCCTTCTGCCTGTAGAGAGAAATCTGAGTCCCCCACCACCTTTGGAATCATTAATAAGCCTTGTATCACATATCTGTGATAACTAAGGCTTCCCTGGAAACATTTCCAAACAAGCATTCAGACTGAAGTTTCATCTCTGCTGTGAATCCTGTCTCTAAGTGGCTGTCTCTGTTGTCAACCAGCTGTCTTTGCATTCAGACTGGACATGTCCCTGACTCTGAGTGGTCTAAACGCAGGACACCAGACAGAAATCCCTGCTGTTGACACCCTCCTCCCTATGTTTACTTTCTATTCTCAGAGATTTCCTTCAGTTTCACCAAGTGGCCATCCTTGAAGGAGCAGACCCTCAGCAAGAAACAGTGAGAGAACAACACAGGATATGGGGCTGGGAGAGCAAATTAACAACAATCTCTGGGTCTAAAATGATGGATTATTGACTGAATATGGCAAGGGGAATGAAGCAGCTTATTTAATGTTCTGCTGGTGGTCCCAGCATGGATGAGACTGGAGGTGAATGATCAGTGGCAAAACAGATGGTCAGAGCAAACTTATGTGACTTCTCCAAAATGTGATAATGAAACAATTGTCCAATGTTGTATATAATTACTCAAAAGAATAGGATGTACAAATGTGGACTAATTTAACATTCTTTTTATCCATTTTGTAGAACAAGTCATTCATAACACAAAGGTCTACTACCGCGAGTGTGATTCCAGTCTTTAATGTTCAATTATATCACACAGTAGCCTGAAGGTCGTTACATGTGAACTAAATTTCAACATATTCAACAAGTATTAAAAAACCTTTTTACTGTTTGATCCATGGGTAACATTGATCAACTATTGCTCCAAAGTTTAAAAAGAAAATGTTTAGTAAAATGTATCACATAGATAATAAAAGCAATATTAACTTTAAGTATATTAGTTTAAGATTTCATATTTTGAATTTTAGAAAGACAATTGTCTTTGCAAAAAAAGTATAAAAAAAATAAGAACACTAAGCTTTTTAATTTAAACATTTGTCATTTCTACAATGTGTTCGTCTGTTGCCTGACTAGTAAATATTGGCAACCTAATCAATTCGCGTGTCAATTTAAGAGGAAACATCTCCTTTGGTTAAATGTATTGCCTGATTCATCAAAATGAAAGACCAATTTACTCACAACAGTTAATCCATAATTTGACATAGATATTTCCACATTAATAGCTGAAGGATATAAAAAGATCTTATTAGAGAAAATAAAATACAGCTAGTTTAAATCAGCTTAACACTTTAACACTGGCTGTCAGCTGAAGATATTACTAAAGTTACTTTAACAGTAACATTTTCACATAGATAACTTTATGAGAATGTATTCAAATAGAATAATTTAGGAAATTAAAGAGAGAAATTCTATAAATTTTAATAATCTTATAATATAATAATCTGTTAAAATAATGTAAAGTATAATAGGATATAATGCACAAAATATACTATGTACTATAATTATAGTATGATATATTTACATATTAAATAAAATATGTGACATCACAAAGAATATAAATATATTTTAACATATATATTCCAATTCCATTGATCTTACAATATATTCAACAACAAACTTAACAAACATAAAATAAAGATTTGGTTTTGCTTTAGCAGTGGAAGATCTAGGAGCAGAATAATGATTTTGTATTTTTCAAGAGATTTCTTTGTTTAAACAATATCACTATGAATTCATGGTAAATAAAAGATACCACAACTTTCCAAATCAGACTGCTTCTGATTTTATTCCTCACAAGAAAATTGTGAATTGTGTATTGTTATTTCCATTTTACAGATAAACGAGCTCAGAGGAGTGAGGTAACCTATTGGAGGTCACACTGTTGCCAAGTGGCAGAATTGAGACCCATTCCCTTAGCCTTGATCCATGATAACATTGATCTTGTTATCATCTGTACTTGAGTAGGAGGCTGCCAGGATGTGAAAGTGGCAGCCATTGCTATGGTTTATCGATTGGGAGAGAAATTCTGTATGGGGAGAAATCTTTAGAACTCGATGTTGGAGTTGGCACTTCAGCTGAATGCCTCCTCTTTGTGGAATATTAAATTTCAAATCTCAAATCTACAAATGAGATACACATTTCACTGAGTGGTGGTACAGGAACACCCAGCTAGATAGAGAAGCTATGGCAACTGATTTCAAGCACAATTTTTAAAAGAATTTCAGTAAGAACAAGAGAATTCCATCATATTTGAGCCAGGTAAACACATTCTTTCTTCCAGGACTCAGAGTGGAAATGAGATAGATAGTCAGAGATTAATGTCTATACTTTTATCACCTACCCAGGCTCTTTCTGAAACACTGAATTCTGATGTTTTCCCAGTGGACAAGGCCCTTTAGTTAATGCTAAGCCAGACCAGGTTCAAAGCCATGACTCTGTCCTATTAGTGACTCTGACTACACCTCCAAGATTTAAAGTTTTCTGCAGGCAAAGACTTCAAAGGCAAGGAAGAGCCCAGCCTTCATGGGACCCTCATATCCAGACAGCCACCTACCTCAGGGACAAATCTGAAATGTCGCACCTTAACCTCTTGGTATGAATTTAGGCCTATTGTGAAGAAGCATTGTACCTTTATTACTATCAAAAAGACACAGAACTTCAGACTATCTGTCATACTGACAAAGACTTTTAGGTTCATGAGAACAGGCTCTGGACACTCTTGACATTATTGCCACTGGAAACCTGGTCATGTTTGCTGTGGACAAGAGCATAGGAGAAAAGTACAAGAAAACAATTGCCAACAACACTGCTCTTTAAACACAGAAAGTATTGAGAGGCTGGTGACTGTGAGAAGCCAAGAAACAGGGTGTCTTTCTACAATTTCAGCTTTTAATACAAATAACACCATGAAAGATAGAAACTCCTAAGATCAATGAAGAGGAGAAATGGAAGATTCTTAAAAAGTGCAACAAAGCCATCTCCCTTCTGGGCAAGAACACAGATGTCACTGGATCTGTTGTCTCATCGGGAAAAGCTGGAGAATGTTGGCAACTTCAACACCCCCAGGAGTGTCTGAATGCTGGGGACAGGCTCAGGGCTCCCTGCATCTCGAGAGCTCTGTCCACAGCTGCTCCCTGGTAACCTACTCTTGGAAGTCACCTCAGAAGGCCAGAGGAGCACAATCCACCCAGCTGGCCACAACCTTGGACAGACCTAAATTTTAAAGGCCAACAGGTTGAGAGAAAGTTAACCTGTATCTGAGCCATGATATGAATTTCTAGACACCAAATTCTTGAAAAGGTGCAAGGTGAAATAAATGAATTCCACAGCATCTATTGGAACTGAAACCATTGCCAAACACAATTTACATCCTCTACTGATAACTAGTACCACAGAATAAACAAGTACAAGTAGTCTTGTGAAAGTTTCAAACAACAGAAAGATGTATAACTCAGAAAGTAAATTTCCCCATAATTAGGGTTACGACTAAGAACTGAAAAAGTAACAGGGACATCTTTTGCAAACGCTAACTTTGTAACAGAACAAAGAAATTTAATTTATGTTTGACAGGTGTCATTTGCCAGGACATGGTGAAAAAAAAAAAGATGTGTTAAAATATCCCTTTGGTGTGGTGGGTGGGAGTTGATGGAGGTGAAACAAGAATGGTAGAATGTTGATCATTGGGATGTTAAAACCTTGTCAAGACCTTGAGGACATTATGCTAAGTGAAATAAGCTGGTCACAAAAGGATGAAAACTGTACGATTCCACCACGAGGAGATCCCTGGAGCAGTCAGAATAACAGAGAGAAAATAGAATGGAGTTGTGGCAAGGTCGGCGGGTGATGTGGGCAGAGTTTTAACTTGAGAAGATGAAAGGTTCTAGAGATGGATGGTGGTGATGATGATGCAACAACATGAACGAACGTACTTAATGCCACCGAACTGTACACTTAAAAATAGTGAAAATGGTAAATTTTATGTCATGTGTATTTTTACCACCACCACCACAACACAGTCTAACAAATCTATCCTTGGATAAAATTTACTGACTCAAGTCTGATGTTATTACTTCCTTTAAAGCATATACATTTGCCCTGAAGGGAAGGTTCCATTCAGAGTTTCCACAATACCTAACAAGAAGCCTTCTTTCTAAAGTAGCTGCTCGTTACATGGGTTTTGTTTGTTTCTTTCTTTTGTGATAGAAATGAGCTTGTCAGAGAAAAAGCTATTAAAGTCATTATACCAAACATTGTTTAATTTTCTCTCTTCATAAATCTATGTGATGACAAATAATTTTTTGCTAATGTGTTCTCACTAACTATCCAATATTGTTTAGTTTTAGAAAAGTAGGGACATGTACTTATGGAAATTTGGGAAAGAGTATTCATATGAAATAATAGAAACAGAAGAACAAACATCAAAATAATTTTAGTTTGGGGACCACATCACTAGGCAAAGTAATTGGAACAAATAACTTCAAAGTAGCAATTACCATGTCACCTATTTTCAAGTGATTATTGGAATTTCTTAGAGGTAACATGAAATTGTCAAGTTTCCTCATATAGTTGTTTACCTTCCCATTTATCACATAGCCAATGGATAGCCATTTGAAATATTATAGAAAATACTGCAAATGTTGTCACCTGCCTGCTGCATGCATGCTTCATCATTTGGTAAAAGAAGAAACGGGAAATTTACGTTCCGTCTTCAGAAATCATTTAAAACTCTTCTTCTTTTGCTCTCTCTTCATCTCTGATATATCCACTCTAAAAGAATAAGCATGGATTTTTAACCTGTCAAATAAATGAAGGAGGACCTGACTACCGTTTCAAAAATCCCTTTTATCTTTAATGTTTATTTCAGAGTCTTGGAGCAGGTCTTGAATATTACTCAGAAGAGGACAATCAGCAGTGGTCTGTCCTGGCACAAATAAAACTGATGGCTGTGGAAATGTTCCTAAGCCCCCGCAGAGCCACAGCTGCTCTGAGCTACATGACACTGAACCAGGGGCTTGAAAGCACAGCGCACCTGGATAGAAATGGGCCTCATGCACAATGTTCCGAAAGAGAATTTTGCTAAACTGGCTTTGTTCACCCCAGGGACTGAAATCTCCACCAAGACTTCCTGTCCTAATATCTCAATTTAATCCTACCTAGAGGGGTCCTTTAACTCAGGATCAGATGAAGACCTCAAGTGTGTGAAGAATGACTCAGCTCACACGGTGATGAGAAGGAGAACTGACGAGCTGTGTGCACACCAGCGTCCAGATGCCGAGTCATCCACAGTGTATTCTGGGAATCTCCAACTCCTCCTTTAATAATAATAATATAATTATATAATATTAATGAATTTCTTCTCTTTAAGTCACTGGACAAAAAAGTGGTGTCTGAGTTAATATTGGTGTCTGTTGCTCAGGCTAGAGATGGGGTATTACCATGAAAACAAATCACAGCCAAAGACATCCTAGGATTGACCAAACTGAGTAGGGTGAGAAGCATGGTATGCAGAGGAAAGGGTCCAGGCTGGCCAACACAAAGGGTGTTGCCCTCGCTCTGCCACCCTGGGGCCATCAGCAGTCATGGAGAGACAGTTAAATACTGGGATTGGCCAAAAAGTTCCTTTGGTTTTTAAGTAAAAATAAAAGACACATTTTTCATTTTCACCAAGAACTTTATTGAATAACTTATTTACCCTTTTGTTCCACTACCTTCTGTCATTTATCAGACAACTTCAGAATTCCATCTTCCCAAAACTTTTAATCTTTTTGAGCAAAGAACTGTTCCAGGTGCCTTTTACAGTCTTCCAGTGAATTAAAATTTTTTTCCATTAAGATAAATTTGTAAAGACCGAAATAAATGGAAATCCAAAGGTGCAATATCTGAATACAGTGGGTGAATCAGAACTTCCCAGCCAAGCTCTAACAGTTTTTGCCTGGTCATCAAAGAAACGTTATCCTGATGGAAGATTGCATGTTTTCTGTAGACTAATTCTGGACGCTTTTCTTCGAGTGCTACTTTCAGTTTGTGATAGAAATGTAATTGGAAGCAGTAGTTGTTGGAATTAATCGTTTGGTTTTCCAGAAGGAGCTCATAATAGAGGACTTTCTTCCAATCCCACCATGTACACAACATCACCTTCTTTAGATGAAGGCCGGCTTTTGGTGTGGTTGGTTCATTTCACTTGTCCCACAATCTCTTCCATTCCACGTTATTGTACAGTATCCATTTTTCATCACCTGTCACAATCTGTTTTTAAAAATGGAATGTTTTCATTATGTTTAAGTAGAGAATCACATGTAGAAATACGGTCAAGAAGGGTTTTTTCACTTAACTTATGTGGAACCCAAACACCAAAACGATGAACATAACCAATCTGGTGCAAATTATTTTCAACGCTTGATTTGGATATTTTGAGTATGTCGGCTGTCTCCCACGTGGTATAACGTTGATTGTTCTCCATGTCTCAATTTGATCTCTATCAACTTCAACTGGTCTGCCTGACCATGGAACATCATCCAACGAGAAATCTCCAGCACGAAACTTCACAAAACACTTTTGATACATTCGATCAGTCGCAGCACCTTCTCCAAACACTGCACAAGTCTTTTCTTACATTTCAGTTGTGTTTTTACCTTTCTTAAAATAATAAAGCATAATATGCCTAAAATGTTGCTTTTTTTCTTCCATCTTCAATATTAAAATGTCTACACAAAAATTCACCAATTTTGATGTTTTTTTTTAATGCACACTAATATGACAGCTGTCACAATACAACATAACAAGATTATTTCAAACGAAGTTAAAGACAACTAAGTGCTACTAGAGCAATCTTACCGAAAAAAATACCGAATGAACTTTTTGGCCAACCCAATACCAAGGCTAATAGAAGCACTTTGGAAGCCAGGCAGATAGCCCCATCAGTTATAGAGTGAACTCGGGTGTTTCCAGCTGTGAATCTGAGTTCCTTCTATGATAGAAGGAAGGCATCGAACCACAGAACTTTTTTGTGTGTGGTCAATGCGGTGACATATGCAAAGGGCTTAGTGGACTGCCTGGAACATAGTGATTCTCCATGAAGGTTAACTCAAGTACTCAAGTAATAATAATAATAATAACAATAATAATATACAATATCTAGTCATAGCCTCACAAATCATGACATGGGAGTTTCCATCAGCACACTGAGAGAATTTCCAGCCTCCAAGAGTCAATTCACATTCCTAAGTAGCTAGTGATGCTAACTACATCAGAATTCCTGGGACTTCCTGGCGGTCCAGTGGTTAAGACTCTGCGCTTCCAATACAAGGGGCACAGGTTCGATCCATGGTGGGGCAACTAAGATCCCACATGCTGTGCAGAGTGACCAAAAAAAAAAAAGATTTAATATCTACTTATTTGTCCTGGTGAGGTTTATATCCTTTATATCACAGAAATACTGAAATTTTTTATTTTTCTCCATAATTTCTTCCTCCTCGTGACATTCAGTGTTTCTCACACTCTTTCCACTAGCACTTCACCTGCCCACCCCTTAATTACCTATCTCATATTCACTCTTTAGGTCTCATCCTAAATGTCATGTTTTAGGACTTCCTAAAGACCTAAATTACCATAGTGTGCCTTTCTAAGTGACCTCTCACTCCTTACTTCCTGGGATGTAGTGGAGACCTCCCATGTTGGTCTGTATGACTTGGTGAAGGGGGTAACCCTGTGTGATCCCCTTCTGTTCCTCCAGACCCACCTCATGCTTGTACATGATGTGCACCTCATGTATGTGTGTTGAAGTGAATTGAATTTGATAATTAAGGTTGAGGTACCACTGGTTATAGTGTTATTCATTCTTCAGAGTCTTGCTCAGATTTTATCCTTCCTTCACAGACTTTCCAGAACATATTTCATTGCTCCATTTTTGTGGTCCTATGTATCCTTTCCTGCTCTAAAACCACCTATTTAAGTGCCTGTCCACCCACTAGGCTAGGCAACAAGAGGGCATGTACTTATCTCTACACTGCAATGAGGAAGCTAAGAGGGGCTAAATTATAACTTAATTTAAATTATAATTCAATAAGACATTTTCTCAGAGAACAAGAGGAAAAGGGGGAGGAGTCTAGTTAGAGTACTGCTCAAAGAAGGAGCACTCTATTAAACATGTAATTCAGAAAATGAGAAAAACGGCAACTAAACAAAACATGAATACAGAAGTGATTAAAAGTGGGGGGAGCCTGGAGAGGGAGCTGGTGATTGTGAGGGTCCCAACCTCAGGAGGATAAATCTACAGGTAAAGTCCTTGTGGAATTTCCAGTCACCATCGTGGGCTAGAGTTTCAGCACTTGATTAGAGCAATAGCTGGGAAGTTTGGAAAATTTACCAGCCCTCCAAAACACAATTCATAGCTTTATTTATTTTATTTTATTTTTTTTTATATTCCATCTGTTTCTGTGTTTGCAAATAGAAATAAAAAGGGGTGTTTTCTATGGGGAAAGTGGACTGAGTCCCAAGGATCCAAGGAAAGAAACTCAGGGAAGGACACCTAGACTCGCACTCTGGGCTTCACAGTAATCCAGATTGAATACAGAATCCCTCTATGTCCCTTCACTCTTTCTATATTTGCTTCTTGTTTCCACATGGTCATTATAATCTTCCAAGATGACTGTTATTATTAGTGTGACGTCAAGACTTATTACAGATTGCTAGTGAGAAAAACAATGTGGCATTTTTATAATGAGAAACAAACAGATTAATGGAATAGAATAGAGAGAGTGTCCATATGTAAACTCACGTGTATGGACAGTTGAGCTTTGATAAATGTCCAAAGCCAATTCAGTGAAGAAAATATGGTGTTTACAACAAATGTTGCTGGAACAATTAGATTTTCATAAGCAAAGAAACATATGAAGAAGAAGGGAGAGGAGGGGAGAAGGAACACACACACACACATAGTAGGTATCCTTGTTAGTTGCGTGGGTATGCACACCACTGGTGAAAACAGCCCTCCTTATTCTTCAGTCAGAACAGAATCTCCACTCATGTCCAGTGTCTAGGATTCTAGGCTCACCTAAAATTAATAGTTCAAAGTTAAGAAATCAACACGCCAGGATCATGACCATATCAGTAAATCTTCATTTCTGCTGCTTCTTGCTGCCAAGCTAATTAAATTTTTCATGGTGTCAGTTTATGTATGTGATGAAGAGATAACTCAGATTCAAATTAGAAAAAAATAACTCTGTCATTTATGAGAACTGCACTTCAGGGAAGGAAGGGAATGCAAAGATCTCTTTGTGGGAACAAAGGAGGCTTGTCTACGGGGGCAGGGAGCCCAGTGAAGGGGAAGGGGGTGGGGACCATGACTCTGGACAAGCAGGAGACAGACATCAGCCATGAAGCTGGCAAACTTTAATAAATGCCATTTGGATGCCGTGCTGATAACGTCTGGACACGGAGGGACTGAACTCCTAGTCAGGTCAACGGCCACTGATGCAGGCATCTTTCCATGTGTTTCCCAGTGATTCTGAGTCAAGAGCAAACATAGTTGGCAGAGTGTGTAAGGATTCTCCTGTATTTTACTCCCCTCTCCAATCAGTCAGTTGGTCAATAAATATGTATGAAGCTACCACACAGTGCATTACCTGATTGAGGTGCTGGGATTTTCAAAGGGTTTCGGAGCACTGTTCTAGTTCTTAAGAATATTAAAATTCAAGAAAAAGAAAAGAGTTATAAATAAACATACTGCATTTTTAGCAATAATCATTTGCAATCTCAAATATGGAAGGAACTTTCATGGTCATATAAGCCAAAGCAATTTTCAAAATGCGTGGCTGGTGAAGCACTCACCCACAGCGTATGCAAGAGGACATTTCTGTTAGAGAAGAAAAGAAGAGACTATCTACTTCTGATGCTTTCTTTTGATGTCGTCCTTTGGGTGCATATTTATGCATTTTGCAATCATTATAATATTTTATTGCAGGGAGACACACACACATGAGATAGATGCTCAAATCTGTGAAAAAGTATGCTTCATTTTTAAAGTTTGAAGGCCACAAATATATTTTTACCTTCATTAGTACTTTCAATATCGTATACTACAGCTTTAAATAATCACCATGCAGACTATGATTTAAAAAATGTTCCAGTGACCGATGTATGATTATTTCTGACCTTTAAGGAGCCTTGTCATGAAGATATCACATTTGAAAACTCTCCATGATGCATACCAGTTTCCAGGCAAATTATGCTTTTCTACAAATTTCCTCTTTCTTCTATGATAGTCTCCTTTCCAAGGGGAGATGAGTTTCATCTGATAGAGATTTAGAGAACCCGAACCACTTCTGGATGATCAATTTGTTCTAACCTAAGTGGCTCACACATTTTATTAATGATCTGTTCTATAGTCTTATTTATGGTGAAGCCATAATTTTATCGCCCTCTCTATTGGCCACAGTCCTCATTGTTATTACTAGTATTATTACACAAGTGGTCAGCATAGCACCTCAGGCATGACCAAGCACTGACTCACTATGGTGACTATTGTTACTAATGTTGAAACACCATTTATAAGCAGTGGACCATTGTTCTGCTTTTGTTAAAACTAACAGATCATTTTGTCATTCCTAGAAATTTTATAATAGTGTTTCTTTATGGCTTTCAAGTATTCATCAAGTCTATTCACAATTCTTTAATTCCACCTGGATTATTCTTTTTAAACAATCCCACTAAGAGAGAAATCTTTTTTTAAAGATTTTTTTGTTTATTGAAAGTTCGTTATGTATACCATCTTGTTTAACTCTCATGACAAGCCAAAAACATAGGGATTATTTTCATTTCCATTTTACAGACAGACATTGAGGCCAAGGATTTCATTTATCTTTCCTGAAGTTATAGAGCTATAAGGCAGTAGAGCCAGGATTTGAATTCATCAAGTCTGAGTGCAGGGCTCCTACTCTTTAAAAATTTTTATTGGAGTATAGTTGATTTACAATGTTATGCTAGTTTCAGGTGCAGAACAAAGTGAATCAGCCGTACACGTACATACATCCACTCTCCTTTACATTCTTCTCATATACAGGTCACCCTGCACCACACAGCAGGTCCGTATTAATCATTATTATATACATAGCAGTGTGTATATGTGTCAATCTTTAAAAAAATTATTCCTAATGTGAGCGAGTCTAGCATCTCGACGTTTCATTTTTGAGGGGCCTCCGACTTCTCTCTACATTTCATCTTTTGCGCCATCATAATGACACTTTTGGGTGCTTCCTACCTCTGAAAATTGTTTTCTTTCACAGTTTTCTTTTCTATAGTAAAGCTTATCTTCAGTAACAGGGTTTTCTTCTTTTGGCACTCACTTTCCCTAAAATTTAAGGTGTGTGTTGGATCATACTTGGTCTGAACCAACTTGAGTACTAAGGTAATTTGATCTCTCTTTCCCAATGATTTTTCCCTCATTTTTTAAAGCCACTAATTGCTTTTTTAAAATACGCTATAGACATGCTCAGGTCTTTTTTCCAGCTGTCTATTAACTTTGCTGTTTCTGCTCCTGCTTTCAGCTGAATTTCTGTAACTTCTCTTGTCTAGGAATGATCTTCTTGTGGTAATCTTAGCCCAAATTTATAATTTTAATGTTCTTCATTGTTTTAGAAACACTTTTTTGACAAAATGATAAATTTTCAAATATTATACTGCAAATAGAATACTCTCTCTTTAGCACAAATGTGCTAATATTCTGTCTCTGCATCATAAAATTTACTGGCTCCTCAAGCCCCTGAAGACCCCTCAACACAGCCATATTTTTCTACTTCTAGCCTCATCCTTATCATGCATTTCTCTTTATATGCACATCAGACCCACTGAATTTCTATGCCGAACACTTTATCTGCAGAGAATTATTTAATCTTCACAAAAATATTTTCAATTAGCCATCCTTTCCCTATGTTATACATGAAGATATTAAAAATCAGCATTTTATATTCTTTTCCAAACATCAAAAAATGCTGAGATTTCTTCTGCATCTGCTGGGTCTTCTCAAGTTTAATTATTTTCACATTAAATTACATAGGCAAGAAAAGCCAGAACTGGGCAAGCCTTCCAGAATGGTGGTGTAAGGACTTACAAAAATCTGTTCTTCCTATAAAAGCAATGAAACTTGTCAGAAAGCATAAAAATTAACTTTATTCAGAACTCTCAGAATTAGCCACTGGCCTGAAACAATCTGAAGGGCCTTTACCTCGGGAAAACTGCATCACTTGGGTAAGAACAGCAGGTGCGCAGCTCTGCAGCTTCACCTCCTTCCACCCCCTCATGACAAACAGCAGCCTTGCAATCTCTCCAGGGTAAGACTTAGGGCTCCTCATAAAACCCATCAGCAGAGCACTGTCAATATCAAAACTCTGGGGAAAAGCCTTATTTACAGGGGATTTAACCTTACTTTTAACCTTGTATCCTTGTTTGCAGCTGGTATCTCAGGTTAAAAAAGGACAAACTGTTGTTAACGGTTTAAACAATGATTTAACCTTATTTAACCTGTGATACCAGTTGCAAACAAAGGCCTAGCCACAATTTAAAAAAAAAAAGTCTGGCAAGTGATATATCCACAGAGGGCTGTAGACAGTTCTGACATATTGTAGGGGATTTAGAAGGCCCAGAGCAGGACAATGAACACACGTAAGACTGACCAAGTGGGCCCTGGTCTCTCACCTGTCTGATGTATGGTCTTTTGCAAGCAAAGGAGAATGAGGTGAAGTTGTAAGGTGAATGTCTAAGCTACATCCTGATACATTCTTAGATCCTCATGGCTATGGGTGGAAAACATATTGGTTTAAGACATTTAAGGAAATCTCTGCCCATTTATTAGCTGACCACCAAGCTAACTGACTCTGTGACCACACACAACAGGGAAATAGACTGTAGAATTAGTCCACGAAGAAATTAAGGCATTCTCAGAAAAACAAATAAAAAAATAAACCCAAGAGAGTTTTCTCCAATAAACCTGCCCTACAAGAAATATTCATCAACTGATGAATGGATAAACAAAAGTGGCATATCCACACAGTGGAACATTACTTGTTCATAAAAAGGAATTCAACACTGATACATGCTACAAATTGAACTTGGAAAACATTGCTATGTGAAGAAGCTAGATACAAAAGTACATACATTGTATGATTCCATTTTAATGAAGTATCCAGAATAGGTACATCTATAGAGACAGAAAAGTCAGTACTTCCCAAGGGGTGAAGTTGGCAGGGAAAGAGAGTGACTGCAAAATGGCTCTGCTTTGCTTATTTGGTTGATGAACATGTCCTAAAAATAGGTCGCAGTGATGGTTGGATAACTCTGTGAATATACTAAAGCCAAGAAATTGCATACTTTCAGTGGGTGAACTTTTTTTTAATGTATATAACAAAATATATATTTTTTAACATTTTCATTGGAGTATAAGTGCTTTACAATGGTGTGTTAGTTTCTGCTTTATAACAAAGTGAATCAGTTATACGTATACATATATACACATATCTCTTCACTCTTGCATCTCCCTCCCTCCCACCCTCCCTATCCCACCCTTCTAGGTGGTCACAAAGCACCGAGCTGATCTCCCTGTGCTATACGACTGCTTCCCACTAGCTATCTATTTTACGTTTGTTAGTGTATATATGTCCATGCCACTCTCTCACTTTGTCCCAGCTTACCCTTCCCCCTCCCCATGTCCTCAAGTCCATTCTCTAGTAGGTCTGTGTCTTTATCCCCATCTTGCCCCTAGATTCTTCATGACCACTTTTTTTTCTTAGATTCCATATATGTGTGTTAGCATATGGTATTTGTTTTTCTCTTTCTGACTTACTTCACTCTGTATGACAGTCTCTAGGTCTATCCACCTCACTACAAAATAACTCAGTTTCGTTTCTTTTTATGGCTGAGTAATACTCCATTGTATATATGTGCCACATCTTCTTTATCCATTCATCTGTCAAAGGACACTTAGGTTGCTTCAATGTCTTGGCTATTGTAAATAGAGCTGCAATGAACATTGTGGTACATGACTCTTTTTGAATTATGGTTTTCTCAGGGTATATGCCCAATAGTGGGATTGCTGGGTGCTATGGTAATTCTATTTTTAGTTTTTTAAGGAACATCCATACTGTTCTCCATAGTGGCTGTCTCAATTTACATGCCCACCAACAGTGTATGAGGGTTCCCTTTTCTCCTCAGTGGGTGAATTTTATATGTGAATTAAATGTCAATAAATTAATAATAATAATATAATAATAATAATTAAATGTCAATAAAACTTTTTTCACATACGCACACACACACAAATCAACACCATTTGGAGATGTGCAGGTTTTGAAAGGAAGCAGTTTTCAGTCACTTATGTTAAATTCCTGAATTTGAAGACTTCAGTCACCAAGACCCTCTCAGATACTCTCTGCTCTTATCAGAAGAGAGTTGTAAGTCTTATGAGCCAGCAAGAGCAGGGGTGAGAGTTTCCTGTTAGTCTGGTAAAGTTACCATCCAGGCTCCTAATTGCTCTCTTCCCTTATGTGTTAAAGCTATCCCTGGAAACATTGCTTTTGGAAACATCTTGAACAGATGTTTTGTGCAGCTTTGATGAAGTAATGGCTGCTTCTGTGTGATCCAAGCTATCTAGTGATTCTACATTTGTACAGTGTGAGCTAAACCTGGGGACATGGGGTCATAAATTCCCTCCATCCCTTTGTTGCCTTCAGACTTAGAAGGTCCAACATCTGAAAGGTCCAGTGGAGAAATATATATCTTCTTACATCTTTCTTTTTTTCAAAGAGAAAACTGATATCTAAAGAGATCATTTTCTAACCTGTTCCCTGAGATTTTATTATTATTGGAGTACAGAGTACATTGGATAGTTGAAAGGACCAGAAGAACAATTTTTGAGCGTCCTTTATTTAACCTCAGTGTGGTCAATTCTGCCTTCCTTTCACCTCTATTTTTAATTCTTGCTGTTGCCACAAAGGGACCTTTCGATGGCTGATTAGCTCTGGAGAATAAGGAGCAGAGGCAGCATAAACGCTGATGTCATAGAGAGAGCCTGGTGACTGCACCCCTACCCCAACATTGGCATCATGTGCTTTCCCTGGACCCTGTGCTACACAATCTCACCAAGTGCTGGATGTAAGAATCTAAAAAGTTTTTCCTCAGGAGCCAAGAAAAAATAAATGAAAACACAGAACTTAAATATTAATCCAAACTGGGTTTCCAGTAGCTGAGGTCTGAGCAGCACTAGGTGGAGATGACAAAGGAAATGGATCCTGGTGGACCTTGTTTAGATCTTCCAGAACCAGAGATTTTTGCCCCTGTCATGAGATAAGTGAGTTCCCCAAGGGCTGTAAGTGCTGTGTCAGCCTCTGATGTAAGGTCGAGGGCTGATCAGAAGGACCTTCTGCTTGTGGGTTATAGATGGTGGGTGTGACGGGAAGTCCTTCCCTTGGGGTTTAGATTTCAACCTAAGAACAAGACCAACCATTGTCAATTAAGATTAATGTTGGGGCTTCCCTGGTGGCACAGTGGTTGAGAGTCCGCCTGCCAATGCAGGGGACATGGGTTCGTGCCCCGGTCTGGGAAGATCCCGCATGCCCATGGAGCGGTTGGGCCTGTGAGCCATGGCCGCTGAGCCTGCGCATCCGGAGCCTGTGCAAAAAAAAAAAAAAAAAAAGATTAATGTTGGAAAAATTGACCAGGGTTAATATCTTAGAAATCTATTTTTTGTCCTTTATATATTATCTGTTCTTTCTTTATATCTATCTATTCTTTCTATTTCACTCTCTAGTTCCTTGGGAAAAATGGGCAAAGTACCTTTATTTTCAATGGTCCTAGGTGGGCAAATGTGGGTGCCATCTCCAATGGTGGAGAGTAGAGGATGTGTTACATTCTGTCACCAGCCTTGGTGGATAAATATTCCAAAGGATGGAGTGAACAGTGGTGCTTGTGCACAGGAGAGAGATCAGGAATATTCTGAGGTCTGACCCAACAAAGCCCTTCACCTGGTCATCCCCAAAGAGAAATAAGTGTTGTGCATAGGGTAGGAAATTGTTAACTCCAAACTCCTCAAATGAGGGAACAGAGGGAAATGAGGACTGAAGTTTCAGGATGTTACGAGATTTACTGCTATTTGCAATACTATTTATACTACTTTTTAAATTACATGATGCCTAATTTGAGAGCAGGCCAGGTGGGTTATGGCTTTCAAGTATCCCTGTCTTTAGCATGTTCACAGCTGTGTTTGGAGGATGGGAGAGGACCTCATCTCAGGGAATGTGCCAACAGCTCTGTGCTTGTCCTTCCTTACTGTCCACTTGGATAGAACCCCACCCTCCGCCCCCACTTTCTCTACAAAGTCAGAGGTTATGCTCTGGGACCTCCATCCTTCTGAATCACTGTCCCAAGGCAGAGTGAGAACTATCATTTCCCCTTTCCACAATCACACACCAAGACGTGTGTGAGCACACATCCAGACACACGTGTCTGGAGAGCTGAAGGAAGGGAAGGAGACTGTTACAGACACCTCAAAAAAAATTTACAGCCTTGCAACAGAGGGAGATCTTGCATTTCGGAACCACATAAAGACACTAATAAAAGATAAAAGAGGGACAGATTGACTTGCTTTTTCCCAGGACATGGCATGAGAAGTCCACTGATTATGCTTCTCAGGTCAAATCTTTTGACCTTGCAGTTAATAAAAATTCTTCACAGTGACATTGAATGTTAAGCTCTGATTTTCAATATTGCTGGGATACTTTCATCTCTTTCTATTCCCACAACCTGGGAAAGTCTGTGCCAGAAGTGCAAGTCAGATGCCACATAAGACAGAGAATTAAGCTGTGTTGTTCTAAAGAAATAGTTTCATACATGTTCTGATTTTCAATGAGCTATGCTTTGACTTCTATGGGGACCTTAGTTAATTTCTAGCAGCAGATAATGATCTTGTTCAGGAAAAAATAGAATCTGATTCTTCAAAATCACTAGTGAGGGAAAATCACGTTAAACGACAAGACATCACCTTTGCTAGTGTTGTATTTTTTCTATGGTGTCATTAGAAAGAGCAAATGCTTTTAGTGAGTTTCAGTGGATAAGGTGGATAAGGATAATATCATCTTTTTCAACTGTATTCTTTGATTCAAATCTGTAGCAAGCAGATAATGGAACTCTACTGATTAATATTTTAAATATTATTTGCATGATAACTGTTTTTCCCTAATGAATCATCATCATTTTGGATGTTCTCTTTCCATCCATGCAGGAACAATAATTACATGGCCACATGGGGAAAGAGAAGAAATCATGACTAAGTGGCAGTCTAACCAGGCCAATGTCCAAAGAGCATGTAATACAAACGTCGAATAACTAAAGTTTATGGCAACTCAAATATGCTACAAAGTATATGGTGACCATAAAGGAAGTGGGAGAAGAGATAAGACAGAGGAAAGCATGATGTCAGGCAGGTTGTAGTTATTGGTATCAGTCCAGGCTGGAAAAGTAGAAGATTAAGATCAAAATATTTGATACAACATTGTAAATCAACTATACTTCAAAAAAAAAAAAATCCAAGTACCTGAGTGAGGCGTATTCATGAAGATGAGTTATACAGAATAGTGAGTAGCCACCAAGACATCTATGATGCTGGACAGTGTTCTGCAAAGTGAGGGCTGTGCAGGAAAGTCAATGACATTATATTCACTTCTTTAATTTAACTTCATTCTTTTCGAACCGATTATTTACAAATGTCTTGACTTTCGTAAGCACTTTTATTAAGGTATAATTACATACGATAAACAGAATCTGTTTTAAGTGTGCCTACAGTTCAATGAGTTTTATGTAATGAAGGGTATGAATCACCACCACAGTCAAGATATGGAATATTTCCCTCCATAAATCTTCCCCTGTGCCCCTTCCCAGTCAATACACTCCCCACAAAGCTCTAATTAATCTCTATGCTGTTCTCTGGCTAACAGAATAGATTGCCTTTTCTAAATTTCACACAAGAGGAATTAAACAATGTACATTCCTTTATGTTTGACTTTGTTCTCTGTGTTCCTTTATGTTTGGCTTTGCTTCATACATGCTATGATCGGTAGTTGGTTTATTTTTTATTGCTGAGTAGTATTCAAATGTATATAGAATATACATATAGTATTGAGACTACGTTTGGAAACAGTGTCCAATTCTATTATATGTATCAAAATGTATTTATCCACTCACCTATTAATAGACATTTGGGTGTTTCCAGTTTTTGACTATCATAACTCAAGTATAGTGTTACGTATGTTTTTATTTCTCTTTTTTATGTTGTTGGCACATTAGTATTTATTATTCTTAAAAGTATATATACACACTACATACTATGTTTTGTATAACATATTTAAAGATTAAATAGATTTTAAAATATAAGGTAAGGATGACAGCTTCTTACAAAAATTAAGTAGTCTAAACAAGATGTGTCTGAAGATATATTTGGGCATGAATATGTGAGTTTGAACTGCTTATAATAAATTAAGTATAAAAGAGTCATATTACCTGCAAAAGATATACAAATTATAAACAGAAGATGAACTATTTCTCTTGAGTATATACCTAGGAGTGGAATGGCTGCCACATATTAAGCACTTAATTACATTTTTAAAATTAGCAAACAGTTTTCCAAAGTGGCCAGACTGTTACACCTGCTCACTAGCAATGAATGAGAGTTCTGGGTGGTCCACCTCCTCACCAACACATATTCTAGTGTTTTACAATACAGTCGTACTAGTAGTGTGCAGAGGAATCTCACTGTGGTTTCATTCGAATTCTTGATGACTCACAAGGTTGAGATGCTTTTCATGTCCTTACTGGGCAATCAAATATATATATATATATATATAGTGATGTGTTTGTTCAAATTTTTGCTTATATTTTTATTGGAATTATTATGAAGTTATAGGAGTTAATTTTTATTAGTTTTATACTTTGTAAATATATTCTCCTTGCCTGTGCTTATCTTTTTCTTTAACAGTAGCTTTAAGAGTGAAGTTGTTGGTTTTTTTTTTTTCTAACATATTTGTTAGAGCATAATTGCTTTACAATGGTGTGGAGAGTGAAAATGTTTTAATTTTGATAAAATTCATCTCATTTTTTAAATTATATGCTATGCTTTTTGTGACATGTGTTAGACATATTTGTCTAACCCAAAGTCACAAAAATGTTCTAACTGGTTAATAGCTACTTATAGTGCTTACTCTTGGAGAAACTCAGGAGGTATGGTAATTTGGAGGTGCTTGGTTATAATTATTACAAATAACTTCTCACTCTTAGTGGCTCAAATTTTCAACCACTTAGTGATACATTTTGATGAGAATTATTTTTATTAATGGAGTATAATTTATAAATATTTTCTTTTACTACTAATGCTGTGTTTTTTGTTTGTGAAATCTACTCAAGGTCTTGCATATATTCATTTATGCTATCTTTTCTAAGCTTAAGTATATTACATTTTTATGTGGTTTTCAAAGCACCTGAAATTCATTTTTTGTATGATATGCCCTAAAGTCAAGTTCTCCGTTCTCCTTTCTACCTCATTGATATCCAATAGATATCAATTTATTGGAAAAACCATCCTTTACCCCTGCTCTGAAGTGTCATCTTCATCAGGGACAGGTGTCCAGACTTATGTAGATCTGTTTCTGGGCTTTCCATTCTGTTCCACTGAAGAATTTGTCAGCTGATATCACAGTGTCTTTATTGTACCTTTATAAAAGACTTGATATTTGATAAAGTAAGTTCCCCTATATTTTTCTTCTTTTTTATCAAGATGGTCTAGGCTTTTCTTGATCTTTTGCATTTCCATATAAACCCTAGAATCAGCTTGTCTATTTTCACAAATAAACATATACTCATATTTTGTTTTGGATTGCCTTTAAGGTTATAAATTAGTTTGGTAAAAATTGAATAGAGAACATATAAATTTTGTTTACATGCATTATTAGATATTTAATATTTTTGTGTTTTTATAAAAGACACATTTTAATTTTTGTTCAGAAATACACAGTTGAATTTGTATATTGAACTTATATCCTGCAACCTTGCTCACCTCACATATTAATTCCAAAATCATTATCATGTCATCTATGACATGATACTTCCAGTTCTCATAAACATTGCATGATTACCTTTCTTGCTGCCATGGCTAGTACTTGAAATATAATATCAAATAGAAGTGTGATGGTTAGCATCTATGTTTCACTTCTAATCTCAAAGGGAAAATTTTCAATATCCTATCAGTATAAATACTATAATGTTTTTGGTCCATATTCTCTATGAAATTAAAGAAGTTTGTTCCTACTATTAATTCACCAACTTAGTTTTTAGCCTTAATGGATGTTATGGTGGTGTGGTGTGGTGTGGTACACTACAGTGAGGTGCAGGATGGGGGGGTACAGTGCAGTGTTGCATTGTATGATGGGACATGTTGTGGTATATTAACAGATGGCTACCTTGGTGGCCTGTATCAAACCCTTAAGTTAGAAATGAACAAGTTACTACAAACCCTTCTAAGAATAGAAAACCAGAAACTGGAAACCCTTCTCAACAGATTTTATGAGGTCAGCACATCCTCTGTACCAAAACCCAACCAAGAAAGGAAAACTTCAGACCAAGCTCATTCATGAAGATGGATGCAGCATTCATAAACAAAATACCACAAACCAAACTGAGCAATCAACAGTGAGTTGTTACTTACAGTAATGGTGTTATTACATGTTAAGTAGTACACTTTGCCCTCCTGGTAGCTTAAAACTTTCCCTTCTATTCTGTACCCTGTGGTGACGTCCGCCATGAACACTTCTGCTGTCTTCAGACCTGCCTGGAGCTTTCCTGACGTGGACATGGAGCCCTGCCATGTTGGTGGTCCGTGGTCCGTGGTCCTTCATCGTATGCCTTGGTTAATTGCCAGTCCTGCCACCAGAATGTAAACTCCACAAAAGAAGGAATCCTTTTCACTAAGTACCCAACAGTGGTTGGAACTTGATGAAATCAAGAAAACAAAACAAAACAAAAAAATATAAACAGCAACCTTAGTATAGAGATGAAGGTACCTCAATAATTGTTTCAGTGTTTCCTGACGAGTCACTTCCGGCTAGTTATTCCCAGAAGGTTAGAGCTGGTTTCCCTCTGGCACTGCTGCCTGAGATGTTACACAGACACTGAGCTTTCCCAAGGCACAAAGGGTGCTTTCTGGAAACCTTCAGGGGGAAGAAACTATGCCATGTTCTGCAATTATGGAGACAGAACATCCTTCTCACCTCATTCCCTGTGATATTAGATCTTTCCTCCTTGGCCCCAGTGTCTTCTGGGGGATCTTAGGGAAAGGTCTCTTCGGGAAAGTCTTCCTCTCAGGCAGCACATGCGTGCTATTGACTTACTGGAGAGAAATATAAATGACAAACACCAAGTTGTGTGCCTAGTGTTTCCTCTGTTATTTATCCAATTTTGCCTCCCTAAGTATTTTAAAAATCCAAACTGAGTCACTGTACCTTGTAAATTTTTAAATTATTATTATTATTTAACATCTTTATTGGAGTATAATTGATTTACAATAGTGTGTTAATTTCTGCTTCTTAACAAAGTGAATCAGCTCTATGTATACATATATCCCCATATCTCCTCCCTCTTGCATCTCCCTCCCATCCTCCCTATCCCACCCCTCTAGGTGCTTGTAAAATTGAATTTTGATACTTTACATAATCTTTCAGTAACTCTGGTTCTGTCTCCTTTTCTCCTACCTTGCCCTCTTATGTTCTAAAGTATTAGAAATCTGATTCTGGAATGTTATATTTTCCTCTTTGCTCACACAGACAGACACAAATAAACTTATTTTAGTGTTATCTATAAATGTGATCAGCCCTCCTCCAAAGGATACTTCCAAGTTCCAAGTTTTCTCTTTCATTCTGGACATTACACTAAGCCAAAGTATAGTATTACCTGTTTTGACAGTCATACGAAAGTCTTAACAAAATAATTCTTATCTTCTGTGTCTGAGAAACATTTTTCAGCAAAGCATTTTGAGCATGATGACAAGAACAAAAATAAAATGGCAGTTAGAAAACATATATATGTAAGGTCAGGACTCTTATGTTTATATCTACTTCTTTACCTTGTTTGTGATTGGATCATATTTCCTGTGTTTGGAAGAATATGTTTTTATAAAAACCTTTTATCATGAATTTGAATAGTGAACTTTCAAAAGCTCCGTTCCCATCAGAATGTCACGTAGGACATGGCAAAGCCCATACATGTCCTGAAGGGCAGTGATTCTCAAGGTGTGGTTGGACCAACAGCATTGGCATGTGCTTGTGAGAAATGCAGACTCTCAGGATCCACACCAGACCTAGCCAGCAAGGGTCTCTGGGGTTAATGCCCATGACTCTGTGTGCTAAAAAGCCTTCCAGGTGAGTTTGAGAACCACTTCTGTGGAGAAGTGAACAGTGGTTGACACTGGCTTTCAGGTTAGAGTATCCAACTCTTATAAACCCTCCTTTCTGTGCTCTCACCCAGCTCACATTTCTCCTTGCCCTTAAAAAAGAAAAAAATTACAAAATAAAGTAAACTACACTGCCAACCTCTTGCTTAAATGCAGTGACACAAGCTCTAGCACTTTCCTCCAATCTACCTGGAACTTCCACCACACACCTTGCTTACAGGCCCTGTACTCAGAGAAAGACACCCACCCTGACCCCCACTCCTACTCTAGCAGAGGGAGGTGTTTTCTGAGCCTCATTTTCTCATCTATAAAATGCTGATAGGAAGTGATGATACTGTGCTGCATTCATAAAGTTAACACCAGCATTCCAATAGAAATGTGGGCCCGTTCTGACTCCCTGACTGGGGTCCAGAAGAGGCACAAAGAAAGGGGTGAGATCAAGCTTTGAAGTCTGTGTAGTTAGTGACCTTAGCACACAGCATTCAGCACAGTGTCTGGGCCAGGGTGCGCAGGTGATGAAGGGCACCCGCACCACTTAGCTGCCCAGGGGAAATCCCAGGCAAAGGAGTGTTGAGTCGCTCTATTTGCTTGATTTCGATGCAGGTTGGTTGTCACCACTGCCTTTTCCAGAGTCAAACAAGCCATGCTTCCCGTGATCTGTTTAATCGATGTGCCTGTTCCTTTCATTTCTCCTGTTTTCCAGCTCTTTACTCTTCCTGAAACATTGCCAGCCCCACCCTGACCATCTGGGTCACATGTTTTCTCCTTGTCTGGAGAGGTGAGGTCATCTCCAGGGTCTTGGGGCAGAAATGCATCTCAAGAAAGATGTTTCCTTAAACTTCTCCCCTATCTCAACTGAGAATTCCTTTTTCCTATAACTGTCTTTCATTTCTAGTGTGAAAATCAATCTCCTGGCAGAAAAGACATAAACCAAACAAGATTTGGAGCAGTTTCAATTTCCCCCAGTTTCTGTGAAAGCTGCACTTGTGGTCACATGCTCTGCTGCTGAGAAGCTGGGCACCCTTGGGCAGATAACACACATCCTCTGTGCCTTAGTGTGTTTGCTATACAGGGATGCCAGGTACAGTTTAAAAGCAAAAACATCCAGAGAGAAGACCATTTACATGTAATTTCATTATTACATTCTGAGGTTCCTCAATATTTTCCACTTGGTTTCCCATGAATTTTGGAAATGTGTTAGTTGATATACTACATGTTAACAAGATATTACATTGCAAAGGCAATGAAGCCATATTCTATACGTTGAGTTACCTTAATACCAACTGAATGATTAGGCAAATTATTTTATTTGCAGTGCTCTGTTTCCTTACCTCATAAATGACATTGAGAATACAAGAATGCTGCTACTCATCCCACAGACTTAATGAAATGAGTACACAGACTTAATGAAATAGTATAAATAAGTGATTGTCACACTGTCTGCCATATCCAAAGCACACAGATGTTAACAAGTACTGCCTACTAGAAAAATTTATTTGAGTAACCTAACTTTAAAATTTTTGTCATCTTCTGATTCTTGAAGATTTTAAAGTCTTTTATTTTCCCAGAAAGCAAGGGAATGTTTGAATTAAAATGCTAATTAGTCTATGGCCATACCACACTGAATGAGCCCAATCTCATCTGATCTCAGAAGCTAAGCAGGGTCGAGCCTGGTTAGTACTTGGATGGGAGACCACCTGGGAATACTGGGTGCTATAGGCTTGGGCTTCCCTGTTGGCACAGTAGTTAAGAATCCACCTGCCAATGCAGGAACACGGGTTCAAGACCTGGTCCGGGAAGATCCCACATGCCACAGAGCAGCTAACCCTGTGAGCCACAACTACTGAGCCCGTGTGCCACAACTACTGAAGCCCGTGTGCCTAGAACCCATGCTCCACATTAAGAGAAGCCACTGCAATGAGTAGTCTGCACATTGCAGTGAGGAGTAGCCCCCATTCACTGCAACCAGAGAAAAGCCCACATGCAGCAGCAAAGACCCAATGCAGCCAAAACTAAAATAAATAAAATTTTTTAAAATGCCAATTAGCACAAATAAACACATTAAACTCATAATTTTTCCAAATTTAACGGGAGTGAAAAATGGATTTCCATAGACGTTTATAGGCTGATTTTTTTTTCAATTAAAGGAGTTTGAAAAAGTACAAACCTCTTAAATATTTATGAAAAGCCAGCTTAACTTTTTCATCTCCTATTATTAAACTATCCATTAAATATTATCATAAAAAACTAAATAGTAACATATAAATGGATACTTCACAGTTCAGAAATGTATTTAAGTAACATGATACAATATTAGAAGCAAGACATTCAAAATTAACTTCATAAAATAAAAGATAGACAAAATATTAATAAAACATAATTTTATGTCCCACAATAGTACCTCTGTGAAACAGTTGAAAACAAAGAGTAAACAGACCATTCCTTCATTTTTAATTTCCATTTTCAATTTGATGGAAAGAGAAATGCAGGGACTGTCTCTTAGTTTTATGTGACAGGTGCTCTGAGTGATGAAAAAAGCATTTGAGAGGGATTTTCCTACTGAGGCAAATAGAGAAACATAGGTTCAAATAAGAAGACACAAACCACAAGCCAGAGACATAAGTATCTAGCAGAATGAAAGTGCCTGCACTCTCTGCTTGGGTCTGACAACCCTGTTGATGAACTGCTCTTTGGAGTTTGTGGGCTGCTCCCCAGGTGAGGGCTTAGCACTTGGAAGGTACATCCATCTTTGTTATTTATTGAGGTCACTTATTTCCTTCTCTTAGTGACATCTCCTTCTTGGATATGTTGTACAGAATGAACTGGCTGCTCAAATTATGGCCTCATGTCTTGACATGTTAATTGTGGGGTGGATTAAAAGGGAAAGTATTTGTAACTGGAAGATGAGGGAAGTGAAGAGCAATAACTACTCTTTATTGAGATTTACTGTGTGCTAATTACCTTTAGAAACATTGCCTGCTTTATCTTACTGAATTCGTCCATTACCACCAGGAGTAAACTCAATTGAAGATGAGGAGCTGAGTCTGTAAGATCATTTGATGGTACTCAGCACTGGGCTAAATGAGAAGGAGCTGTCAAGGAGCTTCAGGCAAATGTCCATTCCTCCAAGGTTTACTTGGGGTCAGAGAATAGACTGCTCCTGATTTCAAACTGTACTATAGAGCTACAGTTATCAAAACAGTATGGTACTGTACAAAAACAGACACATAGCTCAATGGAACAGAATACAGAGCTCAGATATGAACCACACCTAGGGGCAATTATACTATGACAAAGGCAGAAATAATATACAATAGGGAAAAGACAGTCTCTTCAACAAATAGTGTTGGGGAGACTGGAGTTACATGCAAAAGAATCAAACTGGGCTACTCTCTCACACCATGCACAAAAATGAATTCCAAGTGGATTAAGACTTACATATAAGACTTGAAACCATAAAACTGCTAGAAGAAAACATAGGCAGTGCCTTTTCTTGGCATCAGTCTTTGTTAATTTTTTGGATGTCTTCTCAGGCAAGGGAAACAAAAGCAAAAATAAATAAATGGGGCTACATCAAACTAAAGAGCTTTTGCACTGCAAAGGAAACTATTAACAAAATGAAATGTCCTCCTACTGAATGGGAGAAGATATTTGCAAATATTTGATAAGGTATTAATAATCAAAATATACAAAGGACAATAAACAATAATGAAAATATATGTCAACCTCTCCCCCCAAACAACTGGATTAACAATTGGGCAGATGATATGAATAGACATTTCTCTAGGGGAGACATATCAACAGCCAACAATTAAATGAAAAGATTCTCAACATAACTAATCATGAGGGAAATGCAAATCAAAACCACTGTGAGATATCACTCCTGTCAGAATGACCATCATCAAAAGACAACAAATAACAAGTGTTGGTAAGGATGTGGAGAAAGGGAATCCTTGTGCATTGTTGGGGGGAATGTAAATTGGTGCAACTATTATGGAAAATAATATGGAGATTCTGCAAAAACTAAAAATAGAACTACCATATGATCCAGTAATTCTACTCATGAGAATTTATCTGAAGAAAATGAAAATAATAATTAGAAAAGAAATATGCACTCCTATGTACATAGCAGCATTATTTGCAAGCTATATATAGCCAGTTATAAGATAAATAAGTACTAGAGATGTAAATGTACAACAACACTATTATATGTTATATATGAAAGTTTTTTAAAATTAATTTATTAATTAATTAATTTATTTTTGGCTGTGTTGTGTCTTCATTTCTGTGTGAGGGCTTTTTCTAGTTGTGGCAAGCAGGGGTCACTCTTCATTGCGGTGTATGGGCCTCTCACTATCGCAGCCTCTCTTGTTGTGGAGCACAGGCTCCAGACGCACAGGCTCAGTAGTTGTGGCTCATGGGCCTAGTTGCTCCGTGGCATGTGGGATCTTTCCAGACCAGGGCTCGAACCCGTGTCCCCTGCATTGGCAGGCAGATTCTCAACCACTGCACCATCAGGGAAGCACTATATGAGAGTTTTTAAGAGAGTAAATCCTGAGTTCTCATCACAAGAAAAACTATTTTTTCAATTTCCTTATTTTGTACCTATATGATATTATGGATGTTCACTAAACTTATTGTGGTGATCATTTCGTGATGTATGTAAGTCAAATCATTATGCTGTACACCTTAAACATACAGGGCCATATGTCAATTATATCTCAATAAAACTGGAAGAAAATAAAATAAATAAAAATAAAATTTAAAAATACCTTCCTTAGTTTATTATCATCTTTAAATTAGAGATGGTGTCCTTCCCCAAACACAAACAAGGGTTATCTTGCCTGAATTCTTATGGCTTCCATGATCAAAATGCTTTTAGGATGTTTCCAGTCTTCAAATTTTGCTCACAGAGATATTTCCATTAAAAGATTACCATGGATAGTACATTGCACCTTCACATGTCATATTTCATGTAGCTTTTCTATAATTTATTTCAATAATTTATTTTAACAATATCTATTTAATCCATCCACAATGTATTTAATTAAGGTTTAATGTATTAATCACATATGTTTTTTCTGCAAATGTTTAAGCAATTTTTTGTGCTCCTCTAACATCTAAATTAACTCACTCATGAAAGTATCTAGGATAATGTCTATTTTGGAATATTTATATATGTTTAAATAACATTTCCAAATTCTAATTATTTGTGTATTTAGGCTTTCCGCCTTTTTGTGAATATGCTCTCACATTATATACATATTTATATATATATATATATATATTTTTTTTTTAAAATCCATCTGACCTATATTACTCTATTTTTCTGCAACAGAGCCCCATTTTGGTGTCATGAATTCACTTTTCTTCCTTCTTATTTTGTGTAACTTGAGTTTGCAGTTACCCCTACATTGAATTTAAGGGTGTGATTCAAGCAGGAAAATTACAGGATTAGTTTCCTCTGGCCTCAGGGATTGTTTAGATATGTGTGCTCCTCTCAATTAGAGAAAAAGTAATATGGAAACATCCTTATAATCTATTGGAATGAAACATGCTCTATTTTCTTCTGCACATTTTTTCCCTATATTGCTTAAAATGCATTAACTTATATTTCTAATGTGAGGCATTGTGGTTGATGAGGAAGAGAAAGCTCTTGCTACCATTTTGGTGAAAGAGAAGAACCAGGTTTTGGATTAACTATGATAATACATATTTTCTTATCATCCCATCAGCTTGTCACCATGGAGATCATCAGCACACACTAAATTTCTCTATGCCTTTCTGATCACCTCAGTGAGGCACAAGGCGCAGTTTTCTGCACGTATTTCCAGTCCCTTTCTATGGCAGTCACTGGGGATTCCCTTTACTTGTCTCCTCTATTTGGTCTCCTATTTCCTGTTTCCCGTGCATTCCTCCTTCTGTCCATGGCACATACACTCTGGGAGCATCTTGATGCAAGGTAAGTGCATTTTTTGAGAACTCGTCCATCTGAACATGCCTTATTTTACTCTCCCTTGACTGATACTTTGGTTGGGAATACAGTTACAGGTAGGAAGTTATCTGTCTTCAGAAATTTGAAGGCACTGCTTTTTGCCCTCATGTTGCTGTTGATGAGTCCAATCTTTTCTCTCTATGGATCTTCTAAGGATCCATAGGATTTAAGGATCCTTCTAAGGATCCTAAAGATCTAAAGGATCTTCTCTTTGTCCCGGGTCTGATATAATTTCTTAAAGGTATGCCTTCATTTCAGTCTATTGAACTGTCCATTCTGAATGCTTTGTGGACCCTTTCAATCTGCCTAACCAAGGTCTTAAGGATAGGGATAGGATAGGATAATTAATTAGTCAGTTTAGAAATCCCACTAGGGAACTAAGAACACAAAGGGAATTTTAAGGGAGTTTGGGAAACTACTGTAAGCTAATGACCACTCAAGAGAAGAATCCAGTAAATTAGCAACAATCTACACTATGTTGAAGGAAGACAAAGTGCATCCAAGTGCCAGGGACACTCAATCCCCAAACCCTGAGAGTTAAAACACAAGACAACAGATATGGGTTCTGAATCTTGTTCCATGAAGTTGGGGAATTAATGGTCCTTGAAGAATAACACTTCTGCATGTAGCCAAGACAGGAACATAGGTGAAAGGGGAAAGAAACTAGGTGAAAGGGGACATTATACTGAAACCTGAGATGAATTACCATATTTTAGTATATGTCACCACACTTTTGCTAATATACATATGGTTTAAGTAGTACCATGGCAGTCCCATTTAGATCATATAGGGCCAAAGGAGGAACTAATGATGTAAGCCTTGATGTCTGCCCAAGAATGAGGAAGAAGGTGGTCTTCTCCCCTCTACACTTTTTCTTTGATTATAAAAGTGTAGCCCTCTTTGTTCTCAGGGCTGCATTCCTTTGCCTGCCAGCTGGTATCAGAAGCATCCTATGCTAATAAACTTGTTCTTTGCCTGCCTCTTTGCCTCACTCTGAATTCTTTCCGGGATGAAACAAAAGAACCTGAGCTTCTGTAAGTCCTGACACCAGGTGAGTGGTTTCAATCAAAAGACAGTGGGTTCGAGTTCCTAGTCAGGGATCGTGGGTTCAAACCCAATCTGAGGTGTGGGTGGGTTCCCAGCCGTGAGTTCAAGTCCCACCCAAGAAGGAGTGTGGTTTCATTAAGTCCTGAGACATTGTTTTGAATTATTCATCAAAATGTATCTTCTCTTTTTACTTATTATTTGAAAGCTGGTGTTCATGTGTTTACCTTTTCTTTCTTCACTTGAAAAAATTTCCCATGTCTTTATCATCTCTTTTACTTTTTGCTTTATTTTCTGAGATAATACATCAACCTTATTTTCCACATCTTCTTTTGATTTAACTTTTACTTTATTTTTTATCATGGCTTTAATTTTCAAAGGTTTTCTTTGTTGTTCTTAGAGAGTTATCTTTTTAAAAAATCCTGCTATTATAGTTTTCAAATTTTTCTTCCTGTAGTTTTTCATTTCCTTCATGTGTCTAGATTTTTATCCTGTTTCTTTATACTTGTGTTATCCAAGAAATAGGATATGCTGATATACTGGAAAAACTTGAAAGTCTTCTCTTGAGTAAGAATGAACAGTTGAAAAACTGACATAATATTCTGAACATTGGATGCGAAGAGGGTTTCCTGTCTCTGAGCTTCACTTGGGATGATCAGGGAGGCTTTTTGCTGCAGATTCTCTGTTCTTTTTCAGCATGGTGAGTTCTCCAGGAAGAGTCTTCAATCTCCTGTTTGGACAGTGGTGGGCTAGCTTTCAGTGGTCTAGGACTTGCGTGCAGCACTCGTATATAGATGAACATTTAGTCCTTTGATTTAGCTGGGGTACTTCGGCCCTCCCCTGTGCCTGGAGTCCCAAGTACAGAGGTCATCTGACTACCTTCTTTAGAGAACAAGCCTTGTATTTGCTGGAGGGGGAAGGATGGTCAACAAGCAACATGTAGCAGGTAAAGGCGTTTAGCAACCTTTTTCTGAAATGACTTGAAACTGTTCCTCCGTATTTCAGGTTCTTGGTGCTTCTACCACAAGTGCTTTAATCATCTATGGTAAAAATAAAGGACCTACACTTGCCCCACCAAAGAGCTGTGCTGTCCTCTGACTGCTAAACTGGATAGGACTTGTCCTCCTGCTTCCTAGCTTCCCAAATTTTATCTCCTCTACTTCTGTGGTGTCCTCTCCTTTGTGGTCATTGTGTTTCCCCCTAAATTCATATGCTGAAGCTCTAACTCTATATATAACTGTACTTGGAGAAGGGGTCTTTAGGAGGTAATGAATGAAGGGATCCCTATTATGATAGGGCTGGTGCCTTTGTGAGAAGAGGGAGACAGTAGAGTTTTCTCCCTCTGCCATGTGAGGACACAGGGAGATGGCAGCCCTGCAATCTGGGGAGAGAGCTGTCACTAGACACAAATGCTACTGGCACCTTGATCTTGGACTTCCAGTCCAGCACTGTGACAACATAAATTTCTGTGTTTCTGTTGTTTAACCACTTGATATATATACATAATGTTTTTTTATGGCAGAGCAAGACTAATACAGTGGCATTATATTTTCTAAAAAAGGAAGATAGATAGATCTTAACTGGAGAGAATGAGATTGGATGTATATAGTGAAGGTAACATCTTAATTAAAGCTCTGTAAATTAATTTTTTATTGAGTCTTTGCACCTTGAAATATTGTTGGAGTGTGTTTTATATGTGTTTTTAATACTTGATTATACATGTTAAATTTACTTTTATGGGGAACTGACTGCAGCAATTGTATTGGGACTTAAAAATATATTAAGAAGCTGAATTTGACTTAAGTAGAAGTTGAAAGGAAAATAGACACTAAATTTTACAGCATCTGTTGTAACAGATGCTGGGTAGATGCATTATATTTGCATGCTGATTACCTGAAATGGTACCTAGGAACTTAGGACACAGTGGGTGTTCAATGAACTTTTTTGAAAAGTTGATTCATGATAAATAAATAATTCAATAGATGCTAGACTCAAATGCAGACACAGGCTAATCCAGTTGACCCTTTTTTCCTCCCTCCCTCCCTCTTTCTCTTCCTTACCCCTTGCTTCCTCCCTTCTCCCTCTTTTCTTTCTTTCGTTCTTTCTTCCTTTCATTCTTCCTTCCTATCTTTCTTTCTTTCTTTCTTCCTTGCTTCCTTTCCTTCCTTCCTTCTTTCCTTGACCTTCTGTGTTTATGGCACTTTTAAGTTCACAGAAAAATGGAGGGGTAGGTACACAGATTTCCCATACACTTCCTGCCCCCATACATACTTAGCCTACCTCATTATAATATCCGGCATCAGAGTGACATATTTGCTGCAGTTTATGAACCTACATTGATACATCAGAATCTATAAGGTCTGTAGTTCACATTATAGTTCCCTCTTGGTGGTGTACAATCTGTGGATTTGGACAGTTGTATGATGGCATGTATCCATCATTATGGCATCACACAGTATGTTTCTTCCCCTAAAAGTTCTCTGTACTCCACCCTTCCACTCCCCAACCCCTGGCAACCACTGATCTTTTAACCGTCTCCATAGATTTGCCTTTTCCAGAATGTCATATAGTTGGAATCATATAGTATGTATCTTTTCAGATTAGCTTCTTTCACTTACTAATATGCAATTACAGTTCTGTCATGTCTTTTTGTGGCTTGATACCTCATAGTTTTATTTAGTTATATTTAGTTTTGTAAGAAACTTCCAAACTGTCTTCCAAAATGGCTGCACTAGTTTGCATTCCCACCAGCAATGAGAGTTCCTGCTGCTCCACATCGTCAGCATTTGGTGTCAGTGTTTTGGATTTTGGGAATTCTGATAGGTGTGTAGTGGTGTCTCATTGCTGTTTTAATTTGTATTTCCCTGATGAACATCTTTTCATATGCTTATTTGTCATCTGTAGATCTTCTTTGCTTAGTTGTCTACTAAGCCTTTGACCGATTTTTTCACTAGGTTTTTCATTTCCTTATTATTGAGCTTTAAGAGTTCTTTGTAAATTTTGAATAGCATTCCTTTATTCATTGTGTCTTTTGCAAAAATTTTCTCCAGTCTCTGTTTATCTTCTCATTCTTTTTGTATTGTCTTCACAGAAGTTTATCATTTAATGAAGTTTTTTAAACAAGTATTTCTTCTATGGGGTGAGACTTTAGGGTTGCATCTAAAAAGTCATCACCTATGGTGACCTTTAGATGAAGTCTTTCAGACTGTCTCTAGATTTGCTCTGGTTTTGGTGTAGTCAAGTCCAGGCAATTTTTATATTCCCCTGGTGAGCCATTTTAGTTTATCCACTTACAAAAATCTAGCCAATATATATTAGATAATACCTAGATGTATTTGTATTTTCTCTCAGTCTCTCCAGTATGTCTTTCTTCTTGGTACTAGATGAAAGCTGGTGACTTGAGATTGTGAATGCCTCATTTTCTATAAAGAGTCAGACAGTCAAATTATGTGACATTGGACATTAGTCAACATCTCTGAAATTAGGTTCCTTCCCTGTAAATATAGATGATTGTATATGTATTACAGGGCTTTTTGAGGATGAATGGAAATGATGTTTAAGAATATATTTTGAAGGAGACCTTCAAGATGGCAGAGGAGTAAGATGTGGAGATCACCTTCCTCCCCATAAATACATCAGAAATACATCCACATGTGGAACAACTCCTACAGAACACCTACTGAATGCTGGCAGAAGACCTCAGACTTCCCAAAAGGCAAGAAATTCCCATGTACCTGGGGAGGGCAAAAGAAAAAAGAAAAAAAAAAAAGAGCCAAAAGAATAGGGATGTGACCTGCCCCTCTGGGAGGGAGCTGTAAAGGAGGAAAAGTTTCCACACACTAGGAAACCCCTTCACTGGTGGAGACAGGGGTGGTGGAGGGAAGCTTCAGAGCCACAGAGGAGAATGCAGCAATAGGGGTGCAGAGGGCAAAGTGGAGATATTCCCGCACAGAGGATCAGTGCTAACCAGCACTCACCAGACTGAGAGGCTTGTCTGCTCAAATGTCAGGGCGGGTGGGGGCTGGGACCTGAGGCTTGGGCTTCAGAGGTCAGACCCCAGGGAGAGGACTGGGGTTGGCTGCCTGAACACAGCTTGAATGGGGCCAGTGCACCACAGCTAGCCAGGAGGGAGTCTGGGAAAAAGTCTGGAACTGCCAGAGAGGCAAGATACAATTGTTTCAGGGTGCGTGAGGAGAGGGGATTCAGATCACTGCCTAGAAGAGCTCCAGAGACGGATGCGAGCTGTGGCTATCAGTGCCAACACCAGAGATGGGCATGAGATGTTAAGGCTGCTGCTGCAACCACAAAGAAGCCTGTGTGAAAGCACTGGTCACTATCCACACATCCCCTCCCAGGAGCCTGTGCAGCTCGCTACTGCCAGGGTCCCGTGATCCAGGGACACCTTCCCAGGGAGACCACAGGGCATGCCTCAGGCTAGTACAACGTCATACCAGCATCTGCTGCTGCAGGCTCGCCCTGCATCCCGTACCCCTCCCTCACCCTGGCTTGAGTGAGCCAGAGCTCCCTAATCAGCTGCTCCTTTAACCCCATACTGCCTGAGCAGGGAACAGAGGCCTTTAGGCGACCTACATGCAGAGGTGGGGACAAATCCAAAGCTGAGCCCCAGGAGCTGTGCAAACAAAGAAGACAAAGGGAAATTTCTCCATGCAGCCTCAGGAGCAGCTGATTAAATCTCCACAATCAACTTGATGTACCTTACATGTGTGGAATACCTGAATAGAGAGCAAATCATCCTAAAATTGAGGCACTGGATTTGGGAGCAACTGTAGACTTGGGATTTGCTTTCTGCATCTAATTTGTTTCTGATTTTATGTTTATCTTAGTTTAGCATTTAAAGTTTATTATCACTGGTAGATTTGTTTATTGATTTGGCTGCTCTCTTCCTCTTTTATTTATATATACATATATATTTTTTTCATTTTTCTCTTTTTGTGGGTGTATGTGTATGCTTCTTTGGGTGATTTTGTCTGCATGGCTTTGCTTTTACCTTTTGTTCTAAGGCTCGGTCTCTCTGTTTTATCTATTTATTTATTTATTTTAATAGTTTTTAGCACTTGTTATCATTGCTGGATTTGTTTTTTGGTTTGGTTGCTCTCCTTTCTTTCTTTCTTTTATGATTTTTTATTATTTTTATTTTTAATAATAGATTTTATTTTAATAACTTTATTTTATTTTATTATTATTTTCTTTCTTCCCTTCTTTTTATCCCTTTTCTTCTGAGCTCTCTGGCTGACAGGGTATTGGTGCTCTGGCCAGGTGTCAGGCCTGAGCCTCTGAGGTGGGAGAGCTGGGTTCAGGACATTGGACCACCAGAGACCTCCCAGCTCCACATAATATCAAATGATGAAAAGTCTCCCAGAGATCTCCATCTCAATGCTAAGACCCAGCTCCACTCAACCACCAGCAAGCTACAGTGCTAGACACCCTATGCCACACAACTAGCAAGACAGGAACACAACCTCACTCATTAGCAGAAAGTTGGCTTAAAATCATAATAAGTTCACAGACACCCCAAAACACACCACCAAATGTGGTCCTGCCCAATAGAAAGACAAGAGCCAGCCTCATCCACCAGAACACAGGCACAGGTCCCCTTGACCAGGAAGCCTACACAACCTACTGAACCAACTTTAGCCACTGGGGAAAGACACCAAAAACAACGGGAACTACAAACCTGTTGCCTGCGAAAAGGAGACCCCAAACACAGTAAGTTAAGCAAAATGAGAAGACAGAGAAAAACACAGCAGATGAAGGAGCAAGGGAAAAACCCACCAGACCAAACAAATGAAGAGGAAATAGGCATCTACCTGAGAAAGAATTCAGGATAATGATAGTAAAGATGATCCAAAACTTGGAAATAGAATTGAGAAAATACAAGAGGCATTTAACAAGGGCCTAAAGAACTGAAAACCAAACAAACAATGATGAACAACACAATTTATGAAATTAAATATTCCCTAGAAGGAATCAATAGCAGAATAACTGAGACAGAAAAATGGATAAGTGACCTGGAAGATAAAATAGTGGAAATAACTACAGCAAAGCAGAATAAAGAAAAAGAATGAAAATAATTGAGGACAATCACAGAGACCTCTGTGACGATATTCAGTGCACCAACATTTAAATTATAGGCATGCCAGAAGAAGAATAGAAAAAAAAAGAGAATGAGAAAATATTTGAAGAGCTTATAGTTGAAAACTTCCCTGGTATGGAACAGGAAGTAGTCAATCAAGTCCAGGAAGCACAGAGAGTCCCATATAGGATAAATCCAAGGAGAAACACTCCAAGATACATATTAATCTAACTATCAAAAATTAAATACAAACAAAGAACATTAAAAGCAGCAAGGGGAAAACAGCAAATTACATACAAGGGAATCACCATAAGTTTAACAGCTGACCTTTCAGCAGAAACTCTGCAAGCCAGAAGGAAGTGGCAAGACACATTTAAAGTGATGAAAAGGAAAAACCTACAACCAAGGTAACTCTACCCAGCAAGGAAATCATTCAGATTCGACAGAGAAATTGAAATTTTAAAGACAAGCAAAGCCTAAGAGAATTCAGCACCACCAAACCAGCTCAACAACAAGTGCTAAAGGAACTTCTCTAGGCAGGAAACACAAGAGAAGGAAAAGACCTACTATAATCAACACAAAACAATTAAGAAAATGGTAATAGGAACATACAAATTGATAACAACCTTAAATGTAAATGAATTAAATGCTCCAATGAGAAGACATAGACTGGCAGAATGGATAAAACACCATATATATGCTGTCTACTAGAGACCAACTTCAGACCTAGGGACACATGTACTCTGAAAGTAAGGGGATGGAAAAAGATATTCCATGCAAATGGAAATCAAAAGAAAGCTGGACTAGCAATTCTCACATCAGACAAATAGACTTTAAAATAAAGACTGTTACAAGAGACAAAGAAGGACACTACATAATGATCAAGGGCTCCATCCAAAAAGAAGATATCACAATTATAAATATTGAGGCACCCAACATAGGAGCACCTCAATACATAAGGCAAATGCTAACAGCCATAAAAGTGGAAGTTGACAGTAACACAGTGATAGTAGTGAACTTTAACACCCCACTTTCACCAATGGACAGACCATCCAAAATGAAAATAAATAAGGAAGCACAGTCTTTTTTTTTTTTTTTTTTGCGGTACATGGGCCTCTCACTGTCGTGGCCTCTCCCATTGTGGAGCACAGGCTCTGGACACGCAGACTCAGTGGCCATGGCTCACGGGTCCAGCCGCTCCACGGCATGTGGGATCTTCCCAGACCGGGGCACGAACCTGTAGTCCCCTGCATCGGCAGGCGGACTCTCAACCACTGCGCCACCAGGGAAGCCTGGAAGCACAGTCTTTAACTGATACATTAAACAAGATGGACTTAATTGATCTTTATGGGACATTCCATCCAAAAACAACAGAAAACACTTTCTTCTCATGTGCTCATAGAACATTCTCCAGGAGAGATCATATCTTGGGTCACAGATCAAGCCTTGGTAGATTTAAGAAAATTGAAATCATATCAAGTACCTTTTCTGACCACAATGCTATGAGACTAGATATCAATTACAGGGAAAAAAAATCTGTGAAAAATACAAACACATGGATGCTAAACAAGATACTACTAAAGAACCAAGAGATCACTAGAGAGCTCAAAGAGGAAGTCAAAAAATACCTAAAAAAACTGACAATGAAAACACAATGACACAAAACCTATGGGATGCAGCAAAAGCAGTTCTAAGAGGGACGTTTATAGCAATAGAATTCTACCTCAGGAAACAAGAAACATCTCAAATAAACAACCTAAACTTACACCTAAAGCAATTAGAGAAAGAAGAACAAAAAAACCCCCAAAGTTAGCAGAAGGAAAGAAACCATAAAGATCAGGTCAGAAATAAATGTAAAAGAAGTGAAGGAAACAATAGCAAAGATCAACAAAACTAAAAACTTGTTCTTTGAGAAGATAAAAAAAGTTGATAAACCATTAGCAAGACTCATCAAGAAAAAAAGGGACAAGACTCTAATCAATAGAATTAGAAATGAAAAATGAGAAGTAACAACTGACACTGCAGAAATACAAAGGATCGTGAGAGATTACTACAAGCAACTATATGTCAAAAAATGGACAACCTGGAAGAAATGAAAAAATTCTTAGAAAAGCACAACCTTCCGAGACTGAACCAGGAAGAAATAGAAAATATAAACAGACCAATCACAAGCACTGAAATTGAGACTGTGGTTAAAAATCTTCCAACAAACAAAAGCCCAATACCCGATGGCTTCACAGGAGAATTCTATCAAACATTTAAAGAAGAGCTAACACCTATCCTTCTCAAACACTTCCAAAATGTAACAGGGAAGAGCACTCCCAAACTCATTCTACAAGGCCACCAGCACCCTGATACCAAAACCGGACAAAGATGTCACAAAGAAAGAAAACTATAGGCCAACATCACTGATGAACATAGATGCAAAAATCCTCAACAAAATCCAAATCAGAAAAAAAGAAGTAAAACTGTCAGTGTTTGCAGATGACATGATACTATACATAGAGAAGCCTAAATATGTTACCAGAATACTACTAGAACTAATCAATGAATTTGGTAAACTAGCAGGATACAAAACTAATGCACAGAAAACTCTTGCATTCCTATACACTAATGATGAAAAATCTGAAAGAGAAATTAAGGAAACACTTCCATTTACCATTGCAACAAAAAGAATAAAATACCTAGGAATAAACCTACCTAAGGAGACAAAAGACCTGTAGGCAGAAAATTATAAGACACTGATGAAAGGAATTAAAGATGATACAAACAGATGGATAGATATATTATGTACTTGGATGGAAGAATCAACATTGTGAAAATGACTATACTACTCAAAGCAATCTACAGATTCAATGCAATCCCTATCAAACTACCAATAACATTTTTCACAGAACTAGAACAAAAAAATTCACAATTTTTGTGGAATAACAAAAGACCCTGAATAGCCAAAACAATCTTGAGAAAGAAAAACAGAGCTGGAGGAATTAGGCTCCTGGATTTCAGACAATACTACAAAGCTACAATAATCAAGACAGTATGGTACTGGCACAAAAACAGAAATATAGATCAATGGAACAGGATAGAAAGCCCAGAGATAAACCCATGCACTTACGGTCACCATATCTTTGACAAAGGGGGAAAGAATATACAATGGAGAAAAGACAGCCTCTTCAATAAATAGAGTGAGAAAGTTGGATAGCTACAGGTAAAAGATTGAATTTAGAACACTCCCTAACACCATATACAAAAATAAACTCAAAATGGATTAAAGACCTAAATGTAAGTCCAGACACTATAAAACTCTTAAAGGAAAACTTAGGCAGAACACTCTATAACATAAATCACAGCAAGATCCTTTTTGCCCCACCTCCTACAGAAAAGGAAATAAAAATGAAAATGAACAACTGGGACCTGATGAAACTTAAGAGCTTTTGCACAGCAAAGGAAAATGTAAACAAGACAAAAAGACAACCCTCAGAATGGGAGAAAATATTTGCAAATGAAGCAAGTGACAAATGACTTAACTCCAAAATTTACAAGCAGCTCATGCAACTCAATATCAAAAAAACAAACAACCCAATCCAAAAATGGGCAGAAGACCTAAATAGACATTTCTCCAAAGAAGATGTACAGATTGCCAACAAGCAAATGAAAGGATGCTCAACATCACTAATCACTAGAGAAATGCAAATCAAAACTACAATGTGGTTTCACCTCACATCTGTCAGAATGGCCATCATCAAAAAATCTTCAAACAATAAATGTTGGAAAGGTTGTGGTGAAAAGGGACCCCTCTTGCACTGTTGGTGGGAATGTAAATTGATACATCCACTATGGAGAACAGTATGGAGGTTCCTTAAAAAGCTAAAAATAGAGCTATCATATGACCCAGCAATACCACTACTGAGCATATACCCTGAGAAAATCATAATCCAAAAAGAGTCATGTACCACAGCGTTCACTGCAGCTTTATTTACAATAGCCTGGACATGGAAGCAACCTAAGTGTCCATCGACAGATGAATGGGTAAAGAAGGCGTGACAGATACATACAATGGAATGTTATCCAACCATAAAATGAAACGAAATTTAGTTATTTGTAATGAGGTGGATGGACTTAGAGTCTGTCATTCAGAGTGAAGTAAGTCAGCAAGAGAAAAACAAAAACAAATACCGTATGCTAACACATATATATGGAATCTAAAAAAAAAAAAAAAGAAAAGAAAAGTTTCTGAAGAGCCTAGGGACAGGACAGGAATAAAGACCCAGATGTAGAGAATGGACTTGAGACACGGGGATGAGAATTGTAAGCTGGGACAAAGTGAGAGAGTGGCATGGACATATATACACTACCAAATGTAAAATAGATAGCTGGCAGGAAGCAGCCGCATAGCACAGGGAGATCAGCTCGGTGCTTTGTGACCACCTAGAGGTGTGGGATAAGAAGGGTGGGAGGGAGACGCCAGAGGGAGGTGATATGGGGATGTACGTATAGCCAATTCACTTTGTTATACAGCAGAAACTAACACAACATTGTAAAGCAATTATACTCCAATAAGGATGTTAAAATAATAATAATAATAATATATTCTGAGGATCAATCACCCAGTATGACCTTAATGAATTCTTCTGCAATTAATGACACACAACTTTCTTTTCTTCTTAATATCTTTCATAAAAATCACAATTCTGCATGTGTCTCATGGATAACTTAATTTATCACTCTGTATTTCTTCTACCTGTATGTACTTTGCTTTCCCTTCAGCCGAGGTCCTCTTGCTTACTGCACTAGGGGACATTTGGGCAGCAGGACCTAAAGAAGAAATGGAGTCCAGAGAAATAGACTGTACCTCATTTGTTTTCTAAAGATTCCGATTAAAGGATTTACATTCATTGAACCTGGCTGAAATGAGAGGGGATTTGGTACTTTGATTTTGTGTATATGTTTTTACTGGTGATGGTGATGTTTTCATAAGCCTAGGAGAGGCAAAATTTCTTTTGTTCAGTGAATTTGGAGACTTGGATCATATTTCCTTGGCTTACCTCCAGGAAGAGACAGGTCTGCAGGATGCTTGGTTCTCCCCTCTCCTGATGATCTCTGATTGCCTCTCCATCTCTCACTTGCTTCCTTAGCCTTGCCCATACTTCTGTAAGGACTGATTCCTTCATACTTCTTCAGTATCTTTTACACAGTAAGATGACCATGATGTCCTGAAAAACATGTATTTTCCCTCTGCCTTCCTAATATAACATTACCTAAGCTATAGGGGTTATTATGTAACCCTAGGGAAGAAAAATGATATCAACAGTATTTAAAATTGACTTTGTCACCAAACTATCAAGGTGAGGGTTTATAGTTAATGTCTAAATGAGTTGAAGGAAACAAATTTGTGTTGTATCAATAAATTTGTGATTTCAACTCTATATCCATGCCATATGTAAAAGCATATGGATAGCATAGGACTGCTGTGATGGTTAAATAAACAAAAAAATAAATTCACGTTACCTAATTCAATACCTGAGGCATAATATTTGCTAAGTAAATGATGGATGCTCTTTTTTTTAAACTTAATTGTGCTATGTAATAATATACATAATTTATTGTCCATGTGAAGAAAAAAAAAAGTGAGTCACATCCATTTCCTTAATAAAGTGATATGGAAAATGATCCCAGGGCCCGGGTGCAGGCTGAGCCCTACGTGGGCTTGGACCACTCCTCACTGTGAATGTTGAGGTGATACAAGGCCAGGGAGCATGTGGTCAGTTACATTAGCTTTACTTGGTTGCTGATGTCTTTAATCACCCTTATGTATCTTTAGGATCGGATTGATGTAGTATGTCTCTGGGAGAGCTATTTACTTTAGTTTTCTGGACATTACCTACATGTACCTGTGTGTCCCCATTCATGTATAATGTGTGATACAGCATCCACTAGGAACAGCACCATTTGTGTTACGAAACTGGGAGTAACAATAGAATTAGTGATGTTTCCTAGATAAAAGGAAGACAACTACATGGTATACTGTATACAGCAAAGCCCTGAATTTAACTCTGTAAGACTGTGGCAAAGCTGAGTCATCTTCCCAGGTCTCTGTATCAGCCTGAGTGTGATAATAAGATTTTTCACAGACTCTAACTTCCTGACAAGTTCACTGCCTCTTCTTAGTGAGGGCTTGTGAGGTCCATATGCTTTTCAAAATGAAAACTGTGGGTGGGAAATACACCCCTAGTGTCTAAGAAGCACCCATTTTCTTCAATAGTGCAATCCTTTAACACTAAGTTATTAAGAAACCATACAACATTGTAATAATCATCTTAATTCAGTAAGTATGGAAGTCCTTCAACCATAGAATACATTTTTCTTTTGAAAAGCCTTTTCTTGGTGCCGCCTGATGAGAAACTCAAGATCTTACCTGGCAATCATTGCTTCAGTCAACCTCAGGATGCCCACAATTCATTCTTTTTGAATGTTGAACTTGTCAGCTGGTTATAGTAAGCCATCTAACCAAGGAATATTTGTTAGGAAATCACTTTTCTATTTCTGTTACATGACTTCAAAATACTGTCATGTAACAGAAAATGTACATGTGTTCTTTGTCACACCTGAGAAATGAAGCACAAGGAAACGGAGCCATTCTACTTTGGATGAGTCCCACTGTAAAGGGATTAATGGTTTTCCCCAAGCTAGGGACATTCAAACAGAGAAAGGAGGAATGGACTTTTCCCTCTTTGCAGAGAGCATTCCTTCAGTGGTCAGAAGACTGAGCCAGGAGATGTCCGAGGTCTCCAGCATTGGCAAATCTGAGTGATTCTGAAACAAGAGATCTACTGAGATGTAGTATGACATTGACTCTGATCCTTGTATTCTCCAATTAAAAATTAAATAAAATCCATTATATTAAAATAAAATTCGAGCTGAAAAGTAAAACAAAAAAGAGCATATAAGTTCATTTTTTTCTAGTGATTTGTGGAAAGACACCTTTTCTGAAGCCAGAGATTCTGAACTATCAGCAAGTTTCTTAAATTTCTGGGTCTCGATTTCATAATCCCTTATCTGTGAAATAGGTTTAATGATAATATATTCTCAACCTCAGAGTGGTCGTGAAGATCAAATGCCAAAGTGCTTGTCAACACTTGAAGGCAGTGATGATATATACTAGGACGAATCATTATTCTCTTCAATAAATTATAAATATCTGCAAAACTCAGATGATGACATGAATGGAAAAGAACTTTTTGGAATGGTTTTGAAGAAAGAAACAACATAATGTTGGTGAGTTATTGGCTGGGAGAGTGGTAGGAGAGCAAGAAAAGCTAAATTTGATCCATATCCACGCACCAAAGTCAAGGACTTGAATGGTCATCAGCTAGCATGGAGTCCAAAGTCTGATTATGAAGGAAGAGGATGGAGAGGTCCATGGAGAGTGGATGGATGACCGAGTGGACCTTACTTAATGTAATGAATAAATTAGCTTCAGGCAATAATGTAGAAGTATTTCCCTGCCGTCTCTTAGGGAATTCAAGGTCAGGACTCATCGAAATCTGTAAGGGAGCTGCTTTACAGATAACCTGATAACTCCAGGAAGTAGAGCATGCTGGACTAATTTCATTAAGCCAAAACAAGGATATTTGGTCTGTGCTGAAACTGTTCAGATACTTGGGATTTCTTAATAAACACTCTGTACACAGGAAATTATCTTAACTCAGCATGATAATTATGTGTTCAAAAGATGAAAAGCAGGTTTGTCATATAGGGGGTAAGAATATTTAAACACCAGCAGGGACAATGAATAAACACAGATCATGAAGGCACACAGAAGCAGCCTTTGCTTATGGAAAATGCTGGAAAAGGTGATAGGAGTTCAGTCCTTTAAAGAAATATTGGAAAATCTAAAAAAACAGGTTCAAGAGCCTACTAGTTTGTTCCATTGAATGAAAGAATATCACCACTTCCTTATTAATAATTCTTGACATTTTATAAAACGTGTTCACACATTTCCAAAATACTTTTATAAATCTGGGAGGAAAATGCTTCCATTGTATATTTAATTAAGTTACTTGCCAAGCCACATGGTTGAGACTAAAACCAAGGTCTTTTAAATGCAAATAATTTGGTCTTTTAAATGCAAATAATATATCTCCATTACTCTACACTTCTTGTTATATTTTCAATAAGCTCCCCAAATATCTCTGTTTTCATTAGCTTTCTCTTTCATCTATCCTTCCTACTGCTCCCTGATTAACCTTCACCATTGTACAGCCCACTCTCTCCAAGTACATTTATTTTGTACAAAAATGAGCCCAAACTCGATAGCTAAATCCAACTTTCCAAAAGCACTGTTGCTCTCTAGAATTATCTCTCCTCAACTTCCCTCTCCCCTTCAGGGGGATTGATCTCCTGGCCGTCCACTGAACAAGACCAGGCTTTTCAGGTCTTTTCAGATTGAGCCTCTGGGATTGTCATTTCTGATCTTTCCACTCAAAATCTGAATCCACCAGCAAGACCAGTTACAGCCTCACCTCCCCAGCAGAGATGGAGATGCTTTGACCAACTTGATTAACAGTTCATGCATAGGTATGGGGTTGGTGGCCGTTTCACTCCCAGGCATACACCAAACATAGAGGACCTTGAGGATCAAGGAAAGGAATTTTTATTTGTGTTCAGATGGACGAAAGCCACTAACACATTTAAAATGAGGTAGTACATCTTGGGTTATGTGGAGTTGTGAAGAATCGGATTGAGTAGAAGGAAGCAACGATTGTCCACCAAAGAAATGAAGACCCACAAAGTTGACCCTAACTGTATTCACTTCACAGCTCCACCACCTGGCTTGTGCCTGATTCTAAATTGTGCTTTCAAAACATCTGGTGACCAGAAGACCATGCTTGTGCTTAAGTGGCTTGAATTCCACAGCATTTGTAGCCTCTTCTGCATTATGTCAGTGTGACCCAAGGATGGAACAGGTACCTGCATTTACCTTCTGTGAGAGAACCCCAACAGAAAGCCCCAGCCTGAGTGTTTGGAATATTAATTCCCTGTCCACGTATTTCTCCTCTACTGAATCTGTTCCACCTCCTTTGTCTCCCCCTCTCCGCCTTTTCCACCCTCCCCCTCTCTCCCTTTCTTTCTCCCCCTCTCTACCTCTCTCCCTCTCCCCCCTTCCCCTTTCTCTCGCTCTCCCTCTCCCCGCCCACACACACACTGGGCCTTCTATGACTTAACAGGTCCCCTGGAAGCTCAGTGACCTCCCACAGCTGACCCTGTCTCTTTGCTCCAGGCCTCCCCTTGACCCTGTCCTGTCCACAGAATAAACAGAGCTCCTGGCAGGCTTTGCATGGAAATTTTCCTGAGATCCTGGCTGAGCCCATACACATGACCCTCAGTCCAGCACTTTTCAGTTACAGCAGGATCTATCTTGTCTTTGCTGGAAAAAGTTTTTCTGTTACTATTTTTTTTTAAACTTTCTCCACCATTTCTTCAAATACATATTAGGAATTAAAACAGAAACTTCTATTTGCTTGTGTGCCAGACTCTCCCCAAGGGGAAAAATGCCATCAAGTTGTTTTTCACACACAGCACTCTCTGAGAATAAAATCAGCAGGTGAGAAGAAGAAAAACTAGCCAGCAGAGTGAACATTGAAGGCGGTACAGAGAAAAAATTCAGTAAGGAAAAAACCTGGGAACTCACCAGTGTCTTTCCTGAAGAAGGTAGTGATTCTAGAAGACCTATCAGTACCGCCCACTTTTAGGTATTTGTGTAGCATTTACTGAATTTACAGGATGCATTCTTTGCAAGTTACTTAATCTTTATGGCTTTTTATTAGCAATCTCAAAAACTAGATAGAGCATTTGGCGGAACCCTAATTTGAAGATGATGCAACTGTTTAGGAAGGCTGAACCCTATGGCTGTCACACATTTGGATCTTTTGAATGTGAATTCTGAGCACTTCTCTCACCCAGAGGGCTGTCCTGGTAAATTCTGTCCCTTTAACCTCACTGAAGTGCACACTGCCTCTTGTCATCTTATGGTTGGCTGGACATTTAACATCATGGATCAAGGTAGACTCCTGTCCTTGGTGAGGCTGTGTGCCCTGCGAAAGCGAACTCACCACTAGGCTCCTAATAGTGGAGAGAAAAAGATTAGAAATCAGAGGAATTACAGTATCTCCAACCCCTTGATAAATGCTAATTTTATGAAAATGAGGCATATTAGTTAATGTTACATTTTAACTCCGAATTTAACAATGATATTCATTGGCTGACTTACTTTATGTCTCCCTGTCAAATAGACCTTTGTCATTTCTCCCTGGAACTGTTCTCATAGGTCCATGATTGATCCTCCAATTTCTAGAATCTGCTCTCAGACCTGAATTCCATAGTGTTCTATGTAACCATTCAATCATGCCACTTTCCTTATCAAAAACGTTCAATATTTCTTATTGCTTTTGGATTAAGCCAAACTTAGCTAAGCAGTGAAGCATGACTAAAACCAAAAACAAACGAAAAAACAAGACAAGAATATTTTCATGATTCACGGCCTTCGCTTCCTCAGATGGACTTCAGGTCCCTTAATAAATCATGTTCTCTCATCGTTAAGTGCTCTGTGTTTTCTATGCATTTTGTATGCCTTCCTAGAAATGACAGAGCTGTCATGCTTGTTTGCTTTCTGTTCCACCCTCTCCCCATTGGAGTGAATATTCTTGGTGAAAAGAGCACTTCTTACTACCAATATATCTCTAGCAGCAGACCTCGTGCCTGGCATTCACAAATGCTCAAGAAGGTTTATAAAATTTAATTAAATTCCAAATATACAATAATTCCCTTATTTGGCTTAAGGCATGGAGGATACAATTGAACCTATCTTCAAAGAGTTAAAAAAAATCCCAGGTTATCAGGGGTGAGTTTCAGTACACTGTAAATGACTAGAGACAGAGTGAACACAATGAGATGGTACAGGCTCAAACCTGAGGAGTAAAACAGGGGATAAAGTGGGGGAAATTGTCAGATTAAACACTGAGTCATGACCAAATGAAACTGAGTACACAGGAGTCAGCTCATGCAGTGACTCTAGAAAGCTCTCAATTGTTCTCAGTCTGATATTAACACGAGTCTCTATTAAAGAGAGCTAAACGCCCATACCCCAGATAATCTGCTGTGAGGATGAGTTTCTGGAAGGGCCCCGAGTGTGCCTGAGAAGGCACCTCTCCTGGCCCCTTGGGGATGGCCCCGTGAGGGCTGCCCTCACTGAGGGTCCTTAGGTGAGTCACTTAATGACTCCCAGAAAATAATAATTTTCATTTATAAAATTGGGGGGCTGGGATCTGATGTTTCTTAAGTTCTCAAACAACCCTGAGCTTCGCTGAGTCTGCAGTTCTGGTTACAGGTAAGCACCATCAACCCTTAGCTGTCATTGGGAAGCCACACAATTCGGCATCCTATTCAATTTCCAAGTGCATGTGGTGAGTAGCTATGTCAGGCACGGTGGCCTGCAGTTTATGTATATGATCCGGTATAATCGTCAGATTAACCCCACGAAGGCTACTATTTTCCTCATTTTATAGGTAACTGGGGTCCAGAATGATGAAATGAATCGCAAACTTTGATAGCCATTTAGTCCATAACATTATATGAGGTCTTTCTGGGTAAAGTTTGTATTCAGTTCAGAAATACTAACAAAATCATGTTTTCAAAGATATTTCTTTTCAAGACAACGATAGCATCAATCATAATAGCAACTATGACATCGGCTGTGCCAGTGGACAGGCCTTACTTGGGATCCTGGCGCCCGGTGGCCCCCTGACCCCCACTTGGATGTACACTGAGGGACAGGTTCTGCCCAGCCTGCCTGTCCCAGCTGAGTGCAGGGACCTCTGGGTTCCTCCTCACAGGCCTCTGTGCCGTGCTGTCTCCATTCATCAGCTGAATGTCACCAACCACTCTGTCTCAGATTTTTCATCTATGAAATAAAATGGTTCAATGAGATTGATCTTTCAGATTTCTTCCAGCTATTATATTAAGCTAATGCATTTGCATTTTAATTACAGTTCAAACCCTGAGGCTGAAAATTGGTGACTCTATTCTGACTTCTGCAGAGAGAACATTCATTCATTAGCAAAGCTACATAGAAAAATGGAGCTAGTCCTTACTTTTGTAAAGTTATAAAAGAGTCTTTTAATAAAGTTACATATCTTTCCTCCTTTCCTATGAATCCTGAAGTTAGAAACCATATTAAAAATTACCCTGATGAGTTGCTAGACATAGTGAAGTTTAAACAGCACCTCCCCCCTTTTTAATGCTAACTCGCCAACAGCATTGAGATGAACAGATTAAACATATCCTAAGAGGAATATGAAAATAAAAGGAACAGCATACTAGCCCAGGAATGTTTTATTTTACTGTGTAGATTCCCTATAGCCCTAGTTTCACCTTTTCTCTTCAGCTCTGGTGGCTTTTGCACTTGGACAATTGCACTTTTCTTTAAGTGTTTTACTTAAACATTTGTCATTGCCCAGGGTTGATTGCAGAGCACAGAACAGTGATTCTCATGGCCTGCGACTGCTGGCCATCCTCGTTTCTGCTCTGCGTCTTCTTCTCTGAAGAGCGATAAAGGTTCCTAGCTGATTTCCCTTCCTCCAAAGTTGCCCTATTCCAATTCACTGTAAATGTTAACCCATAATTTTAGCATCTATGTCACTGTTGCTTAAAGTACAGGTGTACACACACACACACACCTGCAGTGGCTCCCCAGGAGCTGCAGAGCTGGTCCCATCCTCCTGAGACTGTTATTCAAGATGTTCAACTTGACCCTAGCCAAATTTCCTATTCTATCTTCTCCAGAGCCCTCTTCTTTTTATTGTTATTTTATTTATTTATTTATTTTAGTATACTCAGGTCTAGTTATTCCAAAGTAGACAATGCAATTGACACATATGCATTACGTCTCGGTGTTGTGTCAGAGTTGGCTTGTACCACCTCAGGAGAGCTGATTACTACATTTCTCAAAGTTTTACCATCCAGCTGTAAACACGGTCATCCTTAAAAATTCAGTTATATAAACTGACAATTAGATCAATTAAAAACAATAATAATAAACTCTCATCATTCATCACCTCCAAGTTATTTTGTGCATTTTACAATGATCTATGCTTTGAGGTGTCATGGGATATTTATACCATGGAAATTGACAAATGCTGCAAATCAGAGATTTTCTCCCTCTCAGAGAGACAGCTAAACATCAAGTAGCCTGCTACTTCCCAAACCTACTCTGGTGAACTGTTCCCTCAATTATTACTTTTTCCTTTATTTTCAAATCCTCTGTTTCCTCTAGCTCTTTACTTTGAATTTGTAACATATTATAACTTTTTACAATTTATTCCATCCTGACATTTTTCTATTTATCACTATACATTTTTTGGTCTATCTTATACATTTGAGTCAGGTCCTCTAAGGGCAGGTGAACATGGTCTGACTTGGGTATTGTTATAACTCCCAATGCCAGCAGAAAGTCTTGGATGCAGGATGTTCTGAATAATTTGTCTTTGAATAAATGGGCACCCAAGACTTGTGTATATCCTAAAAAAAGAAACAACCTCATCCTTCACACTCATTTCCCCCAACTAACATCCCAACTGTATTTTCCCTTGAAGGCCCAGGTCAAAGGTCACCATCCTTTCTAATCTTGGGGACCTTTCCAATTTCATGGTATTACCAATATTGTCTTTACTATTTTTTTAAACTTACTTTAAAATTCTGTCCCAGATGCAGGGTTGATTCTAGAGTTTGTAGGTTTGAGAATGAACCCACTTGGGGCTCAGGAGAGCTCTGGTTAAAAAAGATAATGAGATACTCGTGGGGGGAGCAGAGAGACACCAGGAGAAATCCTTCCTTCCTTCAGAGCTCTGATTTGGTGGACCCGGGGTGGGGCTTTTTCAATTCACCATTCATTCTGCATCTGTCAGGACATCTGATCTTTCAGGAGAAAAATAAGTCATTTTAGGAAAAAAGATTCTGTTGAAAATTCCATCTACAAAATCTATTATTCATAGAGGCTGGCCTATGGCTATATTTCAACTCAGTGAGTAGAGATTATTTATTTTCAGTACACTTTTTCCCATTACAAAATAGTACATGATAACTAGTGGCAAATCAACAAATTATAAATAAGAAAATATTCATCACTCAAAATTCAAACCTCCTAAGAGAACCCATGCTAAAATAATAAATATTTCATTCTTTTTTACATATTTGGGATCATTTACATATCTTGAGATTTGATTATAACCATTTTGGACTTTGAACATTTTCCTTTGTTATGCAGAAATGTGTGTAGGCTATTTAATGAGTAAAATACAGTATCACATAGATTTAGTAAAATTTCCTAAAAGATTTCTTATTTTTAGATGATGTCCCAAGATTTCATCATTAAAATAATGCTTCGGGCTTCCCTGGTGGCGCAATGGTTGAGAGTCCGCCTGCCAATGCAGGGGACACGGGTTTGTGCCCCGGTCCGGGAAGATCCCACATGCCACGGAGCGGCTGGGCCCGTGAGCCATGGCCGCTGAGCCTGCGCATCCAGAGCCTGTGCTCCGCAACGGGAGAGGCCACAACGGTGAGAGGCCCGCATACCGCAAAAAAAAAAAAAAAAAAAAAAAAAAGTAATGCTTCCACAAGCATCTTTATTTATTTATTATTTATTTATTTTTGGCTGCATTGGGTCTTCATTGCTGTGAGTGGTCTTTCTCCAGTTGTGGTGAGCAGGGCTACTCTTCATTGTGGTGCGTGGGCTTCTCATTATGGTGTCTCCTCTTGTTGCTCCTCTTGGAGCACGGGCTCTAGGCACATGGGATTCAGTAGTTATGGCTTGTGGGCTCTAGAGCACAAGCTCAATAGTGTGGCACACAGGCTTAGTTGCTCCATGGCATGTGGGATCTTCCCAGACCAGAGCTCAAACCCGTGTAGCCAGCATTGGCAGGCAGATTCTTAACCACTGTGCCATCAGGGAAGACCCAACGAGCATCTTTTAATATGAAACAATCATAGTATGTCAAAAACTTTAGCCAGGCACTTTAATATAAAATTCTTAGGCAACTATATGAATATGATGAAAATTTTAATTTATATTTTTATATTTATTTTCAGAAACTTTGTCTCAATTCATGTAGTAGCTTTATAATCTCATAATAATTTAAAAATAACTTTGATAATTTTACAACAAAATGGTACCATATTTGTCAATGTATTTTTCCTCAGTTATGTATATTTTAATTCCATTTATTATGTATTCTATGCCCCCATGATTCCAGTATTATTCAGTCAAATCTATCAATATTTTCTTTTGTGATTTCTTTTGTGATAAAGTAATAAATGTAGTTTTAAATGTTTTAAGTTTATAGAAAAGTTGAGAAGATATCAAAAGTGTTCCCATATAACTACACCTCGTGTCCCTCAGTATTGACATCTTATATTATTATCCACATTTGTCACAATTAATGAACCAACATTAATATTATTAGCTAAAGCCAATACTTTATCCAGATTTCCTTAGTTTTCACCCAATATCCTTTATATGTCCCAAGATCTCATCCAGGATGCCATATTGCATTTACTCTATGTCTTCCTAGCCTCCTCTTGGGCAATTTCTCAGAAGCTTCTTATTTTTGACAACCATGACATTTTGAGGAGTATTGCTCAGGTGTGCTGTAGACTGTCTCTCAAGTGGATTTGTTTGATATGTTTCTCATGTTTAGATTAGAGTTACTGGCTTTACCAGAAGACAGTGGAGGTAAACTCTCATTCGCACCACATCCTGTCAAGAGGACATGCTAGCAGCATGAATTAGCAAAGTGGATGGTAACCTGGTAACTTTGACCTCCTGGCTGAGATGGCATTCCTCATATTTCTCCACTGTACGGTCTCCCCCTTTCTCATTTTGTAACCTTTGGAAGAAAGTCACAATGTGCAGCTCACACCTAAAGAGTGAAGTGTTGAGGGTGAAACACCTACATCAATTATTCGGAATTCTTCTGCATGGGAGATGTGACTATTCTCGCTCACTCTTTATGCGCTCAGTGACTGAGTTATATGAATGTGGACCCATCGATACTTACTTTACACTTTGTGTTATAAGTGTTCAGCTTTTGCTTCTAGGAGCTTTCAGTTGTTTTCTGTGTCTCTGCAATATATTTCCATGATCATTTTTTTTTGAACACTTCTTTATCCTAAGGCAATATAGGATGCTCCAGGCTTGTCTCCTATGTTTCCTGCCCCAGTTGTAGAATCAGCGTTTCTCCCAGGAGCCCTGCTTCCTTCTATTGGACAGTGATATTAGAATCCAAGACCTGGGTGCTGTGTTCCTCCTCGCTACTGGGATCTAGTTGATTCTAGTCTTTTTCAGCTGACACTGCAACTGACACAGATCTTTAAATATTTTTGTATGTAACCAGCTGTATCCATATTAAGCTAAACATGAGTTTATACAAATGACTCCAAATCAATCCACCACCACATGGCTCATTCTGGCCTCCTCCCCTTGCTGATCTGTAGCTCCTACTTCAACAGTGAGCAACCTGGCCCCAACCATCTGCTATCTATTTACGTAACTGTTTAATTCCATTACACATCGATAAAAGTATCAGAATTGCTAACCCAGACTCCTGTCACAAACATTCTTATCAACTAGCTAATAGTGATTTTGTGCAGTTCTTTGTCGTGTTTGGTCTTCAGACTCCACTCATATCCATGGTTACCTAGGTCAACAACTCTCCCTTACCTCCAATGTTATTTCATACATCTGTGATGCAGTGATATTATTTTTCAAATTCTGCTTTACCTCCTAGATCTCCTGATCTCTTAAATGTTTTATATATGGGAATAATTACACTCATCTCATGGAATGGTTGTAAGGGCCAACGAAGATCAAATGTGTGACAAAAGCTGGAATTCAGCTAATGGAGGCTGGAATATATATATATATATATATGATGAGTTTTACCATTCCTGTTGTTAATTTCTAAGAGTTTTGATAAATACATAGTTTCATGTGCCCACCAGTAAAACACAGAATCATTTCATTGCAATAAAATATCCCATGTGCTTTATCTGTTGTCCAGTGGCAACCATTGATTTTTTTTTTTAGAATTTTATCTTATTTTTTAAAACCATTTAAAAAAATCGTAGTAGAGTTAATTTACTGATCTTTTCACTGACTATATTTTGATACTATATGATTTGGGATCATATAGTGTGTACCTTTTCAGACTGGCTTCTTTTCAGACTGGCTTCTTTCACTCAACAATAAGCTTTTAATATTCATCCATGATTTTACGTGGGTTGATAGATCAGTCCTGTCTATAGCTGTTTAGTATTCAATTTTGGGATTACCATGTTTTGTTTATCCTCATGCCTATTGAAAGGCATTTTGATTTCTTATAGTTTGGTGGGATTATGAATGGAATATTTATGTGCAGGATTTTGTATGAACATAATCTTTCAAACTGTTGAACAAATACCTAGGAGTATGATTCCTGGACTTCATTGTAAGACTCTGTTTAGCTTTGTAAGAACTGATAAACTATTTTCAGAAGTGCTTGTTCATTTTACGTTTCCACCAGCAATAAATAGGAGTTTCCGTTGGTCTGCGTCCTCACAGAAAAGTGATAGCAACAGTTTTACAGATTTTAGCCATTGTAATAGGTATATAGTGCTGTCTCACTATTGTGTTAATTTCAAATTCCTTAATGACAAATAATTTTGAGAAACTATTTATATGCTTTTTGCCATCTGTATATCTTCTTTTCTGGTGTGTCTGTTCTTTTTTATTTTTTCAAAAAAAATTTTGCTTGTTCTCTTTATGTTGAGTTTTAAGAGTTATTTGTATATTTGGGATACAAGTACTTTATCAGATTATGTGGTTTACAAATACTTTTTCCTAGTCTCCATCTTGTCTTTTCATTCTCAAAACAGTGTTTTCACAAAGAAAATGTTTCTAATTTCAATTAAGTTAAACTTGGCGATTTTTTCTCTTATTGATCATGTTTTTGGTGTTATATCTAAAAACTCACTTCTAAACCCTAGATCATATAAATTTTTCCCAGTGTTTTCTATTGTAAGTGTTACAGTTTTGTATTTATTTTTATGCTTATGATCCATAGTTAGTTAATTTTTGTGTAAGGTGAAAAGTCTAATTCTGTGTTCATTTGTTGGCATATGGATGTTCAAATTTTCCAGCAAAGATTGTCTTTTGTTCACTGAATCAGGTTGCACTTTTGTTAAAAATCTGTTGACTTTACTGTGGGTCTATTTCTGGACTCTCTCTTCTGTTCCATTTATTGATTTGTCTATTCTTTCACCAATACCACACGGTCTTAATTACTGTAGATTTATGGCAAACCTTGCAATGGATGGTGAGTCCTGCAACATTGTTGTTCTTCACTATTTTTTGGCTATTCTAGGTCCTTTGCCTTATCACAGAAATTTAAAATAACTTTTCTGATATCTACAAAATAACTTGCTGGGGTTTTGACTGGGGTTTCATGGAAGTTATGAATCAAAGTAGGAGGACTTGATACCTCAACAGCACTGAGTCTTCTAATCCATACATATGAAATCTCACCGTTTATGTAGATCTTTTTTGACTCCTTTCATCTTGTCTTCCATTTTTATGCAAACAAATCCTGCACATATTTTGTTAAATTTCTGCTTGTCATTTTGTATACTATTATAAATTATATTGTGTTCTGTTTAATTTTAAATTCGAATTATTCACTTCTGTTTTACAGAAAAACAATTAACTTTTGTATATTGACCTGCGATCCTAAGCCCTGAACTTACTTATCAGTTCCATTAATTCCCACTGTAATTTTTATTATTTCATTTCTTCTGCTTGTTTTCAAGCTTAATTTGCCCTCCTTTATTTATTTTCCTGGGAGGTTAGACTATAATTTTAGATGTCTCTTCTTTTCCAAAAATGCATTAATGTTATAAACTTCCTTCTATGTACAGCTTCTGCTGTATTCACAAATTTTGATAAGTTGTGTTTTCACTTTAATTTAGTCGAAAATCTGTTTTACTTTCCCGTGTGACTTTATTGGGACCCATTACTTATTTAGAAGTGCATTGTTTAATTTACAACTATTTGGGGATTTTTCAGCTATTTTCTGTTACTGATTTTTAGTTTAATTCCATTATGGTCCAAGAATGTACTTTGTAAGGTTCCTATATTTTAAAATGTGTTAAGATGTGTTTTATGTTCCAGGATATGGTCTATCTTGATGAATGCTTTGTGTGGGCTTGAAAAGAATGTGTATTCTGCTCTTTCCTGAAGTATTCTATAAATGTCAATCCCATCATGTTGCCTGACAGTGCTGTTCAGGTCACTTGTATACCCACTGATACTCTGCCTGGTTGCAGTATCACTTATTGAAATAGGGCTGTTAAATCTCCAAATTTCATAGTGAATTTGTCCATTTCTCCCTTCAGCTCTATCAGTTTCGCCTCATGTATTGCTCTGTTCTTTTGTTAAGATCATTAGGTCTTCTTAGAAGATTGTCTCTATCATTATGTAATGTACTTCTTTACCCATGGTTATTTTTGTTCTGAAGTTTGCTTTGCCTGATATTAATATAGCTTCTTCTCTTTCTGTTGATCATTGTTAGCACCATATATCTTCCTCTAAGATATTACTTTTATCTTACTTGTGTCCTTTTATGCAAACTGGGTCTCTTGTAGACAGCATATAGTTTTTCTTTTTTGGTTAGTCCACTTTGGGTTTCCATGGTTTGTGGTTGTTCACTTACACATTTCTTATCCATGTGTTAACTCGTGGTTTCAATGCTTACTAAGAGGAATGAAACAATGAAGCAGCAAAACCTGTATGTCTTATTTTATTTTATTTCTCCTCTGTTCCATGTTCTAGTAGGACTCTGGAATATACAGAATATATGGAATATGTAAATATTGAGCCCAAAGTAAGGCCTTGGCTGGTATGTGTAGCAATGCAAAGAAGTGAGTTTTGGTCTGCAGCCCAGGCTTCCTGGTAATTGGGAGAAGAACCAGGTAGAGGGTCTGGCCCATGGGGGGAAAATGTCTGAGCAATAATATTTGAAAAAGATTCATAACAAGTAATGACTACATATATGAAGGGAATGCCTTTGGTATCATTCCATACTATATTCAGATTTCCCTGATTTTTTTCTAAAATGGCTTTCTCTGTTGGTTGCTTAGAACAAGAATAAAATAAACCCCACATTGTATGTAGATACTGTGCTAAGATTAATCAGTGGGTTCATTTGGTGAGCAACCTCTCACCATTGAAAATGTTTCCATCTGATCTAATGTTGCCATTTGTTCTAATGATGACTTAAATCAGTTATTACCTTAAAGCTGATAAGACTTTCTAATGCTTTCTTTTTTTCCTTGTGTATTAAGTAGAATGCTTCTGTAAAAAGAAACTTTCCTTTATCAACTAAGTCTTCAACTACCCAGGAGTCAGAATTCACCGCTGAATAGTAAACCAAATACTTGATCTTTCCTTCTTGAGTGAGGGAAAGTGCCTTAGTTACTTCCAATTATATCTGCATTTGTTATCTATTGCTGTGTAGCAAAATACCCCAAAACGTAGCTTCTTAAAACAGCAAGCACTGACTATCTCACACAATTTTTGAGAGTTGGGCATCTGACAGCAGCACTGAAGCTTTGGGCTCAAGTCTGTCATGAGGTTATGGTCAAGTCGTGGCCCAGGGCTGAAGTCATCAGTGGATTTAACTGGGCACGGAGGATCTTTCTCCAAGAAAGTTCACTCACGTGACTCTTGGACAAGGACACAGCTCAGTGTTGGCTCTTGGCAGAAGGCCTCAGCTCACCTCAGCTCACGTGGACCCTCTGTGGGGTCTCTCATAACACGGCAGCTTCCTTTTCCCAGAATGAAGAATCCAAAACAGAACGTGAGCAAGGAGGAAAGCACTGTGGCTTCATGACCTCCTCTCCAAAGTCACATCCCCACACACTTCTGCTTTAAATTATCCACTATGTCCAGGCCATGCTCTGGAGGGAGGGAATCAAGGAGGATTGTCACAGAATCCTGTGGATGTATTTTAAACCCACTGTAGTGTCCAGTGGCAAGGCACGGGGATCTCAGCTCATCTCACAGAGCTTCTGCATCAGGCCTGGAGTTGGCCATTCCTCCAAGGCTCTTGGGTACTTTATTATGTTTTATTTGAAATGTAAGGTTTCTTTGTAGAACTTTGTTGTTTTTGTCAAAGTATAGTTGCTGTACAATATTATATGTCAGGTGTAAAATAGAATGATTCATAATTTTCAATGGTTATATGCCTTTTAAAGTTATGATAAGATATTGGCTATATTCCCTGTGTTGTACAATATATCCTTGTAGCTTGTTTTGCTATTTAGAGACCACCGACTGGGCACCAGGTATGATTTTTCCATGGGGTTGTCATGGCTCTCATAATTTTTTAGTAGACAGAGCTAGAATGTATATATTTTAAAAGAAAAAGCATGAGGCTATATTGATATTTTTAATTCAAATATTACATATATAGGTTTTACTTAATTGCATTGCTTTTATGGTGTTTTCTCTTCTCCCTTACACTAAAAATATAGATTGCTAACAATAATTGCTAACAATATCAATTATTTGCATTTTTTTACCATGTGGATAAAATAGTTTTAAATATGATATTAATATTACCAAGAAATCTATTAATTGAAGCTTGGAATTCTTGCAGCCCTGGACTATATTCTACCAAGGATATATAGTCAAAATGTTATCTTGAAATGTCATTTATCTTTGTAATTGTCACCACATTAATATACTATTAAATTTATTAGTTTCAGCATGTTTCTAATATTTAATGATTTCTTTGCTCTTTTTTTAAATTTTTACTTTTTGGATATGTAAAAATTAAAGGATTTTGAAGTCAACACTGTGTAGCAAAATATTTTCAGAAAAGTCACACTTTCATCCAGGTCCATTCTACCTTTTTCTTTCTAAAACTTGACTTACTACTTTATATAGTTTATTTCCAGAGTTGAAAATATATGCTCTACTCTGCCCTTTTCCCCCCATCCTCTGTTGACTCTGGAGTTACAGAAGGTGGTGCTGTACAAATTTCTACTCTTTTTTTTTTTTTTTTTTTGGCTGCATTGGGTCTTCATTGCTTCGTGTGGTCTTTCTCTAGTTGCGGTGAGCGGGGGCTACTTTTCCTTGCAGTGCATGGGTTTCTCATTGTGGTGGCTTCTCTTGTTGCAGAGCACGGGCTCTAGGCATGCAGGCTTCAGTAGTTGTGACACATGGGCTCAGTATGTGTGACACACAGGCTTAATTGCTCCATGGCCTGTGGGATCTTCCCGGACCAGGACTCGAACCCGTGTCCCCTGCATTGACAGGCAGATTCTTAACTACTGCATTAATGTAACAAAATCTTCTAGTGATGAACTCACATCAGAGGGCCTTAGTATCCTTCTTACAGATGCACAGTATACCACAGTGTGGATCTATTCACACAACAGGCTTTGTATTTATGGATATTTTATGTGTTTCCAATTTTTGCTATTATAAACATAGTTGCAATGGAAACTTATTTCTGCCCCATATGCTTCATTATAATTTCTAGAAATAGGATTTATAAACTCAGAGGTAAATGTGTATGCCATTTTTCTCAGATATTTCCAATTTCTTCTTAATGGAGATGTATAATTTTACGTTCCTACCAGGAATATATGATACCCACATTTTATACATAGGCTAAGTGTATGCTCTCATACTTTTGCATTTTTGCCAGTTGATAGATGACAAATATCTCAATGTAATTTTAACTTGAATTTCTTCTACAACAACTGAGTTTGAAAAATATTCTGTGTTTTTTTTTGTTTTTTCTTTTTTTGTGTGGTATGCGGTCCTCTCACTGTTTTGGCCTCTCCTGTTGTAGAGCACAGGCTCCGGATGCGCAGGCTCAGTGGCCATGGCTTATGGGCCCAGCCGCTCCACAGCATGTGGGATCTTCCCAGACCGGGGCACGAACCCGTGTCCCCTGCATCGGCAGGCGGACTCTCAACCACTGTGCCACCAGGGAAGCCCTATTCTGTGTTTTAAAGATGGTTATTTTAACTTTTAGTTTGAAGTATTATTATGGTTTTACAGAAGAGTTGCAAAGAAAGTACAGAGTGTTTAAATATGCCTTTCGTCCAGTTTCCCTTTGTGTTAATATCTTACACAATGGTCGTTTATTAATCAAAACTAAGATATTAAACAAATACTATTATGTAAATGACAGACTTTATTCGGATCTCACAGTTTTCCCCCTGAAGTCCTCTCCCTGCTCCAGGATCCCTCCTGAGACACATGTTGCTTTTAGCATTCATGTCTGTTCTGTCTCCTCCAACTGCACAGTCTTCCAGTCTTTTCATCACTTTGACACTTTGGAAGCACACTGCTCAGGTATTTTGCCAAATGTCCCCAGTTTGAGCTCATCTGGTATTGTCTCATGGTTACCCTGGGATAAGGGGGAGACTGCTTATGGTTTGTTTCCATTGTTTGAAAAAAAATCCATGTTTTTAACTGTATTCTTCCTAAGCAAGTTTGTCACTATGTCATATCAAATTTATTTTTTAGATATGTCATCTTCTTTATTTAGATTATGTCCAGACAGCAGATCCTCCCCGGCCCCTCTTTCCTTTACATGGTGTACAATTTTGGTTTAGTTTTACATGAATTGCATAGAAAATTGCATAGAATTTGAAACTTCTTTTATTCAAGTTCCACTACTTGCTACTTTGAATGTGCCAGAGACCAGCTGTGTCATACGAGGGGGTCCCCATGTCTCCAACTTAAAGCCCCCAGTTCGCAAAATGTGCCTCCCAGGCTTGGAATCAGCAATAAGATTTCTTTACCTTTCCAGGTCTTTGAAGTGGTTACTTCTCATGCCCTTTTCACCCACAGCTTCCTTCCAAGGCAGATTCTTACCTGTTGTTCATATGTAGGTTTAGAGATCAGTGAATACCATGATTTTTTTTTGCAGAAATGTGTGTTGATGAGAATATTTATTTGATTGGGGCTCATAATTTTAATCAGATTCACAACATATCTGTGGTTTCAAAAAATTAAGCACCACCAATCAAGAAAAAAAAAAAAAACGGATTCAAACCCTTTTTAAGGCAAACTGCCATTTCCTTTAATAACATTGTAGCAAGGAATGGAAAAATCAACATTTAGGCACTGACCAGCTACAGGATCTTGCCTTTAGTCTCTGACATCTCTCCACGGTTAAGGCAGCCCTCTGCCACTGCCCCTCACTGATCTGGCCCTTGTGTGACCACAGCCAGAAGGACAACAAAGACCAGACCATACTGAACTCCAGTGGCAAACACAATGCAAACAAACATGACAGTGCCGCCTAATTAGGTGATCTTGTTTAGAAACCATGTCCAACCATCTCCAGCCTGTGTTCTATATAAGGTTTGTCCCTGCCACTGTTTGATTTTTGTTTTAAAATTTTCTGTCACTTAAGAGTAGTCACAAGCATTTCAGGACCCCCTGGTGTATGAAAGGGAAGCTCCCTATGAGACATCCCAGCAGGGCTCTCTTGGGGCGCCTGGGGTTCCCCCGATGTGGATGCTGACCCTGGACGTGTCCTCTCCAGGGACTGGCACTGGGAATGAGCTGCCTCTACCTTTGTTTGTCTTTGGGTCTTAACTCTCTTACTCACCATCCCCTTGAAATTGTGCTTCTTTCCTTTACATCTCCCATAATGCTTTTCTTTATGATTTTCTTCCCGGCTCATTCTTCAAATCTGCAAACCTGCCTTCAGGCTAAAACATAAGCATTCCCCTACATGTGAATTTTCTCCATTGCTGGGAGACAAGAGCTTACAAAATGCACTGGGTCAAAAAAAAAAATGCACTGGGTCAGTAATTGGTGCCTGCTTCCCGCAGAAAAACAAACATGCAAATGAGAGGGCCAACAATCCATTCCTCTCAATCCACACCTCTTGAATCTAGGATAAGCCTATCCTGTTTCTGTATGGTTTTCTCAGTTATCTGATCCCCAGAAAGGTAGAAAGCAAATGTATTGAACAACATTTGCTTGATTAAGTTGCTCCCCTTTCACTCTGATGACTTTTGCCAACATCTGGAATTTCAAATACAGCAACTATGTGTCATGGTCAATTCCCTGCAGCAGACGTTATCACTTTTCACTCACTCACTGGTTTTCACACAGCTAGTGTGTAAAAATATTACAGGTATCATGATAAGCAATGGCCACACGATAGTAATATTATATCCCTTCCTTTGGAAAGTTTCCACTATAATGGAAGAAACAAATTAATAGGTATGTAATTAATGACTAAGATATGAAAGAGATTTTTCCTAGCACTATGGGGAGGAGACTGAGGAAGAACTCTTGCCTTAAACAGATGGACTATCAGGAGAGGACGTTTCAGGATGGAGTGGTCAGAGGAGGAATGCAAACCCTCCTCAAGAGGAAGAGTCCTGGGAGCATTCTGGGAGCCAAAGCAGAGGACTGTGACAAAACGTGGTGTTTCTGCCTTTTGGTGAACAGTGAGCAGGTGGGTGCTCACAGCAAAGGTCACTCCAGATCCCTTTCTGTCACTTTTAAGAGGCATGTCCCATACGTGCTGGACCTTCAATACTGGGAGACAAATTTGGTCTTTTTATTTATTTATTTTTTTTGCGGTACGAGGGCCTCTCACTGTTGTGGCCTCTCTCCCGTTGCGGAGCACAGGCTCCGGACACGCAGGCTCAGTGGCCATGGCTCACGGGCCCAGCTGCTCCACGGCATGTGGGATCTTCCCGGACCGGGGCACGAACCCGTGTCCCCTGCATTGGCAGGCGGACTCCCAACCACTGCGCTACCAGGGAAGCCCCAAATTTGGTCTTTGATACTGGATTCTCCTTCTTTAGACACAATCCAAACCTCTGAATGACGTTTGGCATGTGTACCACTCCATATAAAGTAGTAAAGGAGAGAAAAACTGACCCTAAAATCCAATGTATCTCCTGTGTTTTTTTTATAATTTTAAACTAACCCTAGAGGGAAAATGGTAAATATTTCCAAGGTAGTAACTACAGAAGAGAATCATTACAATACATTTAAGAGTAAAGTCAATGTTAGATGAGAGGGCTATTATTAATGGTGATTTAAATGAAATTGTTTCAATTAAATCTAGATTCACTTGTTTAAAAACAAGGTCTTCAGAGGCATACAGGTCCCTGGAAAGTCCATAAACCTCAGTGCAGTTCAGTTCATTTCAGTTCAATCTGATTTGATTCAGACACGCTCAGCAAGCATTTTCTGTGCCTTTTACCTCGTGCCAAGCCCATATAGCAAAGCTGAGATGCAGAGACACTCCAGGTATAAAGCCCATTCTTGAGGGAGATAATAATCATGATAGTCATAATAAGGTAGGGATGTGTTCCCTGTGTTCACACACAATGTGTTCCAGATCCTGAGAGGCACAGTTGGGCATGACTAATTCAACCTGGGAAAAATAAACAACACTTCCAAAAAAGGTGCCTTTTACAGTGAGGCTTTGAGTTGAGAAAGATTTTATGTAGATAAGTACATTATGGGAGTTCGAGCCAGACATCAAGGCGAGAGAAATGAAGCCTCCAACACAGATAGCACATTGTCTCCTTATTGAAGGAGACATGGGAACAGCATTGAAGCACTGCTGTGCCCATGGCATTGGCCGTGTTGGGAGAGTGACAGGGATGAAATAGAAAAGGTTGGGCTGAGGCTGAGAAAGGGGACCTTTGCAAGAAACATCATTGTTAGACTACAGAATAACCTCTGGATAAATACCAGAGTAACCGAGTCATATGATGTTATCAAAATGTGTTGAGATCTGAATTATTATCCCCAATTGTAGAGCTTTTTGTAGGTCTTGTTTTCATAGCTTTGCCTCCTTTGACCTTCATCCTGTAAACTTTAATCTCCCAGAGGTTTTCATGTGGGTCAAATGCCAATGTGTTTGGTGGTACATTGGGCATCTAACTTTGAAAGGGAAGGATAATCCCTTCTAGCTTTGAAAGGGAAGGATTATCTTTCCCTTTGGAAGGTAAGGATAATCAGTGGCCATTTCTACCCACAGATTGAGGGTGACAATGTAAAGCAGCAGGTGATCAATCCGCCAATGCCCACACACCTACATGGAAGGAATTCCCAACAAGAGGAAGATAATCAGAAAGAGACTGAAAATGCACATACTTGCAAAATTAAAAATGGGAAAAATTACAGTCAAATAAACTTAAAGATACTTTTTTAGGAGAGATAAAAAAAGATAATATAAGTTACAATAGTCTCAGCTTAACCAAATGTAGAGAGGAACTATAATAAAGCTTGGTATTCAGTATGTATTTTGTGATAACCTGGCCCAATTTTTACACATTAAAGAATGTATTTATTCAACAAAGATCAATTGGATAATTATGAATATTAGGAATCCTACTAGGATGGATTCCAGGGTTCTCCTATCTCCTACAGAGACAGAGATAACTGGATTATTACAATGCAGTGGGACCCATGCAATCACAGCAATGTTTCCATGAGGTGGAGGGAGTGTGGATTGATTAATTCTGGCTCAAATAATTTTCCCTGACCTCACACAACAAACATGTTCCTGAAATTGTCAGAGTGAGAAATGGAAACATTTGATGAGCTGGAACCAACAGGTCTTCGGAATTTGGATAAAGATGAAAGAGGACTCTAGGATACTTCTGATTTCACATGTTAGTAAATAGATCAAGCTGTTTCTTGGGATTAAACACATACATGTAATTGGATGAACAAGTTTTAAAGTCAGGAACTTAAATACTGGAAATATTTACATGGAGGTGTCTATGGAGCCCTCAAGCATGTTCTTCTAGTGGACTCTCAGATGTGGTCTGACTCTTAACATAGGCATCTCTATCAGAAGGCAGAATAATGATCCCCAAAGATGTCTAAACCCTAATCCATGAAACCTGCCAGTATGTTACCTTGCCTGGCAAAAGGAACTTCGCAGGTGGAGTTAAGATTATAGACTTTAAATTGCGGGGATCATCTTGGGTTATCCCCGGGGGCTCAGTCTAATCACATCCTTTAAAAGTGAAAGAGGAAGGCTGAAAAGTAAATCAGAGACGTGACAGTAGCGACAAGAGAGATTAGAAGGGTAAGGAGGGCATGCAGCTGGATTCTGCAGCATCCTGCACGAGCCTGGAGGCACGTCCCCTCAGAGCCTCCTGGAGAGAATGCATCACTGCCACACCTGGGCTATAGTTCCCCGGAACCCATATCAGATTTTCAGCCTCCAGAGCTGCAAGATAGGTGTGTGTTTCATGCCATTAAATTTATGGTAATTCATTATGGCAGCAGTGCAAACAAATTCAGCATCTGAGACAACAGACAGTCTAGATCTGAGTCTTTTGCCTGGAGTTGGTAATTAAAGACATGGGGTTGCTCATTGTCTGCAGTTAACTTCAAATCTGTATAATTTTAAATAGTTAAGTGGAGATAGTGTGATCTATGTGTTTGTACATTAACTTCAACCTTCAAGTCCAGGCTGATTAGCTAAAACTTGGATTATCATAATCGGGATGATACACACCAGGGATGGAGAATTAACATCTGAAGGCCTCTAAGTAGGCTTTGCATCCCTGAAGCACTTCAAATATTTCTATCTAGCTCTTCAGCAGAGGCATCATATTTAGCATGACAATAGATAGGAATACATTTTCATGGTTTAAATGAGTGATGTTTAAGATGCATTCAAGATAAATGGTTGGCTATAAATACATAAATATGGTAGGGTTACTTCTCTCTCTTATGTGAAGGGGTCCTAGAATGTGATGGTGATGTGCCCACACCTTCCACACCTCTGGAGTATTTACCTGGATCTTCAACTCAGTTTGGTCCTGGTTTCTCACTTAAAGATTATCTGTGTTGCCTTTTACACCTAAATGTCTGGCAGATACAGCAACAGAATATCATTGTACCCGCTTAGACTGAACCACTCATCCTAAAGGGTATTTGGAGGAGTTTACTTAGGACAGAGTATGGTGGATTCCAAAAAGCTTGGAAGAGGAAATTATGTTTTGGATCCGAATATGGAAAAAAATACATGTCTATATGCTTGGCAAATTAGGATTTGTACTTCTTTTGCTGTAGCATACAACCTGGTAGAAAGATTGTGTGTGTGTGTGTGTGTGTGTGATCTTTAGTTCCTACCTAGCACTTCACTGGAGGTTACCCAGGTTAATGAAAAGAATGTGACAATTGTTTAATAATCAAGATGATTCAGATCATTTTTCAATGGGAGTGGGTGTGGCACATTCACAGTGTGGGATGAAATGGGGACTGAGGTTAGAACAGTATTGTGTCATTTAAAAAGTGTGTCAATTCCAGGTGAGCACAGGGATTGGTAAAAATCTAATTATTTCATATACTATTGTGAAAATTGCATGAAGTAACATGATAGTCATAAGTAAGTAATTTATTGAGCAGAAGTCTTGGAAATGTTTTTGATACATTATCTCATTTAGTTTAAATACAGTGAAATAATTATCATTGCCATTTTACAGATGAGGAAACTGAAGTTTGCAGGAGGGAGAGTCAAACCATACTTAAGATCACATAGTAAAGTTCAGAGACATTTCTTAAACACAGGTATGAAAAGGTGAGACCAACAGTCTATAAGCAGCAGTATAAAGTGCTCCTGATTTTGAACTTCATAGAGGTCTGGCTCAAATTATGATTCAAAAGACACTTAGTTTCCTTCTCTGCCTTGTACTGCAGAGAAATTAGTGGGATGTGAATAAGACCTGCCAGGGAAAGGCTAGTAATAGCAATTCCATTTGAAGCAGTAGAAGTTGTTCTTACCGCAAATATCCCTTCTGCTTATGATAGAATGCATGGCAACAGAAAGATCCCTCCTTGCTGAGAAGAATAAATCAGTTTCCATTTTCAATGAATTCAGCTGATAGGGCAGAGGGCCACTCAATATACTCCCTTACATGAGTGTTGAGAGAGACCTCAGGAGAATGAGAAGAGCAAAGACACAGGACAAAGAGAGTGATGGGTGCCCGGCTTCCATGCCCCAAACCTAACATCTAACCGATGATAAAGTACTTGGGATCCTACCAGGAGGGAAGTTAAGCTATTAAGCAAGATGTATAAAGTAGTTTTAGTGCATTTCACAAATTAATGTAATAACTGTGCTTGTCTCTTTGGTTTCCCTGAGGTAGGCACTGTCTCATTTAAAAGGTGCCATTAGGGTTAGACCTAGATATTGTCATACTGAGTTAAATAAGTCAGACACAGAAAAACAAATATTTGTGATATTGCTTACGTGTGGAATATTTTTAAAAAGGTACAAATGAACTTACTTACAAAACAGAAGAAGAGTCATGGATGTAGAAAACAAACGTATGGCTACCAGGGGGAATGGGGGTGGGGAGAGGTAAATTGGGAGATTGGGATTGACATGTACACACTACTATATATAAAGTAGATAACTAATAAGAACCTACTGTATAGCCCAGGGAACTCTACTCAATACTCTGTAATGGCCTATATGGGAAAAGAATCTAAAAAAGAGTGGATATGTATAACTGATACACTTTGCTGTACACAACATTGCAACCAACACAACATTGTGAACCAACTATACTCCGATAGAATTTTTTTAAATAAATAAATAAAAGGTGCCATTACAGGAAAGAAGGAGATGATGACAAAGCCTTGGAAAGATATGATAAATAATCGTTTGGTGTGAACATGTTTACCAAGAGGCTATCTTGGAAACTTCCAAAAAATCAGATAATTTTAAGAATATATAAAAATTCAACCTTCAAATAATGTGCAAAATATCATAAATGCATTTTGGCTTTGCATTATTCTTATAGAAACAATGCTATTGTTTGCTGTCATTTTGTTTTAACAAATATAATATTGTTATTGACATCTATTTAATTAATTTATTTGGCTGTTTTGGGTCTTGGTTGTGGCACATGGGCTCTTCACTGCAGTGTGTAGGCTTCTCTCTAGTTGTGGCGCATGGGCTCCAGAGCGCATGGGCTTAGTTGCCCCGTGGCATGTGAGATCTTAATTCCACAACCAGGGATCGAACCCACATCCCCTGCATTGGACCACTGGACCATCAGGGAAGTCCTGTTATTGGCATTTTAAAATGCTAGTTTTCTTTTTAATTTCAGAGGTATTTTAGCTCATTACCTTTTTTAATAAATTAATTTTTATTGGAGTATAGTTGCTTTACAATGTTGTCTTAGTTTCTGCTGTATAGAAAAGTGAATCAGCTATACGTATGTATATATATCCCCTCTTTTTTGGATTTCCTTCCCATTTAGGTCACCACAGAGCACTGAGTAGAGCTCCCTGTGCTATACAGTAAGTTCTTATTAGTGTAGTACTGTATATATGTCAATCCCAATCTTCCAATTCATCCCACCACACACTCCCTTTCCCCCCTGGTATCCATACATTTGTTCTCTACATCTGTGTCTAGATTTCTGCTTTGCAAATAGGATCATCTATACCATTTTTCTAGATTCCACATATATGCATTAACATATGATATTCATTTTTCTCTTTCTGACTTACTTCACTCTGCATGACAGTCTCTAGGTCCATCCATGTCTCTGCAAATGACACAACTTTGTTCCTTTTTATGGCTGAGTAATATTCCATTGTATATATATGTACCACATCTTCTTTATCCTTTCCTCTCTTGATGGACATTTAGGTTGCTTGCATGTCCTGGCTATTGTAAATTGTGCTGCAATGAACACCGGGAAGGATGACAGTTCATATAGCTCAATATCAAAAAAACAACTAAACCAATCAAAAAATGGGCAGAAGACCTAAATAGACATTTCTCCAAAGAAGACATACAGATGGCCAACAAACACATGAAAGGGTGCTTAACATCACTAATTATTAGAGAAATGCAAATCAAAACTATAATGAGGTATCACCTTACACCAGTCAGAATGGCCATCATCAAAAAGTCTACAAACAATAAATGCTGGAGAGGGTGTGGAGAAAAGGGCACCCTCCTGCACCACTGGTGGGAAAGGAAATTGATACAGCCACTATGGAGTTCAATACTATTTAAACTTGTTTACTCAATACGTATTGACTCACACTGATTAGCAGGATATGAAGAGGACATGTTGGCATAAGGCATAGCCTTGCCCTCACTAAATGTTCCACTCAACAGGGAGTTGAGATATATATACACATTGCTAGAATCCAAAGTTAGAAAGTCATATTCATTCATTACACAAGTATTTATTCATCACCTTATATGTGTGAAGATCTATTGGGGATACTAGCTATAATCAAAATTGATTTTTAAAATGAAAAAAAAGCTTTTAAAAACTGTGACTTTATAAAATTTACATTTAATTGTTGGAAATTTATAGTAAAAGTGAATATAGAATGCTTAGAATTTTGTCAAGATATTCATTCTTCCAAACTTGATTTATAGATTGAATGCAACACTAGTCAAATTTCTGAAAGTTATTTTCTGGATACTAACAAAATGATTCTAAAATTTCTATGGAGAGGCAGAAGATGCAGAACAGCCAACACAATATTGAAGGAGAAGAACAGAGTCAGAGAACTGACACCACCTGACTTCAAGACTTCTTCTAAAGTTACAGTAGTTAAGATAGCGTGATGAAAAAATTGAACAACAGATCAGGATGAGAATAGAGAGCCCAGGAATAGACTCACTCGTATATCATCAACTGATCTTAAATAAGCAGCAAAGACAAGACAATGGAGCAAAGAGAGTCATTTCAACAAATAATGTTCAAACAACTAGACATCCAGAGGCCAAAAAAAAAATGTATCTAGGCACAGAACTTACCTCTTTCACAAAATTAATTCAAAATGATCATAGATTTATATGTAAAATGCAAAACTATAAAATCCTTAGAAGGTAATATAGACTCTTAGGTGACTTTAGGTTTGGCAATAACTTAGATTAAACACCAAAAACACAATCCATGAAAGAAAAAATTGGCATGTTGGACTTTTTAAAACAAAAAAATTCTGTTCTGTAAAAGGCACTGTTAACATCTGAAAAGGTAAGCCACAGACTGGGAGAAAAATCTTTGTAAAACACATCTGATAAAAGATTGGAATTCAAAATATACAAAGAACTCTTAATAGTATGAAAAAAAATTAGAAAGTGACCAAAACGATCTGAACAAACACCTCATCAAAGAAGATATACAGATGGAAAATAAATATATGAAAAGATGCTCAACATCATACATAATTTGGAAAATGCAAATTAAAACAGTGAATTACTACTACACATCTATTAGCATGGACCGAATCCCAGGACACTGACGGCACCAAATGCTGGTGGGAATGTGGAGCAACAGGAACTCTCATTCATTGCTGGTGGGGATGCAAAATGGCACAGTCACTTTGGAAGGCAGTTTGACAGTTTCTTACAAAAAATAAATATACTCTTACTGTATGAGACAGTAATTGTGCTCCTTGGTATTTACCCAAATGAGCTGAAAATTTATGTCCACACAAAAACCTGCACACAGGTGTTTATAGCCTCTTTATTCATAATTGCCAAACTTGGAAGCAACCAAAATGTCTTTCAGTAGGTGAGTGGATAAATGCACTGTGGTCCCTCCAGACAATGGTATATTATTCAATGCTAAAGAGAAAAGAGTTATCCAGCCATAAAAAGACATGGAGGAAAGGTAGATGCATATGACTAAGGGTAAGATACCAATCCAAAAAGGCTGCATGCTGTATGATTCTGTTGACTGAAAAAAAAAAAAAAAAAAAGCACAAACTATGTTTTATTTGGCAGACTTACTGAGGACTTAAGCCTGAGATACAACCTCTAAGATAGCTCTGAAGGACTGTTCCAAAGAGGTAAGAGAGGGGCCAGGATATATATGTGTTTTTTTTGTTTTTATGTTTTTGGGGTTTTTTTTGCGGTACGCGAGCCTCTCATTGCTGTGGCCTCTCCCATTGCGGAGCACAGGCTCCAGACGCGTAGGCTCAGCGGCCATGGCTCACGGGCCTAGCCGCTCCGCGGCATGTGGGATCTTCCCGGACCGGGGCACGAACCCGTGTCCCCTGCATCGGCGGGCGTACTCTCGACCACTGCGCCACCAGCGAAGCCCAATATGTGCATTTTTTGATGAAAAACAAATGAACAAACATGTATTCAAACATCAAAAGATTACTGCTAATCACAAAAACAGACATCTCGAGTTAATGATCTTAGCACTTTTCTATGTATGGGAAGATACAAGAGTCTGGGCTCATTGCAATCATTCCTTTGATGTGCACCTTAATTATCTATGGCCAGTATCCTGTGCTTTCTCCATCCTGGATCCCCTCAGGGTGCAACACTGGAGGTGGCTGCTGGTTTTATGGACTGGATATCCTTTGTTTACTGAAATGGCATGTGACATTCTTTGTCCACAATTCCAACTCTATGTTATGCTAGAAAAGGTAAACCTATGGAGACAGTAAAGTGATCAGTAGTTTTCAAGGGCTTGGGGGTGAGAGGGTGAGAAGGATGACTAGTTGGAACATAAGGGATTTTTAGGACAGTAAAGCTCTTCTGCATGATATTATAATGATGGATACATGTCATTATACATTTGTAAAACCCATCCAAGATCATTATACACTATACATTTGTAAAACCCACATACATTTGTAACGCATTATACATTATGCATTTGTATACAAATGTACAACACAAAGAGTGACCCCAACGTAAACTATGAACTTCAGTTAATAATACTGTAATAATGCTGGCTCACCCACTGTAACAAATGTACCACATTAATGCAAGAAGTTAATAGTAGGGGAGGAGCATGATGGAGAACATGGAAACTCTTTTTAATTTCTGTTAAATTTTCTGTAAGCCTAAAACTGCTAAAAAGAATAAAGTCTACTAATTTAAAAATAACAATAAAAACAAATGTGGTATTAAAAATGTGATGCTGTCTTAAGTGGCAGCTGACTAAAAAGAAATCTGGCGTTCCTGAGAGAAATAGCTTTCAGCACATGAAATATGATGATTAGGTGGACCCTTGGCACAGTGCTGTCCTGCAGTTGGATGCAGATGTGGAACAGAAGGTCCAGGTGGGGCGGCAGGGTAGAACTAAAGACCTGGGACTTAAGTAGTTAAAGAGGTGGTCATTAACATTTCATCACAAAAGTCCAAGGTGAAGTCCCATCCATCTCATCTCCTTATTCAAATGTCTTAGCTAACTGTCTTTTATCCAACAAGTCAGGTCTTTAGAATCTAGTCCAAGGCCAGCAGTACTAACTGATTTGGTTGTGAAGCATCTCCATATATTTAGTTATATGTATTCTACTTTATTATAAGTTTATATCCTAAGAATAAGAGGCGTTCTCTCTCACTGTAAGCCAAATATTGAATTAGAGAGTGTCCGGCTGGGAAGTTGGTCAGTCATTGCATTAGCAGCAGTATTTCTTGTGTTAGTATTAAAAAAATAAATGGTAGAAAAAAATGATAAAGCATATAAACGAGAGAATCATATTTGGATGTCAAAGGAAAGAATCAATATATTTTTTTCTTCCTCATCTTAGAAGAGTGAGAATGAAATTCTCAGAGCCAGCTTTACAGGGAGGAATCTGATGGGGAGGTAGGTACGAGAAAAGGGTGATGACAGAGGATCCCGGCAGGGATGAAGGAGAGGCAGAAGGACCCCTGAGCAAATGGTGGAGTGTAAAAGGGACTCAAAGAGGGCATTTCGTTTCCGTGTGGATCCACATGCCATATGCTTATATACGTACATAAATATATAGTGAATTTGTGATTCGACCTTTATTATGATTTCACATTGCATCATGGATTTCACATCAAGGAGTGGAGCATGGTATTTCACTATGAAATTGATTCTCTGTATTGAAGGGATGGCTCTCAGACTTCACTGTGCCAAATTATCACCTGGGAGAGCTTGTTAAAAGGCTGATGGCCAGAGATTCTGATCCCATTTGTCACTAACGGATCTCCAAATTCAGGATTCCAAAGAAAAATAAAACAAAGTATCGCTGCTGTTCTGAACTAACACTTTGAAAAACAAGAATAGTTTAAAAGTTAGTACCTGAGTTTTCATACTCTGGAGTGGTTGCCACTGGGGAACTGTGTACTGATACTTTCCTCAATTCAATTTGATTGATTTCAGTTCAGTTCCACAAACATATATTCATGACATGCTAAGATAAACATTAGATTAGCATAGAAAACAGTAGGGGCAAAAATTTCAATATTTTATATATTGTTAGTGCTTCTTTGGGGAATAGGAAGTGTGCTGTAATTTAATGAGTACGCATTGAAAAAAGGAATTTATCATTTTATACTTCTAACAAATGACCAAAGAGATATTCTCTTGTTTAAAATACAGTTCGCTTTTCTGCTGGGCATTTTTGTTTGTTTCCTGAAAGTTCTGAAATAATTTTCAGCTAGCATTTTACAAAACTTTTATGAGAAATGTTGATATATGACTTATAAATTAACTTAAAAGTCTGAACATTTGTGTAAAGCTTAACATACCAAATAATTTTAAAAACTGGGTTATGAAACAAGGTAATTTTGTTCCCTTTTTGAATGTGTAAATTGCTTGCCTGTGATTGCTTAGTTACATACATTCAGCCAAATTTTTTTTTTTTTTTTTTGCAGTATGCAGGCCTCTCACTGCCGTGGCCTCTCCCATTGCGGAGCACAGGCTCCGGACACGCAGGCTCAGTGGCCATGGCTCATGGGCCCAGCCACTCCACGGCATGTGGGATCATCCCGGACCGGGGCATGAACCCGTGCCCCTGCATCAGCAGGTGGACTCTCAACCACTGCGCCACCAGGGAAGCCCCATTAAGCCAAATTTTACAAGAAATTTCACATAGGGGTAAAAGCTTTTCCCAGTCTCCTGGATTACTGAAGTGCTTCATCACTGTGTTTCTGTTGAGCTGCATTAACCTGATGCCCCTTCCCTCTCCATCTCCCAAACATACTGTTCCCCCATTTAAAATAGAAATGCTATAAACTCTGAAAGTGTTGGGAATCATTAGAAAGAGATGAAACCAATATTTTTTTTTGAATAATAGTAATTATAAGTGCTAGGAATTTAATATTACAATATATTTTACTCTTCATTTCCACACATGAAGCTGTCATCACTAAATCCTCATAAATAAACAAACATGTTTAAAAAATCCAACTGAGTAAATTTTAAAGGTATTACTGGCTTTATTCAATGATTCATGAATTGAGCAGCATCCAGTTTAGCAGATCGAAAGGACCTCTGAAGAGCTATACAAGACAAGAGGTTTTATAGGCAGGAGGGAGCAGGAACAAGGAAGCTATTCTAGTTGGTTATTGCAAGGTTACCTTACTTTAGGTGGTGGGAGGGCTCTCTCAGGCAGATTACCTGATGAGTGCTGACCAGGTGATTCCTGACTGACTGGTCTAAAATTCCATTTCTGAAAGAACCAAACTACTATTAAGTCTTGGTTTGGTGACATGAGACTTAACGTGTAACTCCATTTTGGGGCTGTTTTCTTCTTTTTAATACTAATATTCAGAAAGCATAAAGAAACTGTCCAAGCATTCTTCAACATCTTACTGAAGGCACTGACACTAACAAAGCACAGTAGAAGAAATCAAACTTCTCTTTTAAATGCAATTGGAGAAAATTGGATCCAATATTAGCATATTTGAAAACCTGACAATAACCAAATCTGTGAATCATATAATTCTAAAATGTTGTATTAAAAAGTCATAGATTTTTCTCTGAACAAAAAGAATTGGGTACAATCACTCATTAATTGAGAGATTTACTGAAGAAAAACTTTGCTATGTTCTAGGTAAAAATATCAGGGCAGAGTTGGTTTGGAATAATAAATAAATGTATATATAAGGAGAGAATATCTCCCCACAAGTAAATGGTTGAGATAAAACACACACACACACACACACACACACACACACAAGGGATATTTAAAATGGACATTGGAAGTTGATATAATCTAAGGATGCATAAAGCTGGAAAAACAATTATGGTCCACTAAATTCCATATTTCTACAACTTTCTTTTTTTCTGTGTTTTCTAAATAGAGGCATACTTTGACGATTGATTTCTTCCTTCAGGTCCTAAAGAAGTCCTGCTAATATTGTGTTCTAATTACCATCTTATGTCTCCAATTTCCATACATATGTAACTTGTGAAGTCCTTCTCTCTGTTTATATCTTCCTGATAGTTGAAAGATTTCATGGAAATTTCTCAACCTAATAAGAATATTAATGTGATGAGTAGAAGTAGTGATTTCATTTTATGTCCCAGACTTTATCTTGTCTCCCAATTACTGACATATACATTAACTTGCTCATGAAGTAAACAAATTCATGCATGGTATTCTACTTAAAAATTTAAGAAGCTGCAAACTAAATAAAATATGTACTTGAAAAAATTTTTACAGTCTAATGCCAGAAAGCAATAGAATACCTATAAAGAAGGTTTGAAAGAGGCAGGGATGTTAGATTAAGTAAATAAAAATCTCCCTAATCGTGCAGAGTTGTTCCATATCTACATCTAACTAATAAATGTGAAATTATGTTATCCTTCAGACTTCAAAGTTTACTATTTCTTAATTTCATTTTTTGGAAATAAGTTAAAATAAAAATGATACTCAACCTGAGATTTTACATTTTACATATTACATTTACCTGTAGTAATGTTAAATATGTAGGTTGCCTATGTTTCAAAACTCATTTATCTTAAATATTTTGAAACAAACAAAAAGTTAAAGAAATAATGATTATGCAAAAAAATGTAAAAAAAACTCTGGAATCATTCAGTTTAAATAGACCCTTAAACTTTCAATGCTATCTTTACATATTCCCCCTGAGTCATTTAAAAAACTTATATCAGGGATTTTGTCTACAATAAAGTAATCTAATATATTCTCTAATATATATGGAACCAATCTAATATTGAATTGAATCACATAAGAGTTTAAAAGTTGAATTTATCTGACTAATTCCTGCTTCATATTGTGACCATGAACAAGTAAAAAATACCTTAAATCTCAACTCATTCAATAGAAAATGAGGATAATAGTAGGTACCACTCAATATAACTGTGAAAATTCAATAAAATGATGATTATAATGTGCTTAAAAGAGCACCTTAATTATGAGTCACTCACAAATTAATAACTTAAATTTCAGTTATTTTTCTTATATCTTCATTTTTTAATATTTCCAACAATAAATGCAGAATGCCCATCCTAACAATAAATCTCAGTTCTGTTGTTATATCCTCAGAGAGGCTTACTCTGTCTGATTACACAATATTAATTTTAGTCCTCTCCAACCTGCAGAGATGATCTTCTTACATTGCTAAGTAGTTTTTCTATAGCAATATATTATTTCCTTATTCATAATGCTTAAGGTCTACCTTCCCAACAAGAATGCAGGCTCCATTAAAACAGCAATTTTTCCATGTTTATTCATTATTTTTCTCTCAGTTTTGAACAGTGGCTGGCACATATTAAGCATTCAATAAATGCTTGATTAGTTAAAAATAAAACAACCAGCATTTCAAACTATTAAAAAATATAATGCTTATAAAAGGGTCATTCCATCAAGGAGATATAGATTTTATAAACATATATGCACCTATCATAATATACAAAATGAAACTTCAGAAAGAAAAAATTAACATTTTAATAACAAGAGTTAGAGACTTTAAAGGTTATATGCTAGGCCATAAAGTTAATTATGAGTCAATTAAAGAGTATTGAAATCATATGATGTGTTTTCTCTAACAACAAAGAAATATAATTTGAAATAAATTACATAAGAAAACTCACAGTTATGTAGAAATTAAAAAATAGTTAAAGAAGAAATTACAAGGTAAATTAGAGAATACTTTAAGATGAATGAAAATGAAACAAACATACCACACTTGAGATGTAGTTAAATGAGTGCTTAGAGGGAAATTTATACTGATAAATACCTATGTTAGAAAAGAATTAATGCATAACATAATATTCTACTTCAGAAAGCTGGAAAAAGAAGAGCAAACTAAACCCAAACAAGATAAGGGAGAAATAATAAAGATTAAAGAAGAAATAAATGAGGTAGAAAATAGTAAAACATTAAAGAAAATCAAAGAAACCAAAAGTTGCTTCTTTGAAAAATTAATAAAATTGACAAAACTTTAGCTAAACTGAACATGGAAAATAGAGAGGATTCTAATAACTAAAATCCCATAAAAAAATCATTGACCTTGAAGACATACAAAGGATTAAGAAGAAAACCATAAGCAATTGTATGAGAAAAAACTTACTGGAAAAACAAAAATAACAAAACTGATTCAAGAAGTAATATAAAATCTGAATAGATATAACATTTAAAGTGATTTAATTAGTAATTTTAAAACTTCCCACATAGAAAAGTCAGGTCAGAGGAGCTTCAAGATGGCAGAAGAGTGAGACTCAGAGATCACCTTCCGCCCCACAAATACATCAGAAATACATATACATGTGGAACAGCTCCTACAGAACACGTACTGAATGCTGGCAGAAGACCTCAGACTTGCCAAAAGGCAAGAAACTCCCCACATACCTGGGTAGGGCAAAAGAAAAAAGAAACAGAGACAAAAGAATAGAGATGGGACCTGCACCAGTGGGAGGGAGCTGTGAAGGAGGAAAAGATTCCACACACTAGGAAGCCCCTTTGTGGGTGGAGAGTGCGGTGGCGGAGGGGGGAAGCTTCAGAGCCATGGAGGAGAGCGCAGCAACAGGGGTGCAGAGGGAAAAGTGGAGAGATTCCCGCACAGAGGATCGGTGCCAACTGGCACTCACCAGCCCGAGAGGCTTGTCTGCTCCCCCGCTGGGGTGGGCGGTGGGGAGGGGCTGAGAGCTGAGGCTCGGGCTTTGGTCGGATCACAGGGAGAGGACTGGGGTTGGCGGTGTGAACACAGCCTACAGGGGGCTAGAGCACCACGGCTAACTGGGAGGGAGTCTGGGCAAATGTCTGGAACTGCTGAAGAGGCAAGAGACTTTTTCTTGCCTCTTTGTTTCCTGGTGTGCAAAGAGAGGGGATTAAGAGCACCACTTAAAGGAGCTCCAGAGACTGGCGCAAGCTGCGGCTATCAGCGCGGACACCAGAGACAAGCATGAGACGCTAAAGCTGCTGCTGCCGCCACCAAGAAACCTGTGTGCAAGCACAGGTCACTATCCACACCTCTCCTCTGGGGAGCCTGTGCAGCCCGTCACTGCCAGGGTCCCGTGATCCAGGGACAACTTCCCTGGGAGAATGCACGGCACACCTCAGGCTGGTGCAATGTCACGGTGGCCTCTGCCGCCACAGGCTCGCCCCACATCCGTACCCCTCCCTCCCCCTGGCCTGAGTGAGCAAGAGCCCCTGAATCAGTGGCTCCTTTAAGCCCATTCTGTCTGAACAAAGGACAGATGCCCTCAGGCAACCTACATGCAGAGGCAGGACCAAATCCATAGCTGAAACCCAGGAGCTGTGCAAACAAAGAAGGGAAAGGGAAATTTCTCCCAGAAGCCTCAGGAGCAGCAGATTAAATCTCCACAATCAACTTAATGTATGCTGCATCTGTGAAATACCTAAATAGACAAGGAATAATCCAAATTGTGGAGATGGACTTTGGGAGCAATGATATATATATATTTCCCCCCTTTTTTTCTTTTTCTGAGTGTGTATGTATATGCCTCTGTGTGTGATTTTGTCTGTGTAGCTCTGCTTTTACCATTTGTCCTAGGGTTCTGTCTGTCCATTTTTTCTTTTTTTTTTGTTTCTTTTTTGTTTGTTTGTTTGTTTTTGTGGTACGTGGGCCTCTCACTGTTGTGGCCTCTCCCGTTATGGAGCACAGGCTCCAGACATGCAGGCTCAGTGGCCATGGCTCACGGGCCCAGCCACTCTGCGGCATGTGAGATCTTCCCATACAGGGGCATGAACCCGTGTCCCCTGCATCAGCAGGCGGACTCTCAACCACTGTGCCACCTGGGAAGTCCCCATTTTCTTTTTTTAGTATAGTCTTTAGTACGTGTTTTCATGGGTGGATTTGTTTTTCGGTTTGGTTGCTCTCTTCTTCCTTTCTTTTTATTTATTACCTTCAAAAAATTTTTTTAATAATGATTCTTTATTATTTATTTTAATAACATTTTAATTTAATTTAATTTTATCTTCTTCTTTCTTTCGTTCTTTTTTTTTTTTTTTCTCCCTTTTTCTGAGTCATGTGGATAACAGGCTCTTGGTGTTCCAGCCAGGCATCATGGCTGTGCCTCTGAAGTGGGAGAGCCAAGTTCAGGACACTGGTCCACAAGAGACCTCCTAAATCCACCTAATATCAAATGCCAAAAATTTCCCAGAAATCTGAATCTCAACACCAACACCCACCTCCACTCAATGACCAGCAAGCTACAGTGCTGGACACCCTATGCCACACAACTAGCAAGACAGGAACACAACCCCATCCATTAGCAGAGAGGCTGCCTAAAATCATAAAAAAACCACAGACAACCCAAAACAAACCACCAGACATGGACATGCCCACCAGAAAGACAAGATCCAGCCTCATCCACCAGAAAACAGGCACTAGTCCCCTCCACCAGGAAGCCTACACAACTCATTGAACCAAATTTAGCCACTGGGCACAGACACCAAAAACAATGGAAACGACAAACCGGCAGCCTGCAAAAAGGAGACCCCAAACACAGTAAGATAAGCAAAATGAGAAGACAAAAAAACACACAGCAGATGAAGGAGCAAGGTAAAAACCCACCAGACCTAACAAATGAAGAAAAAATAGGTAGCCTACCTGAAAAACAATTCAGAATAATGATAGTAAAGATGATTCAAAATCTTGGAAATAGAATGGAGAAAATACAAGAAATGTTTAACAAGGACCTAGAAAAACTAAAGAGCAAACAAACAAAGATGAACAACACAATAAATGAAATTAAAAATTATCTAGAAGGGGTCAATAGCAGAATAACTGAGGCAGAAGAATGAATAAGTGACCTGGAAGGTAAAATAGTGGAAATCACTACTGCAGAGCAGAATAAAGAAAAAGAATGAAAATAATTGAGGACAATCTCAGAGACTTCTGGGACAGCATTAAATGCACGAACATTCAAATTATAGGGCTCTCAGAAGGAGAAGAGAAAAAGAAAGGGACTGAGAGAATATTTAAAGAGATTATAGTTGAAAACTTCTCGAATATGGGAGAGGAAATAGTTAATCAAGTCCAGGAAGCACAGAGAGTTCCATACAGGATAAATCCAAGGAGAAACATGCCAAGACATGTATGAATCAAACTATCAAAAATTAAATACAAAAAATATTCAAAGCAGCAAGGGAAAAATTACACACAAGGGAATCCCCATAAGGATAAGAGCTGATATTTCAGCAGAAACTCTGCAAGCCAGAAGGGACTGGCAGGACATACTTAAAGTGATGAAGGAGAAGAATCTACAATGAAGATTACTCTACCCAGCAAAGATCTCATTCAGATTTGATTGAGAAATTAAAATCTTTACAGACAAGCAAAAGCTGAGAGAGTTCAGCACCACCAAACCAGTTTTACAACAAATGCTAAAGAAACTTCTATATGCAGGAAACCCAAGAGAAGGAAATGACCTACAAAAACAAACCCAAAACAATTAAGAAAATTGTAATAGGAACATACATATCAATAATTACCTAAAATGTAAATGGATTAAATGCTCCAATCAAAAGACACAGACTGGTTGAATGGATACAAAAACAAGACCTGCATATATGCTATCTACAAGAGACCCACTTCAGACCTAGGGGCACAAACAGACTGAAAGTGAGGGGATGGAAAATGATATTCCATGCAAATGGAAACCAAAAGAAAGCTGGAGTAGAAATTCTCATATTAGACAAAAAAGACTTTAAAATAAAGACTATTACAAGAGACAAAGAAGGACACTACATAATGATGAAAGAATCAATCTAAGAAGATATAACAATTGTTAATATTTTCTCACCCAACATAGCAGCACCTCAATACATAAGGTAAATACTAACAGCAATAAAAAGGGAAAGCGACAGTAACACAATCATAGTAGGGGACTTTAACACCCCACTTTCACCAATAGACAGATCATCTAAAATGAATAAGGAAACACAAGCTTTAAATGATACATTAAAAATTATGGACTTAATTGATATCTATAGGGCATTCCATCAAAAAAACAATAGAATACACATTCTTCTCAAGTGCTCATGGAACATTCTCCAAGATAGATCATATCTTGGGTTGCAAATCAAGCCTTGGTAAATTTAAGAAAATTGAAACCATATCAAGTATCTTTTCCTACCACAATGCTATGAGACTAGATATCAATTACAGGAAAAAAACTGTAAGAAATACAAACACATGAAGGCTAAACAATATGTTATTTAATAACCAAGAGATCACTGAAGAAATCAGAGGAAATCAAAAAATACCTAGAAACAAATGACAATGAAAACATGACAACCCAAAACCTATGGGTTACAGCAAAACGAGTTCTAAGAGGGAAGTTTATAGCAATACAATCCTACCTTAAGAAACAAGAAACATCTCAAAGAAACAACCTAACCATACACCTAAAGCAATTAGAGAAAGAAGAACAAAAAAAATCCATAGTTAGCAGAAGGAAAGAAATCATAAAGATCAGGTCAGAAATAAATGAAAAAGAAAAGAAGGACATGATAGCAAAGATCGATAAAACTAAAAGATGGTATTTTGAGAAAATAAAATTGATAAACCATTAAGCAGACTCATCAAGAAAAAAAGGGAGAAGACTCAAATCAACAGAATTAGAAATGATAAAGGAGAAGTAACAACTGACTGTGCAGAAATACAAAGGGTCATGAGAGATTACTAGTAGCAACTATATGCAAATAAAATGGACAACCTGGAAGAAATGGACAAATTCTTAGAAATGCACAAACGTCTGAGGCTGAACCACGAAGAAATAGAAAATATGAACAGACAAGTCATAAGCACTGAAATTGCAACTGTGATTAAAAATCTCCCAACAAGCAAAAGCCCAGTACCAGATGGTTTCACAGGCGAATTCTGTCAAACATTTAGAGAAGAGCTAACACCTATCCTTCTCAAACGCTTCCAAAATATACCAGAGAGAGGAACACCCCCAAACTCATTCTACATGACCAACATCACCCTGATACCACAACCAGACAAAGATATCACAAAGTAAGAAAACTACAGGCCAATATCATGATGAACATACTTGCAAAAATCCTCAACAAAATGTTAGCAAACGGAATCTAACAGCACATTCAAAGAATCATACACTATGATCAAGTGGGGTTTATCCCAGGAATGCAAGGATTCTTCAATATAAGTAAACGAAACAAACTGATACACCATATTAACAAATTGAAGGAGAAAAAACATATGATCATCTCAGTAGATGCAGAGAAAGCTTTCAACAAAATTCAACACTAATTTATGTTAATAAACCCCCAGAAAGTAGGCATAGAGGGAAATTTCCTCAACATAATAAAGGCTATATATGACAAACCCGCAACCAACATTGTCCTCAATGGTGAAAAACTGGGACCATTACCACTAAGATAAGGAACAAGACAAGGTTGCCCACTCTCACCACTATTATTCAACATAGTTTTGAAAATTTTAGCCAGAGCAATAAGAGTAGAAAAAGAAATAAAAGGAATCCAAATCGGAAAAGAAGAAGTAAATCTGTCACTGTTTGCAGATGACATGATACTATACATAGAGAATCCTAAAGATGCTACCAGAAAACTACTAAAGCTAATCAATTAGTTTGGTAAAGTAGCAGGATACAAAATTAATGCACAGAAATCTCTTGTATACACTAATGTGTATACACTACACTTGTATACACTAATCATTGTATACACTAATGATGAAAATCTGAAAGTGAAATATAGAAAACATTCCCATTTATCATTGCAACAAAGAGAATAAAATACCTAAGTATAAACCTACCTAAGGAGACAAAAGACCTGTATGCAGAAAATTATAAGAGACTGATCAAAGAATTAAAGATGATACAAACAGATGGCGAGATATACCATGTTCTTGGATTGGAAAAATCAACATTGTGAAAATGACTATACTACCCAAAGCAATCTACAGATTGAATGCAATCCCTATCAAACTACCATTGGGATTTTTCACAGAAGTAGAATAAAAAAATTTAACTGTTTGCATGGAAACAAAAAACCCCCCGAATAGCCAAAGCAATCTTGAGCAAGAAAAACAGAGCTATGAAGCTACAGTAATCAAAACAGTATGGTACTGGCACAAAAACAGAAATATAGATAAATGGAACAGGATAGAAAGCACAGAGATAAACCCACGCACACGGTCACCTTATCTTTGATAAAGGAGGCAAGAATAAAAATGGAGTAAAAACAGCCTCTTTAATAAGTGATGCTGGGAAAACTGGACAGATACATGTAAAAGAATGAAATTAGAACACTCCCTAACACCATACACAAAAATAAACTCAAAATGGATTCATGACCTAAATGTAAGGCCAGACATTATCAAACTCTTAGAAGAAAACATAGGCAAAATACTCTATGACATAAATCACAGCAAGATCGGTTTTGACCCACCTCCTAGAGAAATGGAAATAAAAACAAAAATAAACAAATGGACTTAATGAAACTTCAAAGTTTTTGCACAGCAAAGGAAACCATAAACAAAATGAAAAGACGACCCTCAGAATGGGAGAAAATATTCCCAAATGAGGCAACTGACAAAGGATTAATCTCCAAAATTTACAAGCAGCTCATGCAGCTCAATATCAATAAAACAAACAACCCAATCTAAAAATGGGCAGAAGACCTAAATAGACATTTCTCCAAAGAAGATATACAGATTGCCAACAAATGCATGAAAGGTTGCTCAACATCACTAATCATTAGAGAAACGCAAACCAAAACTAGTATGCGGTATCACCTCACACCAGTGAGAATCACCCTTATCAGAAAATCTACAAACAATAAATGCTGGAGAGGTTGTGGAGAAAAGCGAACCCTCTTGCACTGTTGGTGGGAATGTAAATTGATACAGCCACTATGGAGAAGAGTATGGAGGTTCCTTAAAAAACTAAAAATAGAACTATCATATGACCCAGTAATCCCACTACTGGGCATATACCCTGAGAAATCCATAATTCAAAAAGAGACATGTACCACATTGCTCATTGCAGCACTATTTACAATATCCAGGACATGGAACAACCTAAGTGTCCATCAACAGATGAATGGATAAAGAAGGTGTGGCACATATATACAACAGTATATTATTCAGCCATAAAAAGAAATTAAATTGAGTTATTTGTAGTAAGGTGGATGGACCTATGGTCTGTCATACCAAATGAAGTAAGTTAGAAAGAGAAAAGCGAATGCTGTATGCTAACATACATATATGAATCTAAAAAAAAAAAAATGGTTCTGATGAACCTAAGGGCAGAGCATGAATAAAGACGAAGACATAACGGATGGACCTGAGGACACAGGCAAGGGGAAGGGTAAGCTGAAGCGAAGTGAGAGAGTAGCATTGACAAATATACACTACCAAATATAAAATAGATAGCTAGTGGGAAGCAGCTGCATTGCACAGGGAGATCAGCATAGTGCTGTGTGACCACCTAGAGGGGTGGGATAGGGAGTGTGGGAGGGAGACACGAGAGGGAGGGGATATGGGGATATATGTATACATATAGCTGATTCACTTTGTTATACAGCAGAAACTAACACAACAATATAAAGCAATTATACTGCAATAAAAGTATTTAAAAATTGTGAAGAACCAAAAGCTTTCTTCCTACGATCAGGAACAAGATAAAATGTCTGCACTTATCATTTCTATTCAGCATTTTAATGAAAGTTCTTCCAACAAAATTAGACCAATAAAGGTATTAAATAGTGTCTGTATTAGAAAGGAGGAAATAAAACTACCTCTATTCACTGAAGACATAATCTATTTATTTATTTATTTGGTTGCACCAGATATTTTAGTTGTGGCATGTGGGCTCCTTAGTTGTGACAGGTGGATTCCTTAGTTGCAGTACGTGAACTCTTAGTTTTGGCATGCATGTGGGGTCTAATTCCCTGACCTGGGATCAAACCTAGGCCCCCTGCATTGGGAATGAGAGTCTTAACCACTGTACCACCAGGGAAGTCAATGATGACATAATCTTATACATAGAAAATTCTAAGAAATTCACTAAACATTTTGGAACCAACAAATGAGTTCAGCAAGATTGCAGGAAAAAAGATTAACATACAAAAGTCAGTTTTATTTCTATACACGATCCATAAACTATCCAGAAATGAAACTAAGAAAACCATTCCATTTACACTAGCAAAAAAAAAAAAAAAAAAATTAGGAATATGTTTCACAAAAGTGCAAATTTCAATTTCTGTAAATTACACAACACTGTTTAAAGAAAATAAAGACCTAAATTAATGAAAATACACCCTATGTTCATGGATCTGAAGGTTTAGTGTTGTTAAAACAGCATTAGTATATCAATTTATCTACAAATTCAAAGCAATCCTTCTAACAATCTCAGCAGGTTTCACTGCACAAATTGACAAGCTGATGGTAAAATTTATATGAAAACTCCAGGAACCCAAAATAACCAATCACCAAAGTAATAAAAGATAGAGCCACAATTCCTAATATCAAACTTTCTACAAAAATAGTGATTGAGACCATGTAGTACTAACATAACAAGAGTCATATGGTTAAATAAAACAGAATTAAGAGTGCAGAAATAAAGCCTAATATTTATGGTCAGATTATTTTTTAACAAGGCTGCCAAGATAATTTAGTGGGAGAGGAATAGTCTATTGACCAATGGCCCAGAGACGGCTAGACATCCATAGACACAAGAATGAACTTGGACTTCTACCAAACACCATACAAAATAATTAAATCAAAATGGATAAAAGAACCTTAATGTAAGAGGTAAAACTATGAAACTCTTAGTAGAAAGCATAGGTATAAACCTTCAAACATGGTAAGGGTTATGCAACATTGTGAATGTAATGAATACCATTGAATTGAATACTTAAAAATAGTTAAATTGGCAAGTTTATGGTGTATGTATCTCACCAAAAAATGTAAATCAATGTAATTTACCAAAAAACATTGAATTGTACATTTTAACTGGGTGAATTTTATGGCTGAAAATTATACCTCAATAAAGTTAAAAAAATAGCATATTGTCTGAAGAGACACTTATCTCCATTAAAAAATTTTAAAAAGTGACCAATAAGCTGATGAAAACATAGTCAATATTATTAGTCATTAGGGACTTGCAAGTCAAAACTACAATGAAATACCACTTCCCACTTACTGGCACAGATATAATCAAAAAGACAAATGACAACAGTTGTTGAATAGGACATAATAAATTAGAATGATTCTACATTATTTCTGTGGATGAAAAATGTTGTAGCCACTTTGGAGAACAATTTGCAGGTCCTCAAAAAGTGAAAACATACATCAACACAATAACTTGCATATGAATGGATGTCCAAAGTAGCATTATTTCTAATGGTAAAAAAGTGGAGACAACCTAAATGTCCATCAATGGATGAATGAATAAATAAATGTGGTATTTCCATATAATGAAATATTATTCAGCAACGAAAAGGAATGAAATACAGATACATGGCACTACAACATGAAAAAACCTTGCAAACATTGTGCTTAAGGGAATTGTCAATCATGAAAGACCTCATGTTGTATTATATGAATTTTATCACAATGTATATTATCCAGAATAGGCAAGTCTATAGAGAAAAATGTAAATCGGTGGATAGGGGATGAGAACAGTGGAGTGTGAAAGCTAATAAATATGGAGTTTCAGCTTGGAATGACAAAGCTGTTCTAAATTAAACTGAGGTGATAACAGCACAACTCTGTGGATATACTAAAAATCATGGCATTGTACACTCTAGAGGGGTGAATTTTATGGTATGTGAATTATATCTCAATAAACCTCTTTAAAAACGCAAGTGCCCATCCAAAAATTATGAAATTTCAAGATTAAATGAAGTGGTGCTTATATTCACTGTGTTTTAAAGATTGTAAGTCAAACATTTGAAAATTATCTTCAACAAAATTTAAACCAATATATTGATAATAAGGTCCAGGAAACTCTTATTTTTATTGTAATCCCTGCATTCCTCTTATTTTAGAAGATTGAGCTTAAGTTCACATTTAAGTCCTTAGATGACTTTTATCAGACCTTCAAAGGGAACCTGAATGTCCAGTATCAATTGCCTCTGCTGCTTCTACACCATCATACAGAACAGTTTCGTCTGTGCTATTAAAACTCTTTTTAAGCTGCATATGCATTTCTTTGGTTTGTTATGATTTTCTCTTGTTTCTACCCATATTTCAGCATGTGTTCTTCATCCTTTTAGGTCTAGATCAAAAGTCCTTTGATTGCTATCCAAAGCAACTTAACTACACTTCCATTTTATTTCAAACTGTAGTTCATTTTAATTGTCAAAATGTAGGTAGGCCAGTAGTCCTTTGGAACAGGACACTTACCTGTATCATCTCAACATCTTTAAAATCTCCGCAAAGTTTCTGGAACACAGGTGATCATCAACACATCTTTCAGCAAGTCAAAGTGTATAAAAGTAGATTAAGAATTTAGTTGACCAGGATTTAGCAGAGCTGACCACTATATTAATATGTAAAAACTTTCTTCTGTAAAGAACAGAATACAATTCTGAAGAAAATCAAGGCCATGATTACTTTTTTCTTTATTGTCCTAAAACAAACATTAGAAAGAGACTAACAATTTCACTTTGGGTGAAAAAATAATTAGAATACTTAATTCCATTTTATTTAGATTTATGTTTTAAGCCATTTAAACCCAATTTAAACCATAAAAATAAAAACACTATAGGGTAAGCATGTCTCTGTTACTTCTATTTTTCAAGATGGGTTTTATTTACAAGGCTGAGATCACTTATTTCTTTCAGGCCTCTGTCACTTTTAGTTCACTAAATTATTTCTGTGAAGGATTAGGGATGGAAGGAATTTGTCACAGAAGGCAATTTTAGACTTAATGCCTCGTTCATAAAAGAGAAAGAAAACAAAACCGCCTACTTTTCAGCCAGTCAGATTCTTAAATTTGTCATAAATGAAAAGCTGAACTTGCTGGGAAAGAGTGATTTATTTGTTTGTAGGGACAAAAAGGAAAAATAGTATAAGATCCCTCAAACAACATCCATTTCAAAATGTAACTGAAGAAAAAATACTGCCTCGAGTAAATAAAGCATTAAACATTGTAGAAACGCTCTTAGACACACACACAACTTCTTTGGCTACAAAACATGATAGATGCAAATCTCTTTAAGTTTTGTTACACGGAATTTTGATTTTTGAAATAAATCTCCAAACTGGAAGGTCAGATGAAGGTCATTTAGAACATTACTATCATTTCAGTCCCCGGCGTTGTAGAGTTCCACAAACCAACACACCTAACCCTTGTTACTTCTCAAACAATTGCTAAAAGCCTCTCCTATTTGTCTGCCACTGTCAAAAGGCCATCTCTCCAAAATTCCCCCTAAGAGAGGAGCCTAGGGTGTTTCCAATGGAACTTCTGGAGTTGGACAGACTCATCACAGGACTATCACAATAATACAAGGTGATATATGTGAATGAAACTGGAACTTAGTAATTTCTTTTCTGATTAAGAATTTGACACTTTATATTATTTCCAAAACTGAGGATGCTCTTGGAAGTGTAAACCAAAGCAACGTTTCAGAAGGAAATTAGATAAGATCACTAAATATTTAGATTCACAATTTTTGAAATGCAGCTGTCAGATTTCCAAGTATTAATGTCCTAAGTATATGTGTATATACACCAAAGGGTTTGTGCAAGGATATAGCAAAACGTTGCTTATGGGCTAGTGTGATTCATTTCACAGAAACAGATGAGCAAGGATATATTGTATAGAACAGGGAATATAGCCAATACTTTATAATAATTATAAATGGAGTATAATCTTTAAAAATTGTGTCACTATGTCGAACACCTGAAATTTATATAATATTGTGTATCAACTATACCTCAATAAAAATTTTTTTAAAAAGAAATATATCTCTTTGCTCTTTCTAAGAAACTTAATCTTTGACTCTGAGTTCTCTATTCTGCCCACCTGATGGAAAATGGTAAAGTTAAATTTTCCACCAACCTGGGGACAGGAAGCTTGAAGGCAGAACTTACTCTGATTTATGAAAAAGAAGGTGAACTTTTGTAACTCAGAGTTTGCAAACTGAGAGCTGCACCCTCTCTATGTATCCCATTTTTTCCATATGTTGAATTGATATTTTGCTCTTCACCCTATGATCTAACTCTTCATACATGATATATTCATGTTTGCTTTAGAGATTTTAACCCATTTGTGACTCAGTATAATCCAAAAACTCATGAGAATCAACCTGAATTAATCCAAGACTGTAAACTTAACTACAAATTTACAAGAAATACAGGTGACACAGATATTTATTAACAAAACAGGGGCATGCCATAAAATACAGAGGGCAGAAAATTCTACAGGGAAACTGATTGGTATGTTCAATAAATAAATTACAAAAGCAAATAAAGAAGAATGGAGACTCCTACAGATTAAAATAACCTTAAAAGACACAGCAAACAAATTCATATGAACCTTACTTGGATTTTGACTCAAAAGATCAACGACTTTAAAAAATGAAATGAGGGAAATTTAAATACTGGTTGAATATTTAAAGCTAATACAGAATTGTTATTTTTTAGTTGTAGTGATAGTATTTAAGTTATATTTGAAATAGACCACTTATCTTTTAGCGAGATATTCTGAAGTAGTCATTGATGACCTGATAAACTCTCTGGGATTCACTTTAAAATAATGTGTGTGTGTGTGTGTGTGTGTGTGTGTGTGTGTGTTTGTGTGTGTGTGTGTGTATGTGGAGAGGCTGAGCAACAGGAGAGGCAAGATGAAATAAGATTCATCAACGTAAATAATTTTACATCTTTTTGATACTTTGGGGAGTGTATTTCACCATTCTATCTACATTTTTATATGAAGGAAATTTTCTATATTAAACAGTTTAAAAATATGTCTGAAGTGGGAGGTTTTAAAATTATCCTTCATTGTTAAAGTGTAACACGAATTTTCCCCTGGTGCATTTCACTACTAGAAATGACCACCTCTTGGATTTGAACACAGACGGAAAACATTTCCTTACTGATCTCGAGTATGAGGGTCCTTTTGTCAAATTCACATATCAGTAAAGGCACAGGAGCTCTGCTTTAAGCCCTCATACACTGAAATTATTTAGAAGACAGACACCTTATTTTTATGGTATTGGAATTGTCTCTTGGATGTTTTTGTTTTGCAAATTTTATGAGAAAATTTCCTTTACCTTTGATTTCCTCATATACCCAAGAGGATGGTTAGCCTTATGTGAACGCAAAAAATTCAAGCTATCCAGTTAAGTGCAAAGACATTTTGAGAGATAAAGTCTCTGAAAACTTTTAAAGGAAATAAAGTGAACTTTTCTGGACCAAACCTAAATAATTCACTGGTGCTGACTTTTTGAGTTATTTTTTCTTCATTTAGTAATGCACATCCATGTAGAATGAGGTAAAAGTGAAAAAACAGTATACTCATAGATTCTGGGACAGATCCATTGAGGCTTTTTTGTTTTTTGTTTTTGTCTATGCATTCCTTTCTTCTGCCTATAGACACTTTAGTAAGTGGACCAGATTCTCCCCTTGTGAAACACTGTGTGATTCCACCAAAGTCACTTTGATTTTTCAATTGGTTTCAAATAAAATTTTTAAATTGAAAAGTGTGATGGAAGAAATTATGTACTATGATAGAAATTGTGATAATACTTAGGTAAGAGAATTCATTATTATTGTTATTCTTATAAATTATTTTAGTAGAACTTCATATGTTAATCATCTCAGTTTTTTTTTTTCTGTTTAATTTCAGTGTATATTTAGAATAGTGTTAGGTAATTAATATCATTAACATCTTAGAGAAGGGGAAACAGGGTCAAAGAATTTAATGACTCATGCAAGGTCACTCAGATAGCAAGTGGAGGGACCATAAAACAGTTCTCTTCATTCTAAATCTGGTATTCTTTCTACTGCAACAATCATACTTATATTAAATGGAAGCTCAATAAGCATATTCCCCAAAGAAGTGCACTTACCATCTTTGACACATGATTTTAGTATAACTCATTATGATACTTGGTCCTGAATTACCTTCTCCAACCTTGATTTCCTTGCAAGACACAAGAAAATAAACTACTTAAAAATCACTGACAAAGTGGTGTCAGGAAAATGATTGAGCAGGCAGTTCCAAGAGTAATCTTGCCACAAAACATTGAAAAATAAGCAGAAAATATCAGAACCAATTTTGTCAGAAATCTAGAAAACAGTCAAAGGTTGATAGCAAACAAGCAAATGCTGAATTTAGCAAAAGGCAATACAGAATGGTAGGAGAGCTTTGTGGCATTTTTCACATTGTCATGACCAACCATCCCTAGCTTTACAGCAGTCTTGAAGATGTCAACCCACGTGCCCAGAGTGGGGAATGGGTCCCTAGTTCCAGAGCAGAACTTATTAACAAATTATAGCTTATGTCTCCTCTACCCTGTCTGGAGGCTACCTGAGTACTGATACAAGGTACTGTCTTTGTTATACCTAACTCTGAACTTTCCCTACACCTTGCCCTATGCACCTTTTCCATCTGGCTGCTCCTGAGTTATACCTCTTCATTAAAAAAACCTAGAAATCTGGTAAGTAGAATGTTTCTCTCTCAAATTAATCAAACCCAAGGAGGCTGTTCTGGGAATCTCCCATCTGTAGCTGGTAGGTCGGAAGCACAGGTGACAACTTGGACTTGCCTCTTGTATCTGAAGTGGGGGATGGGGACCAGTCTTGTGAGACTGAGCCCTTGACCTGTGGGATCTGATGCTGTCTCTTCCATCTTCACTACTCATCACCTCACCTTCTGGGACTGCCATTCCAATGATGGATATTTCTGGTATTGTCCCACATGATCCTGAGGCTTTGTTGATGTGATTTGCCTCTGTTCTTCAGAATGGGTAAATCCTCTTGATTTGCCTTCAAGTTCACTCTAAGATGTTAATGATATTAATTACCTAACACTATTCTTCAAGTTCTCACAAGATTTTAAAATTTCTATTATTGTAATTTTCACTTTACAGTTTCTATTTGGTTATTTTTATAACTGCTATTTCTTTGATGATATAATCTTATTATTTTCAAGAGAAACATATGTGGGAAATTTTCAACCATTATTTGTTTTTCAAATATTTGTCCCCTTTTTCCTTTGGGCACTCAAATTACAAATATGTTTAGCTTCTTGAATTGTCCCACAGTTTAATGATGCTTTGTTGATTTTTTTTTTAAACTCTGCATGTTAATTTGGAGAGTTTCTATTGTTTCAGGTTCACTAATCCTGAAGTTTCCTGTCACTAATGATAACTTTGCTGTCTATACATTCTAATATCAAACCATTTTTGGGTTAGGTTCAATGTATTGCTTTTCCTTTTCATCATAGTTCATATTTCTCTGCTTTTTTTTTTGCTTTTTTTTTTTTTTTTTTTTTGCGGTATGCAGGCCTGTCACTGTTGTGGCCTCTCCCTTTGCGGAGCACAGGCTCTGGACGCACAAGCTCAGCGGCCATGGCTCACGGGCCCAGCCACTCCATGCATCGGAATCTTCCTGGACCAGGGCATGAACCCACGTCCCCTGCATCAGCAGGCAGACTCTCAACCACTGTGCCACCAGGGAAGCCCTTTTCTGCATTTTTATAGACCTGGTAATTATTTCTTGTTTGGCAGGTACTGTGAATGTTACATTGCTGGATGGTAATTTTTAAAAATTCTACAAATATTATTAAACTATATTTTAGGACTCAGTTAATTATTTGGATATAGTTTAAGCCTTTTGATGCTTGCTTTTAAGCTTTGTTAGGAAAAACCAGGACAGTGTTTACTTTAGGACTAATTGTAGCCCACTGTTGGAGCAGTAACCTTCTGAGTAGCATACCTAAAGCTGCTGATGTAAGCATGAACTAAGCTTCCCTGTGTTTTTACTGGGCATTTTTCTCTATAATCCATTCCATTTATTCTTTCCTGGCCTTGGGTAGTTTTTCATACATTCTAGCTATTGTGAATACAAACCAAGTCTAGTCCTGTGTGAGCTCTGCAGATTTTCCCCTGTAACTTAAGGTGGTTCATTTCCAGACCTCAGTAATTTCTTCAGGCACAAGCACTGATTACTCAGCTGGAGATGTGAAAAAAAAACTCTTCAGGTCTCTGCAGTTTTCGTTCCAATTCTCTAGTTTGAGAACTCTACCCACCCTAACTTTACCATACCCCACCTCTGCCTTCTCAATTCAAAGTCCCTGTTGCACTCTCCCTGGTCTCCCCTACCTGTGGGGTGGCCTGGGGACTCTCTGGATAGTAAGCTGGGCCCCTCATTGGGTTTCTTCATTTGTTTCCCCAGCTCTCATAAATTGCTGTCTTGTTCTGCCTGATGTTTCATGTCTGACTCTATCTGCATAATTATTATTATCATCATTTCAGATGAGAGAGTGAATCCATTCAATTATTTTATCTTAATTGTCAGAAGAACTCTATGCTCATAGTGTTTTCATAAATTGCATTCATTATTATTTTAATGCTCATGTTGTTCCATGTTTGTCCAAAGAAGCTTCTTCTCATTGGCACCAGTGTCATGTTGATAGATGTCTTGTTTTATGGCACTATAAGACAGTCTAGATTATTTTGCATACTCCTTTTTTAAAATTATTTATTTATTTATTTGGCTGCACTCTGTGGCTTGCAGGATCTTAGTTACCAGATCAGGAACTGAACCCATGCCTCTTTCAGTGGAAGTGCAGAGTCCTAACCACAGCCCAGGGAAGTCCCACTTTTGTATACGTCTTGCCTCAGACTGGTTATCAGTCATTACTCAAGTGCCTTGTGTTTTGACTCAGAAATTCACTAGTTATAAATGAAATCTATTATTTTAATAACTGTGCTACCTTGAGAAATTCACTTAATTTATGAGTCTCTATTTGTTTTGTAGTTAAGCCAAAATAATACCAACTATCTTTTGCTGTGTTATCATGAAAACTAAATGAATTACTAAATATAATAAGCCCTGGGAAGAATTCTGATATTTAATACATACTTAAAACCTCTTATATTATTTTAGTTCTCCTGTCTCAGAGATAAGAATAGGTTTCATTAATTATAAGAATCAGTGTGGGTCTTTGCCACTAGAGTTTAATTGTTCTATTTCATCAGTAGTTATTTATAAAAATGTTATCTTTAACTTCCTTAAAAAGAAGTTCTCAGGTACTCACATTTTATTCTTCCTCTTTTTGAATTCAGATAAGTAGGTACATGAAGAGTGGTGTCTGCATTCACTAAACATAATGTAGCAGTTATTGTTATGTGGAAAAAATTAGGAACCAGATGACAGGGAAAAGATGGCATGAGGAAATGAGATGAGAGGAGATGAAAAAGCAGTAGTGAACAATGACTAAATACTGAAGAAGTACCAGGCCATGCATCATTTCTATAACCCCATAAGTCACATTCTGTTGTTATACACATTTTACAAATGAGAAGACTTGTGCAGAGAACCTTAAAACAAGACAAAATTGGATAGAACTGTTTCTCCCTACACCTCCTCACAAATAAAAATACTGGAAATAATGCAAGAGGAACCAAAGAGCAATGAAAGATGATAATAAGATTAACTGTGTTGGGACCCTAGGATTGGAAAAACAAAACAGTAACAGAGAGTCTTATGTCCAACCCAAGAAAGTGAGCAAGACCCAGCCTTTCCTGACCTCAACACACAAAAGTGGGTGGTCCAAGGAGATTCATTCTTATCCTGGATCAAAAGTGAGATATGCCGAGGCAGGGTCAGCCTGGCTCCACACTGGGAAGGAAGATGGAGCAGGAGCTCTGCCAGAAGAAAGAAGCCAGTGGAAGTTTCCTTTTGCTCTGTGACCTCAGACTCCCCTTTCCCATCAAGAGGCACTGGGCAGCAGAGCAGCACCAATATGGGAGATGTGCCCACCATCACAGAAGGACTGGAAAGCATGGCAATAGAAACTGTCCAAAGTGAAATACAGAATAAGAACAATTGAATCAAATGAACAGAGCAGTATCAAACACTGGGACAGTTTAAGAGGATAACTGAATTTGTAACAGGAGTTCTTAAAAGTAGGCTGCAGATATTAGAAGAAATGGTGGATAAAAATGTTCCCAATTTGTCAAATAAAAAAACTGTAACTCACAGGGAGAGGAAGTATAAAAAAGTGACACCAAGTCACATGATAGTCAAAGTGTTTAAAACCCATGATACAGAGAAAATTCTAAACCAGAGAAAATAGGTCACATTAACCTCAGAGGTACAGAGATGACAATAAAAGTAGACTTCTTTTCACAAACAATTCAAGTCAAAGACAGTAGAGCAACATCTTTAAAGCATTAAAAAGAATAAATTCATGCTAGAATTCTATACCCAGTCACACATCTTTCAAAAAGGAATGCAAAACAAAGACTTTTTCAGACCTATGAAAGCTTCGATTTCATTACCAGCCACCTGTGCTAAAATAAATATTACGGGAAGTCCTTAAGAAAGAACAAAAATTATGTCACACAGAAATCTGGATTTAAACAACCATGAATAACAGTAAGAATGGTAATTGTATAAGTAGGTATAAAAAATATTTATGACTTTTAAAATCTCTTTCAAATATTACCAATTATTTATGTAAAGGAATAAAATAAGAATATATTTCAAGGTATATAACGTACATGGAACTAAAGCATATGAAAAACAGTACAAAGTTCTGGGAAGGAGGAGCAAACTTATATTGTTGCAATATTCATCTACAGCACATAAGGTAGCATAATATTGCTTGAAAGTAGACTGTGATAAGTCAGACATGTATACCACAGACCCTAAAGCAACAGCTGAAACAAGAAGACAAAAAGTAATAGCCAATAAGCCAAAAAAAGGGAGCTGATAATGCAATCATAAAAATTGATCAATCCAAAGAGAAAAAGAAAAAATAGAAAGGAACAAAGGGAACAGATGGGATAATTTTTTTTAAAAATAGCAAAATTGTAGATGTACATCACAAAAATCAATAGTCACACTGAATATAAATGGTCTAAACACAATATTAATAATCACACACTGGCATATAGGGTGAAATGTAAGATTCAATTTCATGCTGCTTACAGAAAGTTAACCATTATAAAGACACAAATAAGTTAAAATCAGAAAGATTGAAAACTATGTACCATTCTAACATTAATCAAAAGAAGTACAGAAGTCCTACATTAATATGAGAAAAAGTGGTTTTCAGAGAAAAGAATATTGCAAGGAATAATGTGGATCATTTGTGAAAAAGTGGTCAATTTGTCATGAGGACATACCCTTAAATGTGTGTTCACCTGATTACAGAGTTCAAAAGACTGGAAATAAAATCTGATAAAAATGGCATTAAGGTGTAGATAACTCAACAATTGTAGTTGCATATTTCAACAACACTTTCTTAATAATTATTAGAAGAGAAAAAATAAGTAAGAATATAGAATACTTGAACAACACTGTCAACCATCTTGACCCAGTTGACATTTATGCAACAGTGTTCTCCAAAAAACAATAATACATATTCTGTTAAAGGTCACATGGAACATTTTCCAAGATAGCACATATTCTAGGCCATAAAACCAAAATCTGTACTAGGGTTCTCCAGAGAAATAGAACCAATAAGAATAAGTTGTGTGTGTGTGTGTGTGTGTGTGTGTGTGTGTGTGTGAGTGAGAGAGTGTAAACAGACAGAGAGTTTGAGACAGAATTTCAAAAATTTATAACATTGAATCTGTAGTAGGGAAGAAGAATTATCAATTATCTCAGTTATCAACTAAAGAAAGTAGAAAAATTCAGCAAAATTAGGCACCATATGAGCAGCAGATAGGAAATAATAAAGATCAGAGAAGAAAGCAATTAAACAGTCAATAGATAAACAATAAAGAGAATTACTGGAAAAAAAGCTGATTCTTTCAGAAGATAAGTAAAATTGATTAGAAAAAAAGAGAGAAGAGAGAAATTACCAATAAAGAATGAGAGAGTTGGAATCATTATAGATTTTCCAGATATTAAAAGTATTATAAAGAGATATTTAAACATTTCAGTAATAAACTCAACTTAGATAAACAAGTGTCTTAAAAATACAAACCTCTAAAGCTCACTCAGGAAGATATTGAACACTTAGAAAAGACTATTTTTAACTGATTTTGTAGTTAAAAATTTTCCCATAAATAAAACTCCACACAAATATGGCTTCATTGGTGAATTATACAAAATATTTCAAAAAGAAATAACAAAATTTAAACAAAACCTTTCTAAAACTTAGAAAAAATGAATACTTCCAAATGTATTCCACAAGACCAGCATTATCCTAATATAAAAAATTATTTGTATTTTTTGAGGATGAAAAAATTGTAAGAACTATAAATTATCTCTCATGGATATAGATGCAAAAATGTTTAACAAAAGTTTTAGAAAGTCAAATCCAACTGAGTGGGATTATTCCTAGGAATGCAAGGAAGATTTAATATTTTAAAATCAGTCAGTGCAATTAACCATGTGGATAATCTAAAAAGAAAACAAAAGTGAACACCCCAAGAGTTAGAGAATTTGAGAAAATCCAACATCTATTCCTGATTTTTAAAAACTTAATAAATGTAGAAATATAAGCATATTTCCTAAACCTGATCTATGCAGTTAACATTGTATTAATGAGAAAACACTTAATGCTTCACCCTTAAAATCACAAACATAGAAAGGATGTCTTCTCTCCTGATTTTTTTCTTTCAATTTTATTAAGATATAAATGACATACAGCACTGTATACGTTTAAGAGGTACAGAGTAGTGAATTGACATATACATCAGAAAATGATTACCACAATAAGTTAAGTGAAAAGCTATCACGTCATATAGATAAAAGATTTTTAAAATTTTCCTTATAATGAGAAGGCAAGATTTTTTCTTTTAACAACTTTCATATATAACATACTGTACTGTTAATTATATTTAACATGTTGTACATTATATCCCTAGTATGTATTTATCTTATAACTGGAAGTTTGTACATTTGACCTACCTTGATCACATCCAATCTCCCCACACCCTCGGGACACTGGTGACCACAAATCTGATCTCGTTCTATGGGTATGTTTTTTTTGTTTGTTTGTTGGTTGGTTTTTGAAGAATAATTGACCTAGAACACTATGTGAGCTCCTGGTGCACAACATAGTGATTCAATATTTCCATACACTTCAAAATGGTCACCATGATAATTCTGGTTACCATATATCAACATACAAAGGTACTGCATTATTATTGGCTATATTCCCCCACACTCTATATTTCATCCCCTTGACTTAGTTTGTAACTGGAAGTTTGTACCACTTAATCTTCTTCTCCCAATTCTCTCATTCCTCCCCCTGCTTCTCTCAGACCATGACCTGTTTGTCCTCTGTAGAGTATCTACAATTCTGTTTCTCCTTTGTAATGTCTGTTCATTTGTTTTGCCTTTTGGATTCCACATATAAGTGGAATCATATAGTATTTTTCTTTCTCTGTCTGACTTATCTCACCTAACGTGATACTCTCTAGGTCTATCCATAGTTATATTCCATTGTATACATACACCACATTTTCTTTATCCATTCATCTGTTGCTGAATACTTAGGTTGCTTCCATGTCCTGGCTATTGTAAATAAGTGCTGCTACAAACATTGGAGTGCATGTATCTTTTCAAATGAGTATTTTTGTTACATTTGGATCAATATCCATGAATACAATTGCTGGATTGTATGCTAGTTCTGTCTGTAGTTTTTTGAGGAACCTCCATGGTGTTCTCCATAGTGGCTGCACCAATTTATTCCCACCAGCAGTGCATGAGGGTTCCCTTTCCTCCACAACCTTGCCAGCACTTGTTATTTGTTCTCTTTTTGATAAGAACTATTCTGATAGATGCGAGGTGATGTCTCATTGTGATTTTGATTTGAATTTTCCTGATGATTAGTGACGTTGAGCATATTTCATGTGCCTATTTGCCATCTGTATGTCTTCTGTGGAAAAATGTCTCTTCAGATCCTCTGCCCACTTTTAATTGGGTTGTTTTTTTCTTTTTAGGTTGTTTTTTTTTGTTGTTAAGTTGTATGAGTTCTTGTATATTTTGGATATTAACCCCTTAGCAGATATATCATTTGCAGATATTTTCTCTTATTCAGTACGTTGCTTTTTCATTTTGTTGATAGTTTCCTATACTGTGCAAAGGCTTCTTAGTTGGATGAAATCCCATTTGTTATTTTTGCTTTTGTTTCCTTGCCTGAGGAAACATATCCCCAAAAATTGCTAAGACCAATGTCAAAGAACATATGGCCTACATTTTCTTCTAGAATTTTTATGGTTTCATGTCATACATTTAAGTCTTTAATCCATTTATTTTTGTATATGTTGTAAGAAAGTAGTCCCTTTTGATTCTTTTCCATGTAGCTGTATAGTTTTCTCAGCACCATTTATTGAAGAGGCTGTCTTTTCTCCATTGTATATTCTTACCTCCATTGAGATAGATTAATTGTAATGTGTGTTCATTTCTGGGCTCTCTATTCTGTTCCATTGATCTATGTGTCTATTTTTGTGCCAGGGCTATACTGTTTTGATCATTGTAGCTTTGTAGTATAGTTTGAAATCAGGGAGCATTATGCTTTCAGCTTTGTTCTTCTTAAGATTATTTTGGCTATTCAGGGTTTTTGTGTTCCCATACAAATTTTAGAATAATTTTTCTAGTTCTGTGAAAAATTCCATTGGTATATTAGTAGGGATTGCATTGAATCTGTAGAATAGCTTGGGTATTGTGGGCATTTTAACAATATTAATTCTTCCAATCCATGAACATGGTATATGTTTCCACTTCAATTTCTTTTAACAGTGTCATAAATTTCCAAGTACAGGTCTTTTACCTCCTTAATTAGATTTATTCCTAGATATTTTATTCTTTTTGATACACTTGTAAATGGGATTGTCTTATTAATTTCTATTCCTGATAGTTTGTTAGTATATAGGAAAACAACTAATTTTTGTATATGAATTTTGTATTCTGAAACTTTACTAAATATATTGATGAGTTCTAATAAGTTTTGTGGTGGTGTCTTTAGGATTTTCTATATACAGTATCACATCATCTGCAAACAGTGACAGTTTTACTTCTTCTTTTCCAATTTGGATTCCTTTAATTTCTTTTGCTTTTCTGATTGCTGTGGCTAGGACTTCCTGAATAATATTAAATAGAAGTGATGCAGGAGGTCATTCTTTATTATTCCTGACCTTAGAGGAAATAATTTTAGTTTTTCACTGTTGAGTATGCTGTTAGTTGTGGTCTTGCTATATATGGCCTGTATTATATTGAGTATGTTTCTTTCCTACCCACTTTATTGTGAGATTTTATCATAAATGGATGTTGAATTTTGTCAAAAAGCTTTGTCTATATCTATTGAGATTGTCATATGATTTTTATTCTTCAATTGGTTAATGTGGTGTATCATACTGACTGATTTATGGGTATTGAACCATCCTTGCATCCCTGGGATAGATCCTAATTGATCATGTTATATAATTCATTTAATGTATTTTTGAATGTTGTTAACTAATATTTTGTTGAGGAATTTTGCATCTATGTTCATCAGTGATATTGGTCTGTAAATTTCTTTTTCTTTTCATTTATCTTTCTTTATTATTTATCTTTTTATTTTTGTGGTTGCTGTGTCTTTGCTGGTTTTGGTATCAGGGTGATCCTGGCTTTACAGAATGAGTTTGGAAGTTTCCATCTTCTGCAATTTTTTGGAGTCATTTGAGAAGTTTTGGTGTTAACTCTTCCTTAAATATATCATAGAATTAATGTGTGAAACTGTCTGGTCCTGAACTTTTGTTTGTTGGAATTTAAAAATTTCTGATTCAGGGACTTCCCTGGCAGTCCAGTGGTTAAGACTTTGCCCTCCAATGCAGGGCATGTGGGCTCAATCCTGATCAGGGAGATACAATCCCACATGTCTTGCAGCCAAAAGAACAAAATAAAAAACTGAAGCAATATTGTAACAAAGTCAATAAAGAATTTTTAAAATTCCTTTTTAAAAAATTTCACAAACTTAATTAATTAATTAATTTATTTATTAATAGTTTTTAAAAATTAATTAATTAATTTTTCCCTGTGTTAAGTCTTTTTTGTCTTTTTAAAATTTTTGCATTTTATTTTTTGCACTCCTCCACGTGTAGGTTGCTGGAGGGCGTGTTTTCTTTGCTCAGACAAGATGAGGTTAAGGGAGCAGCTGCTTTGGGGACTCTGGCTCACTCAGGCTGGGGGGAGAGAGGGGTACAGAGTGCTGGGCGAGCCTGTGGTGGCAGAGGCCGTCATGACGTTGCACTAGTCTGAGGTGTGCAGTGCGTTCTCCTGGGGAAGTTGTCCCTGGATCCCAGGACCCTGGCAGTGGCAGGCTGTACAGCCTCCCTGGAATGGGGGTGTGGATAGTGACCTGAGCTCACACACAGGCTTCTTGGTGGTGGCAGCAGCAGCCTTAGTGTCTCATGCCCGTCTCTGGGGTCCGCGCTTTTAGTCGCAGCTCGCGCCTGTCTCTGGAGCTCCCCTAAACAGCGCTCTTAATCTCCTCTCCTCGTGCACCAGGAAACAAAGAGGGAGGGAAAAGTCTCTTGCCTCTTTGGCAGGTCCAGACTTTTCCCCGGACTCCCTCCTGGCTAGCTGTGGTGCAGTAACCCCTGCAGGCTGTGTTCACGCCACCAACTCCCATCCTCTCCCTGTGTTCTGACCGAAGCCTGAGCCTCAGCCCCCAGCCCCGCCTGCCCCAGCGGGTGAGCAGACAAGCTTCTCGGGCTGGTGATTGCTTGTCAGCACCAATCCTCTGTGTGAGAATCTCTCCGCTTTGCCCTCCACACCCTTGGTTCTCTGCTCTCCTCCACAGCTCTGAAGCTTTTCCCCTCTGCCACCCACATTCTGTGCCCGCGAAGGGGCTTCCTAGTGTGTGTAAACCTTTCCTCCTTCACAGCTCCCTCCAACTGGTGTAGGTCCCCTCCCTATCCGTTTGTCTCTGTTTATTCTTTTTTCTTTTGCCCTACCCAGTTATGTGGGGAGTTTCTTGCCTTTTGGGAGGTCTGAGGTGTTCTGCCAGTGTTCAGCAGGTGTGCTGTAGGAGTTTTTCCATGTGTAGATGTATTTCTGGTGTATCTGTGGGGAGGAAGGTGATCTCCGCTTCTTACTCTTCTGCCACCTTCCCCTCGTCTCTCTCCCTCTTTTTCTTGATAAGTCTGACTAATGGTTTATCAATTTTGTTTATCTTCTCAAAGAACAAGTTTTTAGTTTTATTGATCTTTGCTATTGTTTTCTCTGTTCTATTTCATTTATCTCTTCTCTCATCTTTATGATTTCTTTCTTTCTATTAACTTTGGGTTTTGTTTGTTCTTCTTTCTCTAGTTCCTTCAGCTGTAAAGTTAGATTGTTTATTTGAGATGTTTCTTGTTTCTTGAGGTTGGAGTGTATTGCTATAAACTTCCCTCTTAGAACTGCTTTTGCTGCATCCCATATGTTTTGGATCGTCATGTTTTCATTGTCATTTGTCTCTAGGTACTTTTTGATTTCCTCTTTGATGTCTTCAGTGATCTCTTGGCTATTTAGTAACATATTGTTGAGCTTCAAGGTGTTTGTGTTTTTTACATTATTTTCCCTGTAATTGATTTCTAATCTCATAACATTGTGGTCAGAAAAGATGCTTGATAGGATTTCAATTTTCTTAAATTTACTGAGGCTTGATTTGTGACCCAAGATGTGATCTATCCTGGAGAATGTTCCATGCACCCTTGAGAAGAAAGTGTAATCTGCTCTTTTTGGATGGCATGCCCTATAAATATCAGTTAAATCTATCTGGTCTACTGTATCATTTAAACCTTGTGTTTGTTTATTAATTTTCTGTCTGGATGATCTGTCCATTGGTGTAAGTGAGGTGTAAATATTCCCCACTCTTATTGTGTTACTGTCGATTCCCTCTTTTATAGCTGTTAGCAGTTGCCTTATGTATTGAGGTTCTCCTATGTTGGGTGCATATATAATTATAATTGTTATATCTTCTTCTTGAATTGATCCCTTGATCATTACGTAGTGTCCTTCCTTGTCTCTTGAAGCATTTTTTATTTTAAAGTCTATTTTATCTGATATGAGTATTGCTACTCCAGCTTTCTTTTGATTTCCATTTGCATGGAATATCTTTTTGCATCCCCTCACTTTAAGTCTGTATGTATCCCTAGGTCTGAAGTGGGTCTCTTGTAGACAACATATATATGGGTCTTGTCTTTGTATCCATTCAGCAAGCCTGTGAGTTTTGGTTGGAGCTTTTAATCCATTAACATTTAAGGTAATTATCTGTATGTATGTTGCTATTACCATTTTCTTATTTTTTGGGGTTTGTTTTTATAGGTCCTTTTCTTCTCTTATGTTTCCCACTTAAAGAAGTTCATTTAGCATTTGTTGTAGAGCTAACTTGGTGGCGCTGAATTCTCTTACCTTTTACTTGTCTGTAAAGCTTTTGATTTCTCCATAGAATCTGAATGAGATCCTTGCCAGGTAGAGTAACCTTGGTTGTAGGTTCTTCCCTTTCGTCACTTTAAATATGTCATGCCACTCCATTTTGACTTCTAGTGTTCCTTTGAGAAATCAGCTGTTAAGCTTATGGGAGTTCCCTTGTATATTATTTGTCATTTTTCCCTTGCTGCTTTCAATAATTTTTCTTTGTCTTTAATTTTTGCCAGTTTGATTACTATGTGTCTCAGTATGTTTCTCCTTGGGTTTATCCTGTATGGGACTCTGTTCTTCCTGGACTTGGGTGGCTATTTCTTTTCCCACGTTAGGGAAGTTTTTGACTATTATCTCTTCAAATATTTTCTCTGGTCCTTTCTCTCTCTCCTCCTTCTGGGACCCCTATAATGGGAATGTTGTCCCAGCTGTCTCTTAGGCTGTCTTCGTTTCTTTTCATTCTTTTTTCTTTATTCTGTTCCACAGCAGTGAATTCCACCATTCTGTCTTCCAGGTCACTTATCCATTCTTCTGCCTCAGTTATTCTGTTATTGATTCCTTCTAGTGTATTTTTCATTTCAGTTATTGTACTGTTCATTTCTGTTTGCTTGTTCTTTAATTCTTCTAGTTCTCTATTAAACATTTATTGCATCTTCTCAATCTTTGCCTCCATTCTTTTTCCAGGTCCTGGATCATCTTCACTATCATTGTTCTAAATTCTTTTTCTGGAATTTTGCCTATCTATCTCCACTTCATTTAGTTGGTTTTCTGGAGTTTTATCTTGTTCCTTCATCTGGTACATAGCTCTCTGTCTTTTCATCTTGTCTATCTTTTTGTGAATGTGGTTTTTGTTGCAGAAGCTGCAATATTGTAGTTCTTCTTGCTACTGCTGTCTGCCCTCTGGTGGATGAGGTTATCTAAGAGGCTCTGCAAGTTTCCTGATGTGAGGGACTGGTGGTGGGTAGAGCTGGCTGTTGCTCTGGTGGGCAGAGCTCAGTAAAACTTTAATATGCTTGTCTGCTAATGGGTGGGGCTGGGTTTTCTCCCTGTTGGTTGTTTGGCCTGAGGTGACCCAAAAATGGAGACTACCGAGGCTCTTTGGTGGGGCTAATGGTGGACTTTGGGAAGGCTCACACCAAGGAATACTTCCCAGAACGTCTGCTGCCAGTGTCCTTGTCCTCACAGTGAGACACAGCTGCCCCCCACCTCTGCAGGAGACCCTCCAACACTAGCAGGTAGGTCTGGTTCAGTCTCCTATTTGGTCACTGCTCCTTCCCCTGGATCCTGATGCACACACTACTTTGTGTGTGCCCTCCAAGAGTGGAGTCTCTGTTTGCCCCAGTCCTGTCAAAGTCCTGCAGTCAAATCCCACTAGCCTTCAATGTCTGATTCTCTAGGAATTCCTCCTTCTATTGCAGAACCCCCAGATTGGGAAGCCTGACGTGGGGCTTAGAACCTTCAGTCTAGTGGGTCGACTTCTGTGGTATAAGTGTTCTCCAGTCTGTGATTCACCCACCCAGCAATTATGGGATTTGATTTTATTGTGATTGTGCTCCAGCTACCATCTCAATGTGGCTTCTCCTTTGTCTTTGGATGTGGGATTTCTTTTTTGGTGACTTCCAGTGTCTTCCTATCAATGATTTTCAGCAGTTTGTTGTGATTCTGGTGCTCTCACAAGATGGAGTGAGCACACATCCTTCTACTCCACCATCTTGAACCAATCTCTTGCTGTGTTGTAAAAAAATTTCTGATTCAATTTTATTACTGTTAATTGGTCTGTTTATATTTTCTCTTTTTTCCTGATTCAGTCTTGGTAGATTGTACATTTCTAGGAATTTTTCCATTTCTTCCAAATTATCGATTTTATTGGTATATAATTGTTTGTAGTGAGCTCTTTTTCCTTTTTGTTTCTGTGGCATCTGTTGTAGTTTTTACTTTTTCATTTCCAATTTTGTTGATTTGGTCCTCTCTTTTCTTGATGAGTCTGACTAAAGTTTTATAAATTTTGTTTAGCTTTCCAATGAACTAGCTTTTATTTTCATTGATCTTCCTATTATTTTTTCAATCTCTATTTCATTTATTTCTGTGTTGACCTTCATGATTTCTTTCCTGCTACTAATTTTGGGTTTTGTTCATTCTTCTTTTTCTAGTTCCATTATGTGTAAGGTTAGGTGGTTTATGTGAGATTTTTCTTGTTTCCTGAGGCAGGCTTTTATTGGTATAAACCTCCCTCTCAGAACTGCTTCTTCTGTATCCCAAAGATTTTGGATCATCATGGGTTTTTTCTTTTTTTATTTGTTTCCAGGTATTTCTTGATTTCCTTTTTTTTTTTCTTCAGTGATCCATTTACTGTTCAGTAGCTTATTGTTTACCTTCCACGTGTTTGTATTTTTTGCAGTTTTTTTCCTTGTAGTTGATTTCTAGTATAGTGTTGTGGTTAGAAAACATGCTTGGTATGACTTCATTCTTCTTAAATTTACTAAGACATTGTTTTGTGGCTTAGCATGTCATCTATCTTGGAGAATATTCCTCTGTTCTCATGACTACTATTCAACATTCACAGTGCTATAATGAAGCTAAATAAAATAAACATATTGGAATAGAAAAGTGAAACTCTTTATTCAGGGAGACATGACGATCTATGGAGAAGATCCAACTGAATCTACAAAAATGTTACTAGAACAAATATATCATTTTAACAAGTTCTAATTGTGTATTATGAAATTTAATATTGCAAAATATTGCTGAACTAAATTAAAGAAGTCCTAAAGAAAATGAAAGATATACTGTGGTTATAGATCAGAAAATTCATTTCTGTTATGATGTCAGTTCTCTCAAAATTGGTCTGTAAATTCAAGTAATCACATTAAAATCCCCAACAGTCTTCTTTGTACAAACTGACAAGATTATTTTTTAAATTATATGGAAATTTAAACCTAACTTGATAAATAACAACAAAGTTGAAAAAGTTACTTTTTTGATTTTAAGACTTATTATAAAACTAGAGTGATCAACAGAGTGTGGCATTGACATAAAGAGTGGCAATAGTTTAATGGAACAGAGAAGAGGATCCGAAATACACCCACACATATGTGGTCAATTGATTTTCAAGAAAGATTCCACGTCAAATTAATGAGTATAAAACATAATGTTTTCAATGAATGGTCCTGTAACAGTTGAGAAGACATGAGTTAAAAGTAAACTTTGAACCTTCTTGCACAACATATGCAAAAATTAACTTGAAATGGCTTATAGATATAAACATATGGATTAGAACTATAAAATTTCTGTGATAAAAGAGAAACTCAATTACTTTGAATTTGACATGTAACACCAAAAACATAATCCATAAAGAAAAAAAATGTAGTAAATGCATTACTATAGGAACATGTGAAAGACTGTCCCTCTACATTCATCTACCTACATTATTCAAGTGAGTGTTTATGGTCATGGATAGAGATCATCTTTTTGCAGATCATGGTTGACAGTCAATCATTGCTTGTTTCACAAACTAACACCTAATCTCTCTCTTTCTGGGGGTCTAGGAAGGTAGCAAAAGTCAATAGGGAGCCATCATTCTTGGGGGAAGCCACCTGTCTGCAGGACTCCATGCCTCCCTGAGCTTGAGTCAAGTGGAATTCTTTTCAACTCTTACAGTCTTCATTTTACTACCTACATGATAGCACTCAGCCCAAATCCAGCACACCCTTTATCTCAATCCATGTCAATGAACAAAAGATTCCCAGGACTCCTGAGTTATCCTTTATTCCTTGGATCTACTCTCCATTGTACTGTGTGTATAACATTTTTTCAATCTTTACTCATCTAAAATCTTTCCACTAGCCATGCTGAAACTCTAAACAAATAATCAAGGGAATTTCCTGCGTCCTCAAACTCTGCATTAAACATTGCCTTCACCTTCTAGCTTCAAGTGAAACCTACCCCTATAGTATGCATTTATTTTTCTTGTCAAAAGACTCTTTCTTGATCCCATTTCCATCAGTTGCTCCATTTTTCTCATTTGCTTTATAGCAAAATGCATAGACAAAGTTGTCTGTACTTTATGTCTTCAATTTTTCTCCTCGAATTTTTACTTGCACTGACTCTATCAGGTTTTGCCTCCATCACTCCACAGATTGTGTTTTTATCACATCATCAAATAATATACATAGTTTTATACACAATGTGGATTATTGGGGATCAGCATTGTACAGATATGACCACTCCTTTCTCCTGGAAGCACTTTATTCATTTTTGAGTGAAAACATCCTATAGTCTTCTTTCCTGTTCCACCTCTGGGGAGGAGGGGGTCCATCCTAGCCTCTTTTTCTTTTACTTTCACTTTAGCTCCAGACATTAAAAATGTAAATGCCTCTGGGATCAGTCCTTGAATTCCCCTTTGATTCCATCTACACTCATTCCTTTGATAATCATGTCTAGTTATATGCTAATGCATCTACAATTTACATTTTTCACTCTGAACTCTACCTTGAACTCCAGCTTCCCCAATCCTACTGTTAGATCAATAGCTCCAGTGGAGTATGACCAGTCTCAAATCTAACATGTCAGAAGATGAGTTACTGATGTTACCTTTAAACCTCTCCTAAAACAACCTTCTTTACTGATGGCAAGTACACCTCTACAGTTACTCAGTACAAATATTGACTTTGCTTTGTCTTTCTAACATCATATATGGACCGTAAGGGAATCTAGTTGGTTCTAATTTCAAAGATGTAGGGAACCTAACCATTTAACATCACCCTCACACTTATCTGATCCAAGACACCTTAAAACCCCCTCACCACTTTTCTTTCTCTCTCTCTTCCTTCGTTATCTCTAGCCATACCAGCTATCTTGCTGATCACAGCCCATTTGGGGCACACTCTTCTTCACAGTGCACACCAACATCTAGGTTCAAAGTTGTGTGTAAAGCTACAATTCTATTCTCCCCAGTAATTGGCAAATATCAATGTTATATAAACACTGTGTATTTGAGATCTGACTAATTAAATCTAAATCACAAAAAAGGGAAACTATAACAATCCTATGATGAAAGAAAATGTAATCTTCATTGAATTCCACTTGCCCTGGGCTTTTTGTGTCTTCTTTAAGCACTTGCAGCAGCTGAAATTCTATTATGTTGAATCATTTTATAAAATAACCTACTTTACAGACAGCATGTTCATTTGAACAAAAGGACCATGTTTTTTCTTTTATTATTTCCCCAGTGTCTAGCTAAGTAACTCATTCATAGAAAGCATACAACACATGGTTGTTGAACTGAATTATGTTTAATAAATATTGCCAGTCATGCAGAGAGAAAATGTTCTGGCAAGTAGCTGCTTGGCCATTTGAACAAGTTCCAACATGGGAGATTCTGAAAGCTTTGGACAGTTGACTTTGCAAATTCAATTATTTTTAAGAGATTTTTTTCAATATTAATTTTTTTTTACAGAATATAAATTATCCTCTCTCACATACAACAAAAGCAAAAGTAAGAACTTTGCTTTATAAGCAGGTGAGTTCAATTATACAAAGTGCAATTCTAAGTATCACCTTCTGCCTTTGCAAAAAAGTGTCAGCTCTAATCTATCAAAAAAAAAAAAAAAAGAAGGTAAGGCAATTGAACAGCTTTTGAATGTAAAAAGAGATTTTCTAGTGAAAGATATTCGAATTGACAGGCATATTTAAAAGTCTAACATAAACTTCAAAGATCCAGGATCGTCCTTCACATACAAAATTCCAACAGAAAAATAAATACATGATGATTAAAACAAGAATAATGTTAAAAAAGTCACACATATATAGTCAATTAATTTACAACAAAGCAGCCAAGAATATACAATGGAGAGAGGACAGTCTCCTCAATAAATGGTGTTAGGACATTTGGACAGCCACAACAAAAGAATGAGACTGGACCACTATCTTGTACCTTACACAAAAATTGACTCAAAATGAATTAAAGACTTAAATGTAAGACCTGAAACCATAAAACTCCAAGAAGAAAACATTGGCAGTAAAATCCTTGACTTATAGGTCTTTGTGAAGTTTTTTTTTAATCTGACACCAAAAGGAAAAGCAACAAAAGCAAAAATAAACAAGCTTGACCACATCAAACTGAAAAGTTTCTGCACAGCAAAGGAAACCAACATCGAAATGAAAAAGCAGCCTACTGAATGGGAGAAGACATTTGCAAATCATACATATAATAAGGAGTTAACATTCAAAATATGTAAATATCTCATACAATTCAATGACAACAAAAAGACAAAAAACCTGATTAAAAATTAGCAGAGGATCTGAATAGACATTTTTCTGAAGACATACAGATGGCTAATAGGTACATGAAAAGATGTTCAACATCACTAATTATTAGGGAAATGCAAATCAAAACCACAATGAGATACCACCTCATACCTGTCAGTATGCAAGTGTATACAAAACACTGAAACTTAACTAACAGTAATAAACAGACCCTGGGCTTCCCTGATGGCGCAGTGGTTGAGAGTCCACCTGCCGATGCAGGGGACACGGGTTCATGCCCCAGTCTGGGAAGACCCCACATGCCACGGAGCGGCTGGGCCTGTGAACCATGGCCATTGAGCCTGCACGTCCAGAGCCTGTGCTCCACAAAGGGAGAGGCCACAACAGTGAGAGGCCCATGTATCACAAAACAAAACAAAACAAAACAAAAATCTTCTCTTATGACCACCCCTAAGGTGCAAGTCACCATGTTTCTGGAAAGGAGGAAAGTTAAAGTCTGGCTTTCACACACAGGGTAAGTGACAGGGAGCATAGGGTGCTCCTAGTGAGAAGGAGGGAGGAGGTATTATTTACAATTGTTTCCCCAAGTAGGACCTGCATCATTCTGGGGGACACAGCCTGAAAGAGCCCCCATTGTGGTCTCCTAGCAAGCTAGTAGGCTTTAGGATTCATGGTTTATTTTTAATAATTGAGATTAGTTCTTATTTCTGAAGAGCCTGCTTGAGGGCAATCAGCCCAGCTTACCCCATGTCTATGCATCAGGCAGGTGACTTTCATCTCCTCACAGAATGACTGAGGCACCACAAAGGGAATGAGGCAGGAGCAGCAGGCAAAGTATTCACAGGTGTGGGAGCTGAGACAATCCCCTGCTAATTCCAAGAGAATTTTCAAAGAGGTTAAGAGAATATGAATCAAATCATGGTCAGGATGTCTGGCACAGCACATTCAACAGTCAACTAAATTTAGGACATTTATAGAAATTCTCAAGAGAAGCACAGGACATTTTGTTTCATGAGAAAGTCTGCAGGAGCAATGCTGTTTCCCTCCGTCCTTTGTACATCTTAGGGTCTAAGGTATGCTTCTTCCTCAGATGCTGGGTTTGTTATCACAAAATGTGCATTTCACCATTTTTTCCCCAATCACCCCTAATTCCACCTAGACCTTTCATCTGGAGTTTAAGTTTAAATCTTTAAGCTCCTTTTGTGCTGTTATCACCCACAGGATGTGACAACCACCTTGTTGTGGGCTTCTATTGGGGGAAAGAAGGATATATCATAGCTGAGAACAGCTTGAGTAGAAGCCTAAATTTTCAAAATAAGTCTACGTAAGTCTTCCACTTCCTTCCTAACAATGACTCAGGAAGCAGTCAAGAAGGTATCCCTTTTTGGTGACACCCTCATTCAATGACCAATGACAAAAGTGCCTTTCTCTGAGTTGTGTGGACTGGGTGAAGGGTGGGGGATGATGTGTGTAAATTTTTTGAGTTGATCTTGGAACAGGTCCTCCCAACATTTAATGATACCAGGTGCCTGTGAATGGCAGGGGACACAAAAGGGTCATTGGATACCTGACTATCAGCTCATTTGCAAGTAGCTTTCCCTATAAGCATCACACTATCATCACACTGCAGATGGTCTGGAAAACTGGAAACATGATGGATCAGTTTCAAGAGCCACAATGGTGTGGCTGGAGTTTGCTGATCAGACTTCTCAGCAAGGAAGAAATTTTCCTCTGCCCTTCTAGGTTCTTCTGGTAAATCTAAGAATTAAATTGATATGACTCAAATTAACAGGAGAAGACCAAAGGAAAATTTAATCACAGGTATACATGGGAGAGACCCAGGAAAAGAGTAACTCACCAAAACGACTGAAGCCCTAACCTTAAATACCATCCTTGGCTAAAGACAAAAGACAATGTTGGGAGTAGAGGTTTGGGACTTCAAAGAGGAGGAAGGCAATTCACATGGAGATGGAAAAACAAAAGTTTGGTAAACAAATGTTTCCTGGGCCAAGCAGAGACAATGGGACACAGAGGCATTTTATCAAACAGACTGTGCTGGGTTGATACTCTAGTTATATATGGTGAAGTTCTCTGTCTGGAACAAGTATTCTATTACATTTTTTTAGGCAGTTAGGAGGAAGGTCAAAGTTTCTTCTTGAGTCATGGCTTTTGATTATTTTCAGCTTGAAATAGTCCACATGACAAAAAGAGATTTGGGGTGTCAACTTCTCCCATACAGACTGGAACAATAACACGGTAACTTGAAAAATAGTCCAGTGCTGAGGTGACATTAAGAGCCCTGAGTGGGGTCAGAGTCATGTGGCCAGCTAGCCATGAGCAGATGAAGACATGCCCTGTGCCATGAGGTCTCCCTTATTGCAAGGCAAATGAGTGTCAATGTTTGCATGAGCCACAGTCTGGCATGAGTGCGTAAACTCTGCATCAGAGTCATATAATCCTTAACTGTATGTTGGGTCTGTAATGGTGCATGGGTTGCTATGTCCAACCCAATGAGTCCAGGCAGTAAGGGCAGAGATCTGTCCAGTGCATCTTGAATAGCAGTTTTAGTCTCTTCAGAGAATGGTCCCTTTCTCTGAACACTTACATGAGGAAATCTTTATCAAAATAGAATAGAAATTTAAAAGCTGATTTTAAATTTATATGGGGATGTAAAGAACCAAAATAGCCAAACAATTGAGAATAATTTGGAATTACTATTTTTAATATTGAAAAACTACCCAATTTCAAAATTTAAGTTGACAGTAACCAGGACAAGGTGTTGTTGACATAGGTATAGATGTATATATCAATGGACCAGAAAAGCATGTTCAGAAATAAATCCTTGCATTTATGATCAATTGATTTTTGACCAAAATGATAAAACAATTTGATATTTATAAAATATTATCTTTTAAAAAACTGTGCTAGGATCATTGGATATTTACAGGCAAAAACATACGAACAACAACACCAAAAATCCCCACAGAAACAAACAAAATTCTTAAACCTTTATTTCACTCCATACCACCATACCAAAAAAAAAAAAAAAATTAGACCAAAATAAGTCTAAACTTAAGTGATAAAACTGTAAAACTTCTCAGAGAACAAAATAAGAGAAAATCTTCATGATATTGGGAAAAGCAAAGTGTTCTTAGATACAACATTATAAAACATTATCCATAAAAGAGTAATTTGATAAATTGAACTTCATCAAAATTAAAATCATTTGCACTTCAAAACACATGATTATGAAATGAAAAGTCAAGCCATAGACTGAGAGCAAATGTTACAAATTGTATGTTTGATAAAAGATTTATACCTACAATATATAAGGAACACTTGTTCAATGATAAGAAGCCATAAAGAAACCCACATTATAAAATGGGCAAACATTTGAGTAGTCATTTTACTGAAGAAGATAAGACTCTTTAGTTACTTTGTAAGGCATTGTTTAATTTCCACTTATTTGTAATTTTCCAACTTTCCTTCTGTTGTTGATGTCTAATTTCATTCCATTGTAGTTAGAACACACACTTTGCATGATTTCAATCCTTTTAAATTTATTGAAACTTGTTTTATGTCCTAACATATGTTCTATCATAGAAAATATTCCTTGCACACTTGAGAAGGATGCATATTCTGCTGTTGTCGAGTGGATCATTAGGTTGGTTGCTTAATGGTGTTGTTCAAGTCTCCTGTTTCTTTGTTAATCTTTTGCCTACTTATCCCATACATTTTATTTTATTTTATTTTTATATATATTTTTTGCCGTACATGGGCCTCTCACTGTTGTGGCCTCTCCCAATGCAGAGCACAGGCTCTGGATGTGCAGGCTCAGCGGCCATGGCTCATGGGCCCAGCTGCTCCATGGCATGTGGGATCTTCCCGGACTGGGGCATGAACCTGTGTCCCCTGCATGGGCAGGCGGACTCTCAACCACTGCGCCACCAGAGAAGCCCCAATTATCCCATACATTTTAGAAGTAGGGTATTGAAGTTTCCATCCATTATGTTACAGCTATATTTCTCTCTTCAATTTTGTCACATTATGCTTATGTCTACTGGGGCTCTGTTGTTAAAAAAAATATATATATATATATGTATACATATTATATATATAATATATATAGTATATATATTATATGTATAATATATATAATTTCTATATCTTTTAAAAGATTGAATTTTTATGATAATGAAATGTCTCTCTTCATCTCTAGTGACTTTAAAACAAATCTATTATATGTGGCATTAGCATAACCACTCTAGCTTTCTTGTGGTTTCTGTTTGCACAATATATGTATCCTTTTACTTTTAATCTATTTATATCATTAAATCTAAAGTGTATTTCTTGAAGAAATCATATAATTGGATTTTTAAAAATAGTCTGACAATTTTTGCCTTTTGATTGGTTTTCTTATTCCATTGACAATGTTATTCTTGACACAAATAGAAATACACATCCCATTTTATTTGTTGTTTTCTATAAATCTCCTGTCTGGAGTAGGAAATGCTCTCAGATTGGCCTTTTGTCTGCTCTCTGGTACCCTTGTTCTTCATGGTCCCTGGCTCTGTCCTCTGGGATAGCTTTATGTTAACATCACTTTCCTTGGTCACTTCCGAAAGTGCAATGGAAAACATGCCATTTTTTTGTATCTGAACCATGTTTTCAATCTGTCTCACACCTGTAATAAGTTAGTGACCCAAGAGTATCTTTACGGTTGAAATAGTGTTAGTCTCATTTAGTCTAGGCTAGCTACCAGTGAGTATGTGTGTGTGTGTGTTTTGTATACAAATGATTAAGTTTTAATCCCAGGAATGAAAGGATGGCTTAATTTTGACATCTATAATGTAGTAATTAATTATGTTAATTGATTAATGGAGAGAAATATATATGATCATCTACTTAGATTCAGAAAAGTGTTTAATAAAACATGAACATCTCCTGGTTGGGAGGATGGTGTATGTTAACATACTAGGAATAGGAAGACATTTTCTTAACTCAGTAATAAGTATTTATTTCCTCCACAAGTATTACTGAGCATCTACTGTGTGTGAATCATCTCTTAAGGTTGCTGGAATTATAGAAGGAAACAAAAACAAATTCTTGCTCTCATAAAGCTTGTATATAAGGTATTTATTTTGTTAGACAACAAACAATAAAAAGGAAACTAAACAACAAAATAAAATAAAAATAATAATAAAAAAGGAGGGTGGAAATATTGGAGTAAGGTGTAATATTATAATTCTCAAAATTGGTCAGAGAAGACTTCACTGGTGAAGTGATATTTGAGTGTGTCTACCAAAATGTACCTTTAAAAATAATCAATAGAGTCATCAGAAGTATTCATTTTTGGAAACAAGATGCTTGAAGTTTACCACTTTCCTTCAGTTCAGCGAGAAGAGTAAGAAAAGACATCATTGAGAGAGGAAGAGAGAACATGACAAATTATTAGAACTAACGAAAAGAGTTGTACAAGCCTACTGGATTCAAAGTTACTGTATAAAATTCACTTGCTTTTTAGTATATTCAAAGATATGTGCAACTACCAACACTGTCAACTTTACATTTTCATCACAACAAAAATGAAATCATACACGCTTTAGCTAACATTCCCCTGCCCGACCCCCCATCTCCCCTTAAGCCCTAGGCAACCACAGTCTTCCATCTGACTCTATAGATTTCCTAGTTCTGGGCATTTTATATGAAGGGAATTTTATATTGTGTGGTCTTTATAATTGGTTTATTTCACTTACCACAATGTCTTCAAGGTTCTTCCATGTGATGGCATGTATTAGAACATTTTGCTTTTATACAGGTGAATAATATCCAATTGTTTGAACACACCTCATTTTGTTTATTCACTCATCAGTTGATGGACACTTGGATAATTTCCACTTCCTGGCTGTTATTAAGTGCTGTTATAAATATGCTTGTTCAAATTTTATGTGGACATATATTTTCATTTCTGGTGTGCATGTATCTAAGAGTGGAATTGCTGGTATCTCTATGCTTCATCATTTAAGAAACTTCCAGAGTGTTTTCCAGGGCAGTTTCACCATTTTACTCTCTCAACAACTATATATGAGGGTTCTGATTTCTCCATCGCTGGGTTGTGTTTGACATTTTCTGGAGCTACAGTACCAGAACACTTAAAATCCTATAGTATTCTTGTTTTTCCGTCCTCTGTTTTTTGTTTTTTTTTCTTTGCCTTTCCCTAAGAACTCCTCCTCAGATTCCTCTACATCTTCAGCATTTTCTTCTATAATCTACTGCTACTAAAGCTGATCCCTCTTGGTGTGGTCAAGTGTGGGCAGAGGAAGTCATTTACACTCATTACTAAAGCTCTATCTTTTAGTGGGTCTGTAACTTTAGGTTGTGTTTCTTAGTTTTCCCCTGCCCCACTTAGGTAAGACAGAAATGCCAGAAGGGCCTGGAGTTGGGCAATGTCTCCTCTGCAGGTGAGAAAAGGCTCTGGTAAAGTGTTTTCCACTGGAGAACATGCTTTGTTACAGACAACCCTCTGGACATATTTCAGAATGGTTATTTTCCCCTTACTTCTGTCAGAGACAAGAGGGAATTCTTTGTTACTGTTTTTCTTGACCATGATAACTTGGTAGGGTTCCTGGAGGTGAAATCCATGAATGTGTGGAGGCCCCAGGTGTCCCTGTCTTTCACACTTCTCCTCTAGCTCTTCTCTAAAATGGCCATTTAATGTTTCTGCAGGTTTATGGTTCCAGCAGCTTCTTCCCCAGATGAGCTTCTCTTGGCTGTAATCTCTGAATTTACCTGACTCTTCAGATTTCAGGGTGGCAGTTTGTCCAACAACTGAGGAAAGTCATTGATTTTCATTTTATTTATCTTTATCTTGTTGTCAGGATGGGAATAACAGTTTCCAAGATTTTTCTGTGTCAGAGCTGAAACTGCAACCCTTTGGAAAGCAAATTGGTTATTCCTAAGAAAATCAAAGTAAGCATACCCTTGACCTCATCATTTCATATAAAAACTCCTATGTGTTCTCAAAATTCACATATAAGGATTTTCAGTAAAATACTATACAACAATATAGAAAAATCTTAATTGACCCTTAGCATAGGTATGAATAATTAGTGTTTGTAACAATGGAGAACACACACAAATTAAAATGGATAAACTTGCTTTACATACACCAACATGGATACATCTCAAAACATAATATTGATAGAAGCGAATTACTAATGTTACATATGGTATTTTTTATGTAAATGCACAAAATGGTAATGTGTAGTTTCTGGTAAACAGAACCAAGACATTCATGGGCAAAGTAGAGAATGATTTCCAGACAGGCCTGTCTCAGGGATGTAACAAGAAGGGGTGGCCAGAGACTCCGACGGTATCTGCAAAGATTGTAAAAGTTGGAGATCTGAATTAAAAATGGCAAAATGGGGCTTCCTTGGTGGCGCAGTGATTGAGAGTCTGCCTGCTAATGCAGGGGACGTGGGTTCGTGCCCCGGTCCGGGAAGATCCCATATGCCGCGGAGCGGCTGGGCCCGTGAGCCATGGTCGCTGAGCCTGTGCATCTGGAGAGACCACAGCAGTGAGAGGCCCGCATACCGCAAAAAAAAAAAAAAAAAAAAAAAGGCAAAATGTGCTAAATGAACTAAGCCAGACACAAGAAGATAAATATTGCATGAAATCACTTGTATGTGTAATCTAAAAATTTGAGCTTAGAGAAACAGAGAATAGAATGGTGGTTGCCAGGGGATCATGGGTAAGGAAATGGGGGAGAAGGTAGTTCAAGGGTACAAACTTTCAGTTATAACATGTTCTAGGGACCTAGTGTACAGCATGGTAACTATAGTTAATAATAATGTGTTGTATGCTTGAAATTTGCTAAGAGAGTCAATCTTAAGTATTCTCGAAACAGTGCACCTTAGATTGGGACTTGAACCCATGTGCCGGGACTCGAATCCAGCTTAAACCTAGATTGAGACTAGAACCCATGGTCTTCCAACTCAGATCACACACCTGGTTTTGGGAGTTAATGATGCTCAGGTTCTTGACATCTCATTGCAGAAGGAATTCTGTGAGAGGAAAAGTATTAGGTAAGAAGTGGATTTATTTAGAGAGAAACATACCCCATAGACAGAGTGTGGGCCATCTCAGAAAGTGAGAAAGGTACCAGGTTAGGTGGTTGTCAGTTTTCATAGGGGTAGGTAATTTCATAGGCTAATGAGTGGGAGGAGTATTACAACTGTTTTGGGGAAACGGTGGGGATTTCTAGGAATTGGGACACTGCCCACTTTTTGATCCTTATGATCGGCCTTGGAACTGTCATGGAGCTTGTAGGTGTGTCATTTCACTTGCTGATGTGTTACATTGAGCGTATACTGAGGATCAAGGTCTAGTTGAAGCCAACTTGTCCGCCATCTTGGACCCATTTGGTTCTAATCAGTTTATGTCACATCCTCGGGCTATGTAATTCTTTCAAAGGTTGTGCCCTGCCCCCTTCCCTCCTGTTTCATTCTCACCACACACACCCATAAAAGGTAACTGTGAAGTGATGGATCTGTTAATTAGCTTGATTGTAGGGAATCATTTCACAAGGTATACTTATATCAAAACACCATGTTGTATACTTAAATATATACATTTTAAAGTTTGTCAGTCATATCTCAATAAAGCTGAAAGAAAATGAGTGGGAGCAAGTTGAAGCATAAAGAAGAACAAGATTGGCCATGAGGATGGGTGATGGGTTTATGGATATCCGTTACAATATTTTCTCTACCTCTGTATATGTTTAAAAGTCTCCAAAATAAAAAGTTAGAAAAAGTGTCAAAATGTTAAAATTAAACAGGTGCTATTTTAAAAAGTGTTTGATATTCTTTCCTGTATGTTGGAGACACTTCAAATTTTCAAAAATGAAAATCTAGATAAAGTAGTTTTCTTCTAGACAGAAGAAAAGCAGAAGAGATGCAGGAAATTGGGGGAAACCATGGGGGATGGGCAAAAGGATGAAACTAACATTTATTAATTGACTCTCATTTTGTAGCTACTCTCTGCAGCAATTTTACATAATTTTTCATTTTACGGTCACAAAATTATTGTTGATATAAACTTTTGTCCCAACGTTACAGATGATAAAATAGTGACTCTGAGAAGTAAAGTAACATTATTTGCCCTAAACAGCTAGAAATAGTAGGGCTACAGTTGATATCTTTCTCTAAAGCCCATACTCACTATTTACACATTTTCAAACGGCTGTCAACTCACTTTCCAAGTATGTATCCCAGTCATCTCTGCAAAGCTCAGATCCAACACATTGGAGAGTTAGTGCCATCCAACTCTGTATCTCCCGATGCAGATGTGGGTGGCTACCCCAGAGGCACAAACCAAGTGGCTCCTGGTCTTTGCACCTCAGGTTCCTGCAAAATCCCATTGTGCTCCCAGGATGCAGGAATGTTTTTATCCCTGACCTCACCTGGAGCCTCCCTAATCTGCTGAGCACTTAGCCTTCTGTGTCCACAGGTATATCTGTTGTCTCTGGTGGTACAAGTTCCACACCTTCACTCCCATCTCTCTGGAACCTCATCAGCTGTCCTTATCCCCTGCAGGTTGTTCTCCACATACCAGGAACCCCTCCCAGGGACACCAACTGCTTACCTGGTACAAAGCAACTTATATTCCATCCTATATTCTCTTATTGTCACTGTTCCCCCTTTCCTCACCTTGTTTCATGTGAACAGAAGTCTTATGATCCCCCCACAACTGCTCCCTTTCAGAAGCGGTCTTCCTTCCTCAGGATCCTCTCCCATTCACCCATCTGCTTTTCCCACACTCCTGTCAGCAGCTTTGACCCAAAGGCTTGGGATTCCCTTTGAAGATTTTGTTATAGAGATAAACAAAGAACTATAAAAACACAGAGGGATCAATTAATTCTGCTTTTTGGGAATCAAGGAGGACATCAAAATGAATGAGACTTTGGAGTTTGGCCTTGAAGCATGATTTCTAAATTAAAAAAAAAAAACAAGAATTCAACCAGAAGGAAAATCCAATCTTTTGTTGTCTCAGTTGACTCTGAAGGATGAACACAGGGATATGTGATACTTGCTAAGTTGCCTAGGTTTCTAAGCCATTAAGTCCAGGCTGCAGCAGAGTCAGTGGGGCTTGGGATGATGTGGGGAAGAGAGAAGTGGCAGTTGTCCACTGAATGCCTTTCCTGTTCCCTCCAGGTAAACTCTATATTAAAAGCAGCCGAGCTGAGTGAAATATGAGTGTGCTCCAAACAGTGGTCTGGGTCACCTGTCATAGCTGAACCTGTTGGGAAAAGGCACAATACCTGATTTTGAACACAGAGTTGGCTGTCTTGATTCTGAATTTTTATTTCCTTTTTCTCCACCTCAAACTGGATACCCTCCAAACTAGATATTAAAATAAAAACTTGTCAAATATTCTGAACAGCACATTCAAAGCAAGGCATGAATGTTAACACCAGCCTGACCTGACAATAAAAAGTGTAATCATGTACTGGAAAGAAAATTGGATTTAGGTTTCAATAAACCAGAATTGGAATTCCAATTCTGTCACTTGACAGGGCTCCTAAGGAAAATCACTTTAACTGTCTGAGCACCCATTTCCTCACTTTTAAAGTGATGCAAAATAAGAGACTTCTGGGACAACAGTAAACACACCAACATTTGCATTATTGGAGTCCCAGAAGGAGAAGAGATAGAGAAAGGACCTGAGAAAGTATATGAAGAGATTATAGTCAAAAACATCCCAAACATGGGAAAGAAAATACCCATCCAAGTCCAGGAAGAACAGAGAGTACCAGACAGGATAAACCCATAGAGAAATGCGGTGAGTCACACAGTAATCAAATTGACAAAAGTTAAAGACAAAGAAAAATTATTAAAAGCAACAAGAGAAAACCAACAAGTAACATACAAGGGAACTCCCAAAGGTTAACAGCTGATTTCTCAGCAGAAATTCTACAAGCCAGAAGGGAGTAGCAAGATATATTTCAAGTGACGAAAGGGAAGAACCTACGATTAAGATTACTCTACTCGGAAAGGATCTTATTCAAATTGGAAGGAGAAATCAAAAGCTTTACAGGTAAGCAAAAGCTAAGAGAGTTCAGCACCACCAAAACAGCTCTACAACAAATGCTAAAGGAACTTCTGTAAATGGGAAATACAAGAGAAGAAAAGGACCTACAAAAACAAACTTAAAACAATTAAGAAAATGGTAATACGAACATACATATCTATGCACACCTTAAATGTGAATAGATTAAATGTTCCAACCAAAAGACACAGGCTTACTGAATGGATACAAAAACAAGACCCATATATATGCTATCTATAAGATACCCACTTCAGATCTAGGGACACATACAGACTGAAAGTGAGGGGATGGAAAAATATGTTTGATGCAAATGGAAATCAAAAGAAAACTGGAGTAGCAATATTCATATCAGATAAAATCAACTTTAAACTAAAGAATGTTACAAGGGACAATGAAGGACACAACTTAATGATCAATGTTTCAATCCAAAAAGAAGATATAACAATTATAAATACATAAGGCAAATGTTAACAGCTATAAAAGAGGGAATTGACAGTAACACAATAAGAATGGGGGACTTTAACACCTCACTTACACCAATGGAAAGATCATCCAGACAGAAAAATATTAAGGGAACACAAGTTTTAAATGACATAGCAGACCAGATAGATTTAACTGATATTTATAGGACATTCCATCTGAAAACAGCAGATTACACTTTCTTCTCAACTGCACAAGGAACATTTCCCAGGTTAGATTGCATCTTGTGTCACAAATCAAGCCTCAGTAAATTTATGAAAATTGAAATCATATCAAGCATCTTTTCCAACCAGCACTGTGAGATTAGAAATCAATTGCAGGGAAAAAAGCTTGAAAAACGCAAACACATGGAGGCTAAATAATACTTTACAAAACAACCAAGAGATCACTGAAGAAATCAAAGAGGAAATTAGAAAATACCTAGAGACAAATGACAAGGAAAACACAATGATCCAAAACCTATGGGAGCCAGCAAAAGCAGTTCTAGGAGAGGAGTTTATAGCAATACAATCCTACCTCAACAAACAAGAAACATCTCAAATAAACAATCTAACCTTACACCTAAAGGAACTAGAGAAAGAAGAACAAACAAAGCCCAAAGTTAGTAGAAGGAAAGAAATCATAAAGATCAGAGCAGAAATAAAAGACATAGAAACAAAGAAAACAATAGCAAAGATCAATAAAACTAAAAGCTGGTTCTTTGAGAAGGTAAATAAAATTGATAAACATTTAGCCATACAAATCAAGAAAAAGAGGGAGAGGACTCAAACCAATAAAATTAGAAATGAAAAAGGGGAACTTAACAATGGACACTGCAGAAATACAAAACATCATGAGACTACTACAGGCAACTCTAGGCCAATAAAAGGGACAACCTGGAAGAAATGGACAAATTCTTAGAAAGGTATAATCTTACAGACTGAACAAGGAAGAAATAGAAAATATGGACAGACCAATCACAAGAAATGAAATTGAAAGTGTGATTCAAAATCTACCAACAAAAAAAGTACAAGGCCAGATGACTTCAAAAGTGAATTCTATGAAACATTTAGAGAAGAGTTAACATCCATCATTCTCAAACTCTTCCAAAATATAGCAGAGGGAGGAATGCTTCAAAACTCATACTACAAGGCCACCATCACCGTGATACCAAATCCAGACAAATGTACTACAAAAAAGAAAATTATAGACCAATATCACTGATGAATATAGATGCAAAAATTGTCAACAAAATGCTAGCAAACAGATTCCAACAACACATTAAAAGGAGTATACACTATGATCAAGTAGGATTTATCCCAGGGATGCAAGGGTTCTTCAATATATGCAAATGAAACAATGTGACACACCATATTAACAAACTGAAGAATAAAAAGCATATGATCATCTCAATAGATGCAGTAAAAGCTTTTGACAAAATTCAACACCAATTTATGGTAAAAACTCTCCAGAAACTGGGCACACAGGGAACCTACCTCAATATAATAAAGGCCGTATACAACAAACCCACAGCAAACACCATTTTCAATGGTGAAAAGTTGAAAACATTTCCTCTAAGATCAGGAAGAAGACAAGGATGTCCACTCTCACCACTATTATTCAACATAGTTTTGGAAGTCCTAGCCACAGCAATCATAGAAGAAAAACAAATTAAAGGAATACAAATAGGAAAAGAAGAAGTTAAACTGTCACTGTTTGCAGATGACATAACACTGTACATAGATAATCCTAAAGATGTCACCTAAAATCTACTAGAGCTAATCAGTGAGTTTGGTTAAGTGGCAGGATATAAAGTTAATGCACAGAAATGTCTTGCATTCCTATATGCTAACAATGAACGATCAGAAAGAGAAATTAAGGAAACAATCTCATTCATCATTGCAAAAAAATAATATAATACCTAGGATTAAACCTACCTAAGGGGACAAAAGACCCATACTCCAAAAACTATAAGACACTTATGAAAGGAATCAAAGATGACACAAACAGATGGAGAGATACACCATGTTCTTGGATTGGAAGAATCAATATTGTGAAAATGACTATACTACCCAAAGCAATCTACAGTTTCAATGTAACCTCTATCAAATTACCAATGGTATTTTTTACAGAACTAAAATTAAAAATCTTAAAATTTGTATGGAGACACAAAAAACTCCAAATAGCCAAAACAGTATTAAGGGGGAAATAATGGAGCTGGAGGAATCAGACTCCCTGACTTCAGAATATACTATACAAAGTGACAGTAATCAAGACAATATGGTAGTGGCACAAAAACAGAATATACTATACAAAGTGACAGTAATCAAGACAATATGGTAGTGGCACAAAAACAGAAATATAGATAAATGGAACAGGACAGAAACCCCAGAAATAAACCCATGTACCTATGATCACCTAATCTATGACAAAAGAGGCAAGGGTATACAATGGAAAAAAACAAAGTCTCTTCAATAAGTGATGCTGGGAAACTGGACAGCTACATGTAAAAGAATGAAATTAGAACATCCCTAACACCATATACAAAAATAAACTCAAAATAAATTAGAGATCTAAATGTAAGACTGGACACCACAAAACTCTTAGAGGAAAACATAGGAAGAACACTCTTTGACATAAATCACAGCAAGATCATTTTTGACCCACCTCCTAGAGTAATGGAAATAAAAACAAAACAAAGAACCAAAAAGCAAATGGGACCTAATGAAACTTAAATGCTTTTGCAGAGCAAAGGAAACCATAAACAAGATGAAAAGACAACCCTCAGAATGGGAGAAAACATTTGCAAACAAATCAACAGGCAAAAGAGTAATCTCCAAAATATATAGACAGCTCATGAACCTCAATATTAAGAAAACAAACACCCTAGCTCTTTTGTTAAAGCTTCTGCTTTGGCACCAAGATCTCTCCTCCTGCCCATCACTGCTCCTATGGCTCATAGCCACCTTGTCTTCTTCCAGCTGACTTTATATTTTCAAAGTTGAGGGAGAAGGCATCTAAAGCCTTCAAATGCCATAGAAAACTTCTGTCATATTATTCAGCAGCAAGCTTAGCAGAAATTTCTCATCCTTTCCAGAATATAACTGTCAATCACTTAGTAGAAAAACATTTAAAATGTAATTAAATTATTGAGGGGGCACCTTCAAAATGGTGGAGGAGTAAGACGTGGAGATCAACTTCTTCCCCACAAATACATCAAAACTACATCTACATATGGAACAGCTCCTACAGGACACCTACTGAACACTGGCAGAAGACCTCAGACTTCCCAAAAGACACCCTCAGGTGACTTACATGCAGAGACAGGGCCAAATCCAGAGCTAAACCCCAGGAGCTGTGCGAACAAAGAAGATAAAGAGAAATTTCTCTCAGCAGCCCCAGGAGCAGCAGATTAAATCTCCACAAGCAACTTGATGAAACCTGCATCTGTGGAATACCTGACTAGAGAAGAAGTCATCCCAAAATTGGACTGTGGGAGCAACGGTAGACTTTGGATTGGCTGTCTGCATCTAATTTATTTCTGGTTTTATGTTTATCTTCGTTTAGTACTTAGAGCTTATTATCATTGGTATATTTGTTTATTGATTTGGTTTCTCTATTCCTTTTTTAATTTATATATATATTTTTTCTTTTGCACTTTTTGTGAGTGTGTATGTATATGCTTCTTTCTGTGATTTTGCCTGTAAGCTCTGGTTTTGCCATTTGTCCTGAGTTCTCAGTGTCCATTTTTCATTTTTATTTTTTTTTGTTTTGTTTTTTTTAGTATAGTTGTTAGTGCTTGTTATAATTGGTGGATTTGTTTTTTTGTTTAGTTGCTCTCTTCTTTCTCTCTCTCTTCCTTTTTAAAAAATAATTTTCATTTTTATATTTTTAATATATTTATTCTATTTTAATAGCTTTATATTATATTATTTATTCATTTATTTTCTTTCTTTATCTCTTTTTCTCCATTTTCTTCTGAGCCATGTGGCTGACAGGGTCTTGGTGCTCTGTCTGGGTGTCAGGCCTAAGCCTCTGAGGTGGGAGAGCCAAATTCAGGACCTTGGTCCACCAGAGACCTCCCAGCCCCACATAATATTAAACAGCAAAAGTTCTCCCAGAGATCTCCATCTCAATGCTAACACACAGCTCCACTCAACGACCAGCCAGCTACAGTGCTGCACACCCTCTGTCAAACAACTAGCAAGACAGGAAGACAAACCCACCTATTAGCAGAGAGTCTGCCTAAATTCACACTAAATTCACTCCAAAATACACCATCAGACCTGGTCCTGCCCACCATAAAGACAAGATACAGCCTCATCCACCAGAACACAGGCACTAGTCCCTTTCAGCAGCAGGCCTACACAAACCACTGAACCAACCTTACCCACTAGGAGCAGACACCAAAAACAATGGGAACTACGAACCTGCAGCCTGTGAAACGGAGGTCCCAAACACAGTAAATTAAGCAAAATGAAAATACAGAGAAATACACAGCAGATGAAGGAGCAAAGTAAACAACTGACAAACCAAACAAAAGAAGAGTAAATAAGGAATCACCTGAAAAACAATTCAGAGTAATGATAGTAAAGTTATCCAAAATCTTGGAAATATAAGGGAGAAAATACAAGAATGGTTTAAAAAGAACCTAAAACCTAAGAGCAAACAAACAATGATGAACAACACAATAAATGAAATTAAAAATTCTCTAGAAGGAACCAATAGCAAAATAACTGAGGCAGAAAAATGGATAAGTGATCTGGAAGATAAAATAGTGGAAATAAGTACTGCAGGACAGAATAAATTTTAAAAAATGAAATGAATTGACGACAACTTCAGAGAACTCTGGGGCAATATTAAATGCACCAACATTCAAATTATAGGGGTCCCAGAAAAAGAAGAGAAAAAGAAAGGGACTGAGAAAATATTTGAAGAGATTATAGTTGAAAACTTCCCTAACATGGGAAAAGAAACAGTCAATCAAGTCCATGAAGTGCAGAGAGTCCCATACAGGATAAATCCAATGAGAAACATGCTGACACATATTAATCTAACTATCAAAAATTAAATACAAAGAAAAAATATTAAAAGCAGCAAGGAAAAGCAACAAATAACATGCAAGGGGATCCCTGTAAGGTTAACAGCTGATCTCTCAGCAGAAACTCTGCAAACAAGAAGGGAGTGGCAGGACATAGTTAAAGTGATGAAATGGAAAAAACTACAACCAAGATTATTCTAACTAGCAAAGATCTTGTTCAATTTGGACAGAGAAATTAAAACCTTTACACATAAGCAAAAGCTAAGAAAATTCAGCCCCACCACACCAGCTCTACAACAAATGCTAAAGGAACTTCTCTAGGCAGGAAACACAACAGAAGGAAAAAGCTTACAATAAGAAATCCAAAACAATTCAGAGAATGGTAATCTGAACATACATATTGATGACTACCTTAAATGTATATGGATTAAATGAAACAGCCAAAAGACATAGACTGGCTGAATGGATACAGAAACAAGATATCTACATATGCTATCTACAAGCGATTGACTTCAGACCTAGGGACACATACAGACTGAAAGTGAGGGGATGGAAAAATATATTCCATGTAAATGGAAAGCAAAAGAAAGCTGGAGTAGCAATTCTCATATCAGACAAAAGAGACTTTAACATAGAGATTATTGCAAGAGACAAAGAAGGATACTAAATTATGATCAAGGGATCAATCCAAAAAGAAGATATAACAATTGTAAATATTTATGCACCCAACATAGTTGTACCTCAAAACATAAGTCTACAGCTAACAGCCATAAAATAGAGCATTTACAGTAACACAATCATAGTAAGGGACTTTAACACACCACTTTCACCAATGGACAGGTCATCCATAATGAAAATAAAAAAGGAAAAACAAGATTTTAATGATACATTAAACAAGATGGACTTAATTGATATTTATAGGACATTCAGCCCCAAAACAGCAGAACACACTTTCTTCTCAAGTGCTCACTGAACATTCTCCAGTATGGAACATATCTTGGCTCACAAATCAAGCCTTGGTAAATTTAAGAAAATTGAAATTGTATTAAGTATCTTTCCCGACCACAATGCTATGAGACCGGATATCAAATACAGGAAAAAATCTGTAAAAAATACAAAGACGTGGAGGCTAAACAATACACCACTAAAAACTGAAGATATCACTGAAGAAAACAAAGAGGAAATCAAAAAATACCTAGAAACAAATGACAATGAAAACACAACGACCCAAAACCTATGGGATGCAGCAAAAGCAGTTCTAAGAGGGAAGTTTATGGCAATACAATCCCACCTAAAGAAACAAGGAACATCTCAAATAAACCACCTAATCTTACACCTAAAGCAATTAGAGAAAGAAGAACAAAAAAACCCCAAAGTTAGCAGATAGAGTGAAATCATAAAAATCAGATCAGAAATAAATGAACAAGAAATGAAGGAAATGATAACAAAGATCAATAAAACTAAAAGCTAGTTCTTTGAGAAGATAAAGAAAATTGATAAACCATTAGCCAGACTCATGAAGAAAAAAAGGGAGAAGACTCAAACCAATAGAATTAGAAATGAAAAAGGAGAAGTAACAACTGACACTGCAGAAATACAAAGGATCATGAGAGATTACTGCAAGCAACTATAGGTCAATAAAATGGACAACCTGGAAGAAATGGACAAATTCTTAGAAATGCACAACCTTCCAAGACTGAACCTGGAAGAAATAGAAAATATAAGCAGACCAATCACAAGTAATGACATTAAAACTGTGATTCGAAATTTTCCAACAAACAAACTCCCAGTACCAGATGGCTTCACAGGCAAATTCTATCAAACATTTAGAGAAGAGCTAACACCTATCTTTCTCAAACTCTTTCACACTGTAGCAGAGGAAGGAACACTCCCAAGCTCATTTGATGAGGCCACCATTACCCTTATATCAGAACCAGACAAAAATGCCACCAAAAAAGGAAACTACAGGCCAATATCACTGATGAACATAGATGCAAAAATCCTCAACAAAATACGAGCAAACAGAATTCAGCAGCACATTAAAAGGTTCATACTCCATGATCAAGTGGGGTTTATCCCAGGAATGTAAGGATTCTTCAATATATGCAAATCAATCAATGTGATAAACCATATTAACAAATTGAAGGAGAAAATCCATATGATCAGCTCAATAGATGCAGAGAAAACTTTCAACAAAATTCAACAGCCATTCATGGCAAAAACTATCCAGAAAGTAAGCATAGAGGGAACTTACCTCAACATAATAAAGGTCATATATGACATACCCAGAGCCAACATAGTACTCAATGGTGAAAAACTGAAACTATTTCCACTAATATCAGGAACAAGGCAAGGTTGCCCTCTATCACCATTATTATTCAACATAGTTTTGGAAGTCCTAGCGGCAATCAGAGAAAAAAAGGAATCAAAATTGGAAAAGAAGAAGTAAAACCGTCACGGTTTGCAGATGACATGATACTATACATATAAAAGCCTAAAGATGCTATCAGACAACTACTAGAGTTACTCAATGAATTTGGTAAAGTAGCAGGATACAAAACTAATACACAGAAATCTCTTGCATTCCTGTACACTAATGACAAAAAATCTGGAAGAGAAATTAAAGAAACACTCCCATTTCCATTGCAACAAAAACAATAAAATACCCAGGAATAAACCAACCTAGGGAGACCAAAAACCTGATGAATGAAATTAAAGATGATACAAACAGATGGAGAGATGTACCATGTTCTTGGATTGGAAGAATCAACATTGTGAAAATGACTATACTACCCAAAGCAATCTACAGATTCAATGCAATCACTATCAAACTATTAATGGCATTTTTCACAGAACTAGAACAAAAAAAATTCACAATATTTATGGAAACACAAAAGAGCCCAAATAGCCAAAGCAATCTTGAGAACAAAAAATGGAGCTGGAGGAATCAGGCTCTCTGACTTCAGACTATAGTACAAAGCTACAGTAATCAAGACAGTATGGTACTGGCACAAAAACAGAAATCTAGATAAATGGAACAGGATAGAAAGCCCAGAGATAAACCCTTGCACCTATGGTCACCTTATTTTTGATAAAGGAGGCAAGAATAACAATGGAGAAAAGACAGCATCTTCAGTAAGTGGTGCTGTGAAATTGGACAGCTACATGTAAAAGAATGACATTAGAACACTCCTTAACACTATACACAATAATAAACTCCAAATGGATTAAAGACCTAAATGTAAGACCAGACACTAGAAAACTCTTAGAGGAAAACATAGGCAGAACACTCCATGACATTAATCACAGCAATATCCTTTTTGAGCCACCTCCTAGAGAAACGGAAATAAAACCCAAAATAAATAAATTGGATCTAATGAAACTTAAATGCTTTTACACAGCAAAGGAAACTGTAAACAAGATGAAATGACAACCCTCAGAATAGGAGAAAGTACTTGCATATGAAGCAACTGACAAAGGATTCATCTCAAAAATTTACAAGTAGCTCATGCAGCTCAGTATCAGAAAAACAAAAAACCCAATCCAAAAATGGGCAGAAGACCTAAATAGACATTTCTCCAAAGAAGATATACAGATTGCCAACAAACAAGTGAAAGTATGCTCAATATCATTAATCATTAGAGAAATGCAAATCCAAACTACAATGAGGTACCATCTCATACCAGTCAGAATGGCCATCATTAAAAAATCTGCAAACAATAAATGCTGGAGAGGGTGTAGAGAAAAGGTAACCCTCTTGCACTGTTGATGAGAATGTAACTTGATACAGCCACTATGGAGAACGATATGGATCTTCCTCCAAAAACTAAAAGTAGAACTACCATAAGACCCAGCAATCCCACTACTGGGCGTATACCCTGAGAAAACCATAATTCAAAAAGAGTCATGTACCACAATGTTCATTGCAGCACTATTTACAATAGCCAGGACATGGGAGCATCCTAAGTGTCCACTGACAGATGAATGGATAAAGAAGATGTGACACATATATACAATGGAATATTACTCAGCCATAAAAAAGAAATGAAATGGAGTTATTTGTAGTGAGGTGGATGGACCTAGAGTCTGTCATACAGAATGAAGTAAGTCAGAAAGAGAAAAACAAATATGGTATGCTACCACATATATATGGAATCTAAAAAAAGAAAACAAAAAAACCCCAATGTTCTGTAGAACCTAGGGGCAGGACAGGAATAGAAACGCAGACATAGAGAATGGACTTGAGGACACGGGGAGGGGGAAAGATAAGTTGGGATTAAGTGGGAGAGTGGCTTGGACATATATACACTACCAAATATAAAATAATAGATAGCTAGTGGCAAGCAGCCTCATAGTACAGGGAAATCAGCTCGGTGCTTTTTGTCCACCTAGAGAGGTGGGATAGGCAGTGTTGGAGGGAGATCCAAGAGGGAGGCTGCTCAGCATCACTAATTATTTGACAAATGCAAATCAAAACTTCAAAGAGGTATCACCTCACACCAGTTAGAATGGGCATAATCAGAAAATCTACTTACAAAAAATGCTGGAGAGGATGTGGAGAACAGGGAACACTCTTGCACTGTCAGTAGGAATGTAAATTGATACAGCCACTATGGAAAACAGTATGGAGGTTCCTTAAGAAACCGAAAACAGATTTACCATATGACCCAGCATTCTAACTTTTGGGCATATACCCTGAGAAAGCCATAATTCAAAAAGAGTCATGTAGCACAATGTTCACTGCAGCACTATTTACAATAGCCAGGTCATGGAAGCAGCCTAAATGCTCATCAACAGATGAATGGAGAAAGAAGGTGTGGTACATATATAAATGGAATATTATTCAGCCATAAAAAGGAATGAAATTGGGTCATTTGCAGAGACGTGGATGGACCTAGAGACTGTCATACAGAGTGTATTAAGTCAGAAAGAGAAAAACAAATATTGTGTATTAACACATATATATGGAATCTAGAAAAATGATACAGATGAACTGGTGTGCAAGACAGAAATAGCGACACAGATGAAGAGAATAAATGTATGGACACCAAGCGGGGGAAGAGTGTGCTGGGTCGTGGTGATGGGATTAATTGCAAAATTGGGATTGACATATATACACTAATGTGTTTAAAATAAATAACTAATAAGAACCTGCTGTATAAAAAAATAAATAAAATAAAATTCAAAAAAAAATAAATAAAAGCTGTATCCAACAAAGGTCCACATCTTGTTGATGTGTCTGAAGTACCTCCAATGATAGGGTGTTTACCCCTCACACAGCTGGAGTTTGCAATTTCTAGTGTATTTCTTCATGCCTTAATCAAAATATGCTCCTATTGAGAATACTAGCTTAAGAAAGACATGGGAGACCAACTAAACATAATGTGCAGACCCAGTTTAGATGTTGGTTCAAATAAACCAGTTAAAAAGATATTTTTGAGACAATTAAGGAACTTTGATTATGGTCTATATACCAAGGAATCGTTCATTTCATTGGGTGTGATAATGGCTATGGGGTCATGTAAGATAACCCTGCTGTCCATAACAGTGAAATAGGAAGTTGTGTGATGACAGGATGTCTGGGATTTGTTTTAAAATATTTGAACAAAGTGAAAAAAAAAAAAAAAAGATGACATAAATAAATAAATAAATATAATGAGGCTAAAGAAGTCTATTGCAAGGACTTGTTTAAGATTTTGAAACTGAAGTTAAATTCAGTCTCTGGACACCGACACTGAATTAACTCTTGGAGACAGAGTTTTGGGTGAAGTAGAAAAGAATTGCTTTATTGCTTTGCCAGGCAAAGGGGGCCACAGAAATTGTAAATGCAGGAACTAAGAATTAAGAACTTTCTTCATGTGCTAAATAATGAAGCAATGTGAGAATCCCATGAAGGTGATGAGGGAAGGGTAGTATGGGATTCACATGAGAAATCAAGCAGGTATTGGAAAAAGAGAAATTTGATTTGATAAAACCAGAAAGTATTCCCCTAGACAAAGTTCTGATAGACCCACCAGCTGCTTACTGAGAAGGAACCACACCAGCTGCTTACTGAGAAGGAACTACGACAGCATTTCCTAAACTGACTTCTCAGGAAAGAACTTCAATCATATCAGCTGCTTCATGAAAAATACAGGCTTCCAAGGTGCAAATTCTGCAGACAATATTTCAGTCTTAGAGGTTGGCTTTTGCACATCAGCACATCACATTTCTCCTAGACTCTGCATAAAACATTAGAAGCACCTTGAGCTTCTTTAGCTTGGCATTTCTCAAAACAGTTTGGCTACTAACACGTTATTAAAGAGTTAAGCTATGTTAATATACCACGACACCAATATCCCCAGGAGTCCCCTTTTGAAAATCAAATTGTTGCAATGACAGGTGAGATGCTCAGGAGCCCAGATTTCCCTTCCTGAGACCATGGAGGGATTACAATTCTAGGCTCTTAATTAGGTTGAGCCATTGGAATACACTCTGGATGATGGCATGTGAGTAAGAGTGAGGTAGCCCTATGTATCCAGCAGGTCATTAATGCATCTCAGATGTTCAATTGAAGAGAATCGAATGGAGGGAACATTTATAGAGACATGAGCAAGGGTAAGACAGCAACAGGTGATGGGGAAGAATCCGAGGGATAGATGACCAGGGAGAGGTTATCACCCAGCTCTGAGGAGGGAAGGGAGCAGCGATATTGGAACCTGGTGTAAACATAGCCATGGGACCAGAGCCACCACTTACAGGTCACGCCGCTTCTTAGAGGTGGCTGTTAGGAATACATGCACATGTAACCCAACCTCTTTCTCTCCTGCCCTCTGACATTCCATCAGTGCCTCCCACTGGCTGAACCCAGCTGGAAGCCAGAGGTGAATGGGGACCACACCAGAGCTCTGGGTGGAAGGCGGCTTCCACCCCTCTTCCTCCCGTGATCTTTCATAACCTTCTTTCCATCCTTGCATGGCATTGTTTTCAAGATGGCAGCAGCACAGAGTGGAAGGGACCGTTCTGATCATCACCCACGGGAACTGCAACCCATGTCGATGTGAGCCAAATGAGAGATAAACTTTGCTGTAATAAGCTCCTGAGTCTTTACTTTTACATCAGCTCATGTTAATTGCCTTGGTTAATATACTAATCAAGGGGCTTCCCTGGTGGCGCAGTGATTGAGAGTCCGCCTGCCGATGCAGGGGACACGAGTTTGTGCCCCGGTCCGGGAAGATCCCACATGCCGCAGAGCGGCTGGTCCCGTGAGCCATGGCTGCTGAGTCTGCGCGTCCGCAGCCTGTGCTCCGCAACGGGAGAGGCCACAACGGTGAGAGGCCTGAGTACCGCAAGAAAAAAAAAAAAAATTATACATATATATATATATATATATATATATATATATATATATATATATATATATACTAATCAAGAAGTTGGTAGTGGATCCTTGACAAACAGCCTTTGCATTTACCATATATATGTATTTCTTAATCAGATCTATACTAATCTGTGTACTAATTTAATTCAGTTGTATAGGTTTGTTCATATCACACGACTTCTTTTGTCGTCTTCCTAAGGCCTCTGAGAGCTGTGATAAACACCTGCCTAAATACACACCCATCGAAATTGTGGTGCCCCAAGTGGGAAAACCAGTGAAACGATATCCTTTCGAGAAGGTCACCTTAGCCAGACATATTTCTGCCTGGATGTTTTATGTGCTACGAGTGCAATTTTGAAAGAATGAATGCAGATTTCAAAACAATGCTGGATAGAAGGCTTACTATCAGACATTTCTCCTAACTAGTTATAGTTAGTAGAAAGATACAGTAATCTACTACTTATCGCCTGCCATAATTTTAGACTGTTCAAAATTAAACTATCCCAATGTCATTTAATGAATGAAAAGTGTGGGTGGGACTGCATTTATAAAGAAAATTACCAAAATTTTAAAAAGCCCAGCGTTTTTTGACCATCTGCGATTATCCAGATTTCACACTTATATAAAATTTAAAAGTGCTTGCAAATTGTAAACCCTGAGGGTTAAAAGAATAATATGATTTACCTGTAGGCAAACTAAAGGATAAAGATGCACCTTCATCTAACTGAGAGCTGACACTCTCTGCTCTAGAGCACACTGCCCACCACCACCGCTGCCTTGATGTATTACTCTTTTGCGGCCAAAGTTGTTTTATCCTGTGCAATATTTTACTGCATAGCATTTCTCATTTGATTTTTATTATGCATTCAGAACGCTTCCTCTCTGAATGTTGTTCAATGAAATATTTATAACATTGCAGACCATTAAATAAACAAGAAATCCCATTCTGGGTTTGTCTGCCCTCTGCAAACCTTTTATTTCAGCAAAGTTCATTCATTCCCTGGAAGACCTCACAGCACCCAGAGAATGGGCCGCCTTTGGCAATGCCCTTTCTTTGCTGCTCATTCTTTATTTACATCATGCAAGCCGGTATTGAAAGCTAAATAAAAGTGCCTTACAAACATGCCAGCTGAATATGTAGTCATATTTTGCCATATCTGATTTAGATTATCCTTAAGGAGCAAAACCATAGATGCATGTGAAGTTTCATTCAAACCCAACCTCAATTTTCTCTCTCTGGGGAAGAAATCACAAAGTCAAAAATTGGTAAACAGCATATTTATACTCTTAAAACACCATATACTATTAAAAGTGTGTTTTTAAAATTATGTACATGGTAGCATATTGTGCAAATCGTTCTGTATTTTTAACACCCAAATCAGTTATTTATGTGTTGTACATGTCGATGCATCTTGATTTAATTCATTCAGCTTAGCTACTGCTTACAATTCCGTAATCTGAAAACTGAGAACATTCCAAGAAATTTTTGTCTTGTGTACATGGATGAATAATGTGGCCGTTTATTGTGAAGTAAAACTATGGAGGAGAGAAGGAAACTATGGAGGTAGAGATCAGGAGATTATTGGATATGTTTTATATCCTTATTAGACACACAGATGGAGGAGGCAGCTGGATCTGGGCATCTGGCAGTCCGAGAGCAGCGGGATTGGTGTTAAAAGGAAGAAAGGAATTGACAGGGAAAAGGAATTTAAATAAGGGAATGGTCTAGAGAGAAATTCTAGATAAGGGACAAAAGATGTTCAGTTTCCTGAGGACTAGAAAATCTAATATTTAGAGATCAAGAAGAATTCAAGAAGATGGGAAGCTGGCTGTCAGGTGGGAGGAAAACCATCCATGCCACTTACATTTGTGCATGCTTGTGTGTGTGTGTGTGTGTGTGCGTGTGTGTGTGCGTATTTCTGCGGCCCCGATTTTGTTCTGCCATCCACCTGGCCATCGCTGTAACTGTTCCACGTGGTTTAAATTACCATAGCTTCACTGTCAATCCTGAAATCCTTCTCTCTCTTGCAGCCAAATCCCTCTTCCTTACTTTGTTTTACAAGTGGTTTAACTGTGCTTTGATGTTTCTATTAAATGTTATTGGCTCTTTTGAGTCAATTTTCATGTGTCTTTCCTCACATTTTCCAAAACTTTATTTCAGTGTCCTGCATTATTGTGACTTTCTTGCCATTTAAAGATGATATTATAGCTCAGCACAATGCCAGGTCATGACTGTGCTCTCGGAGGGCAAATTATAATGTTCTCATGCCTTGGGCACCACTTGATTATGGACCATGGCATACAGATGGTAATAAGAGATTTAAATACAATGTTCATGGTATTTGTAGCCATTAAATAGATAACCTAATCACTTCATAATAACACCTCATGTGGAAGACAATAAATTATTTCACTGTTCTCTTGTTGGCTATAAAATAATAATTTTCTGTATTTTGCTTCTATTAAATATTAAATGTATGGAAGGTAATCCATCTGGTCATTTAAATCTGGGTTTATAATATGTCTTCTGTGCATGTACAAGCCTCTTTTTTTTGCTATTTTTTCTTCCATAACTATTTCCAATACATATACTTATTACTTCATTTATCAGTCTTTTGTTTAGTGAGACACTAATACACTGACAGCAAAAATTAATGAGTGAGCTGGCTGGGCCATAATTTTAATTAACCTTCACTGCTTTTATTTTTAGTATTTCTATTTTGAAAGTAAATACTAGATCGTACACACAAAATTATACCTTAAAACATCATTGCCAGATAAATATAAAGCAAGCCCATGGCATTGTGAGAAAAAAAGATTCTTAAATCAACTGTCAAAAAAATCCTTAAAAGGTTCAAAAGTAGGTACAATGTTAAAAACAGATCCACAAAATATAAAACAAGCATCTTTCACAATAGGTACACAAATGTTTTGAAGTGTTAGATTTTAGAATGATTAATCATCAGGCAACTAGATATTTAGATAGATTCAATTTTAGAAAAAAAATAATTCTAGATGAATTATCATGAATGAAAATATGAAATACAACTAGAATTGAGAATAGAAAAAGTTTGGCCAGTTCCATGGCTTCTCTCCATGATTTCTTTCTCTGCTTCCAGAAGTGATGAACACGATAGTCAATCTAAGTCTCGACTTCCTGCCTTTGAAATGGACCAAAATGCCTCAATTGAGAACCACAATAATCTCTAATACGCACTGTCTCAACTATGATATTGGCCAAAACTAAAAGTACTTCATTAAGGATGGAAAAACAAAGACCAGTAATAGGGAAAATACAGCAAATCAAAGGAAAGAGATTGCTGGGGGTCCACGGGTCAATTTCATAACTGATGATATGAGATATAAGAAGAATGAAATGTCTTCTTATCAACAATAGCTTTAGTGAAGGGTTTGTTTGAAAATGGCCAAAGGACCCCCAAATTGCAGGCCTCCTGGCTGGGAGCCTGGTCTGCATGGCTAAGGAAGACTATTTCTGCTTTCAGGGATTCTCCAGCAGTAGGTGTTTCAACACTGAATTCAGGTTATTCTTCCAAATTGAGAAAAAATGTAACTTAATACGTACTTGGTTAAGGGCTGGGGAGAGTCACTGTAGAGCACTGGTCCTTAACAGGGGTGATTTTGCTCCCCTCCATGCCCCACCAGAGGACAGGGAGTAACAGCTGGAAACATTTCTGGTTGTCACAACTGTGGGATCACTACTGGCATCTAGTGGGTAGAGGCCAGGGATGCTGCTAATCATCCTAGGATGTACAGGTGAGTTACTGTACACCCCCATGGTGTACAGTAATTCACTTCCATGGTGAATTACTACCCAGTCCAAGGTGTCAGTGGTGTCCAGATTGAGACACCCTATTCTACAGAACTCCTCCACAGGGACAAGTAGGATCATGTGGTTTCCCTCCAACAAACATCAAATGCAAAAATCAGAACCAAGATCCCTCTTAGAAATGGGGTAGATTAAGAACAAATGAGTTTATAAATGAAAATTTACTACAAATTTGCATTATCAGAAAGATTAAAGAGGATGCTGCACTCATTTAAAAAACCAGAGTAGTGAAATCTGAAGAGGATGTCAAGAAGTAAGAAACAACTTAGGAAAATATTCTCAGTAAAGACAAACAAACATGGTCACTAAATGAATGTAAGTAATGGTGGCCATGGTGGTCAAATTAGAGGTTGAAGAAAGTATAGCCAGTTTGTTAAAACTGATGGCCCTAGAGCTTGTCAGGGGACATTAAAGACAATTATGAAAGTATAAAAATAGGAGATAAACCAAACATAGAGGATATATAGACACACATATGTATATATACATACTTCTGGAAGCAAGAAAGAGCAGAAGGAAGAAATATAATGCTTAAATACATGATAGGAGAGAAATATTAAAGAGAAATTCTTGAATCTTTAGATCAAAAAAGTTGAGAGATTACTGGGTGAAATTAATTATTTTGAAGAAAGTGTTTTCAAATTCCATAACCCATTTGGGAAACAAATCAAAAGGAAAAGTAATTAGACTTTTTCTATGAAACATTTAGTACGGAGAGGCAATTCCAGGACAACAATTACACCCCTTGGTATGGTGGTTGCAACAACTAGTGAGAAGGTGCATGACGGACGTCTTGCCTGGTGCCTGCCCAGTGCCCAGGGCACTGGGTGTTGAAAAGAACTGTTGATGTTTCAGGTAGAAAGTGACGGAGGCTCTGAGGACTGCACTTTGCCCCAAAGTGAATGACATCCCATTGAATGACTTTGATTCTGGGAATGACAGAATCACTTCATTACTTTGAAAAATAACTCTGGCAGCAGAATTGAAAAAGGAAAATCCAGGCTTAAGGAAGGGTAATTGAGAGGATTTTACGAAAATAAGGAAAATGCCTATAAGTTCTTTAACCAAGTCAGTGCAGGGGAAATGGAGAGCAAGGTAGAGATGTGAGCTATTTCAGAAGTGTAATCACAAGACAAATAATTCCAGGTGCAGGAGTGGCAGCTGGGAACAGGATGGGCTTTATATTTTTAAGGTTATAGAGCATTTTTAGGTGAAAAAGAAATGCAAGTGTGGTGTCTGAGGAAATAAAATTGTATCTTCAACTAGAACATAGGAGAATGATCTGTACTTTATGTTAATAGCTAAGTGCTTAGTAAATTTACACAATGAATATTTAGCATATTCAGTTCTGTGCTTAGTCCTGGGGATAGAGAGGCAAAAACACACTCCCCTCCAATTTTTAAAGTATGTGTAAGGATATTGGAGGACACACACACGTGCATAGGAGCATTTTATATGTGCACTGCTAGGCGCTGGATCAGAGGGAAGTGTGCTAAGTGGTGCATATGTGCAGGGCAGTGTGAGCGGGTTACCCGGAGATCACATCTAACCTGCATCATGAAAATGAATGGGCCTAGGAGGCAAAACTGAGTGGGGAGGTGAGACCAGGTGGATGGAGTGTGAGGGATAAAGTCAGAGGGAATTAGAACCAGAGACATTCCCAAAATTATTACCTTCCAACTAAATTCTAAAAAAGACTCCACTGGTCATTAACAGCGGGGTTATTTTGAACTCAACAAGGTGAGGTAACTTTTTGGTATTATTAGTAGAGATGATTTTCAGCAGCCCTCTCAGCACTAGTTCTAGATACAAAGTAGGATACCACGGGTGCTTTGTTTCTTTTATACCAGAGTGTTTTGCTGGCACGAGGATGGACATTATGGTGAAGATGATGGTAAGGGTGACTAGGAGGATGATGGTGGTGATTCTCCACAGTGGAGGTAGTAATAAAAATTAACCCTTATTGGGTGTCTCTGCGTAAAAGTCACTGTTCTTAAACTCTCATCCAAGCCTGAAAATAAAAGCACACATTGAACGGTTTCTTATCACAAAGATGATTTAGCTACTGCTGACCCCACCCTGATAAATAAAGTGCAGGTTATTATTTTTCAGTTAAAATTTCTTTGCCAGGTTCCCACCTCCCCATCAGTTTCCCAAACAGTGGAATTTGACAACATACATCAAAATTCTCTCTAATTGATAGTATTGGCTGCTTTCTAAAGTCTCTTTTTATGAAGTATAAAACTGGTAAATTAGTGGACATTTCAAAACAATGTAAAATTCCTTTAGCAACTCAAAAGATTCCAGAAATATTATGAGATCAGATTGCTTTTTCTCAGAATTACTGTCATTTTATTTCCTTATTTCAAATCTGGCAATAATCACATTCACTAGATCTAGAAGTTTCAGATGAGTTGTTCCCCCCCACTTTTATGTTTTTCATGTGAAAATTTTAAATTATTCTATGACTTTATTTTAGTCAACCTAAGCCACAGTTCCTTTTTAAAACTTTTTATTAAGTGTCCATCTCCAGATTTGTTCTTTGTTCAGTCTCCTGTGTCTTATGACCATTGAGGGTGGACCATTCACAAGATTGACTTTGGATATTTGCCTTCAGCAATGTTTTATTTCCTACCGTAAATCAACCTAATGTGGTGAAGAAAGGATATCATTAAATTAATGCCTACGCTTCAGGGAGGTACAGCTACACTTTTATTCTGAAGGATTGCCTTAAGGTCAGCCATAATTATCACAGAGATTTTAATAGACATATTTCAACACTGGCTCAATGCAAGGCAGTCTTGGAAGCATATGGCGTAAATCACAGATACGAGTCTATTCTCTCAGTGAGTATAAAAGAAAACCCATATTATTTTAATATTTAGAGATTCTTTACACTGGCCATGTTTTACTTTTACTTCTTCACCTTCAACTCATTATGGGCTGAAAGCTGTGTACCCGACCCCCAAATTCATAAGCTGACACCCAAAACCACAATGTGATAGTACAAGGAAGTGAGTCTTTGGGAGGTGATAAAGTCATGAGGGTGGAGCCCTCATGATGAGATTAGTGTCCTCATAAAAGAGACCCCAGGGAGCTCCCTTGCTCCCTCTGCCACATGAGGACAGAGTGAGAAAACAGTCACCTACCTACCAACAGAAGCAGGTTCTCACATGACACTGAATCTGCTTGTTCTTGGACTTGGATTTCCCCACCTCCAGAACTGTGAGAAATAAATTTCTGTTGTTTACAACCCACCTAGTCTATGATACGTCATTACAGTTTGTCCTGAAATGACTAAGATACTCAAAATTTGACTACGAGTACAGATCATATTATGACATAACTCGTGTGTATGTGTGTGTACGCATGCATTCACAAATGGCAAGCATCTCTGTATTAAGAACTTTTGTTTTCAAAGAGAATTATGATGTTACCAAGAAATAAACCTCTGTTGAGATCAAGTCTCTGAGGTTTGGGATTTTTTTTTTTTTAATGCAACATACGCTAGTGTATCCTGACTAACACATATGCCACATAGGGTCATTGACATTATTCATCACGTTAAACAGAGAAGACTTACTGAGAGAAGGGTCTGGCCCAGGGGACATGCTCAGTAAATGTCAACTCTTGTTACTATTATTTTTGATTGGGTTGTTTTTCTTTGATATTGAGCTGCATGAGCTGCTTGTATATTTTGGAGATTAATCCTTTGTCAGTTGCTTCATTTGCAAACATTTCTCCCGTTCTGAGGGTTGTCTTTTCATTTTGTTTATGGTTTCCTTTGCTGTGCAAAAGCTTTTAAGTTTAATTAGGTCCCATTTGTTTATTTTTATTCTCATTGCTCTAGGAGGTGGGTCAAAAAAGATCTTTCTGTGATTTATGTCAAAGGGTGTTCTGCCTATGTCTTCGTCTAAGAGTTTTATAGTGTCTGGCCTTACATTTAGGTCCTTAATCCATTTTGAGTTTATTTTTTTTGTATGGTGTTAGGGAGTATTCTAATTTCATTCTTTTACACGTAGCTGTCCAGTTTTCCTAGTACCACTTATTGAAGAGACTGTCTTTTCTCCATTGTATATACTTGCCTCTTTTGTCATAGATTAGGTGACCATAGGTGCATGGGTTTATCTCTGGGACTATTATTTTTAGTAAAGAGTCTGATATACAGTCCTTTGCTGATAAATAGGTTGTGTCAATTAATGAACTAATGCGGGATCAGCAATTAATCTCATCATTACAGACGTAGGGTCCTGACAGGGAAGGTGAAACACACTAGCAGACATCACTGGAAAGGGCTTTAACCAAGGGACTATTTACCAGGTAAGGACAGAGTCATGGGAAACCCTCAGGAGATGACCAAGTACCCAGAGACACACTACAGAAGAAATTGTTATGCCCCACAGGGCTGACGGGACAAGGGGAGTGGGGCTACTAGGATAAAGAAGAGCTGTAACTGGAAGCAAGTGCTACCTCATGGAGCTGTGGCCTTTGGGCGAGGAAAGACCCTGTTAATCCCTTGGAAGGCAGGCTGCCAGGGGAGTAAACATCCCATGCTTTCTTCCCGTGCCAGTCTCCTGCTGGAGCCCACGGTTCAGGGAAGCTCAGCTGATGCAGCCCAAGGAGGTCGGGAGCACAGAGCAAAGTGTGGTTCAAAAGGGCAAACAGCCCAGTAACAAACAACAAGGGGTGGGGAAGCCTTACACACCATGTGCAACCACCAGAGTTCTGATTCTCAGCACAATGGCCTATTGGAATTCTGATTTTATTCCCCCAGTCTCAGAGAATGTTCTCTCTTAGATGGAGGGAAGAGATGAGCAAAGATGACATCAAAGACCATCAAAGGAGAGGGGCTGTCTCTCCTGGAGATTTAGGGCCATCACCTCACCTGCCAGCTCCCATCTCTTCACTGTGTCTTTTTTTTTTTTAGTATTTATTTTATTTTTGGCAGTGTTGGGTCTTAGTTGCGGCACAAAGGATCTTTGTGTGGCATGTGGGATCCTCTCTAGTTGTGGCGCATGGGCTTAGTTGCCCCATGGCATGCAGGATCTTAATTCCCCGACCAGGAATTGAACCCACATGCCCTGCATTGGAAGGTGGATTCTTAACCACAAGACCACCAGGGAAGTCTCTTCACCATGTCTTGAGAAAGAAGCAATTTAAGAAGTGGAGCAGTCACAGCAACAAAGTAAATAGCTTATAATTATTATGACGGTGATCACAAGTTAAGCTCTCGATCCTAACTTCTCTACTCACTACAATCCTTTCTTTGGATCCACTGTTTCAACTCCCCTTCTCTGAGCTCTTCGCCACATGTCCTAACATGCAACATGTCACCTGCTCTGTTTCCTAAGAAGAGGGCACGCGGAGAATCCTGAGATTTCACATCAGACAACATAGATTTGGACCTAAATTACACAAATCATCTTGTAGCTTCTCTTAAAGATGATGTATCTCTGTGAGTCTTCTGTTACTCATTAGTTATAAAGATAGGTGATTGTGAGGATTATGTTCAAGAACTTACATGGTTATTTCCAGTTTACATTTTTTCTTCTTTCAATCTCTCTCTGAGGGTTATTACAGAAGAATGACCAAGGAGGCAAAATATAAACATTTTAATAAAAAAAAATTCATAGGTTAGTCCTTCTTTGAAATAGGTCTGCTCTTCAGAAAAGTATCACTGAAATGGTATTCTTTTAACCAAATATTAGGTGGGTTGCTCTGGGGGGAATCACATAACAGACAATGGAAACCCAAGAGTTCATTGTTCTTTTGAGGAACCAGTGCACAGAAAGCAGGTCTAGAAGTTTCCTTAGTGGTCCAGGAGTCTCCATGGAGGATGGGGTTTTGGCCAACCCTGCCTTCCTGGTATTACCATGTGCTATCTCGTGAATGAGGCAACCTCAACTCTGATTCATCATCTACCTGCAGGATGGAACCTCTGGGGTCTTAATGCTCCTGGTCATGGTGGGCTGACCCCAGAAGGGGTCAGGCTGTGCTGTCTCCTCCTCCCCAGGCCTGGGAGCAAGTATAGTAGTGAATATAGTCCCCACTGACCTTAGCAGATTACACACTTTAAATTTATTTCCTAAAGGGAAGGTTATTTGGAGGGAAATTCAGAATAATTATGCTGACTCAACCTTAACTGCCAACACTCAAGACAAGTAGTTTAATCTACTCTTGCAAGAGAAGTTTGCTAGTGGAAAGCTCGGATACAGGAAATTGGCAGAAATATTCTGAGTTTTCTATTTATAGGAGGCTTGGCAGGAGCAAAGGAGAGAATATATTACTTGAAATATGCTTACTGAGTTTTTTTCTTTAACAACACTGGAAATAGGAAGTACTTATGAAGACTTTTAAAGCCATATAATGACAACTGTAAAAAGTACTCTGTAATGACAGTATGAAACCCCTTTCTAAAATTATTTGTTAAGCCTTCATTTCTAAATAGCCTGATCAGACTTAGTAATACATTATTGGAGAAAAAAAAACTCATTGAATATGATTATATTTTTTCCACTGTAGGGGAGATTCAGTCTCAGGTTTAATTTTAGTAAATTATCAGGATCTATGGACATTTCCCCATCAATAACTCTTTAAGCACATTATTATTGAAGAGCTACTGTATACTCAGCCTCATGCTAAATGAAACAGGGGATAAAGAAGAAACACAAGGCAAGGCTCCCATCTTAGTACAGCCTTTGGTCCTTTGAGGAGATGAACATCGATGTTCAAAAGTCAACTGTGTAAAATCATCCATAATCAGTGTTATAGAACTTTAAAGGTGAGAGAGTTCCACTGCACTGGAGTATACAAGTGACATTCCACCGAGGTAACTTAGGGTGGCACTTGCTGAGAAATATGTGGAAGTGAAAGAAAGAGACTATTTCACAGGAGAGAAATCACCTTAGGAAGTATCACTTCCAGGCCCCCTGACTAAATACTTACGACATGACTACTACTGGCAGGGATGCATGTTTTGATGGGTCTTAAAGAGAAAAGTAGTCCTACTGTTCCCAATCCCACTAGTGGCTCTGAATTCAGAGGCCTGGGTGAACAAAGAGGATCTGTTAGTGCTGGTATAGAGGCTCCCAGGGTTTGTCTTCCTTTGTGAAATCCCAGGGTATTGTGGTCTCCGTCACTTTGCACTGGGTTTGTAACTGAAAACCAAGTGGAATCCCTATCAGCTTCCCAAATCTCCTCCAACTGAAAACCTCCATATAAGCAGTGTGATTATTTTTAACCTTTTACTTTTTAAAGAATAGCACTCATATAAAACTACTACCTGGTATCTAACAGCTTGACCTGCTTTGAAATTCACATAATTGGAACAGCTCTTCATGCATTGTTTTGTATCTCCCTTCAAAACTGTAAGATTCTTCTACATTGTACGGGTCTCCAGTTCATTGGTTTTCCATTGTTATGTAACATTCTGTTAATAAATGCACCAATCTGTATGTCCAATCTACCACTGATGTATATTTGGGTTGTTTCCAAGTTTTGGGCGGTTAATTTGAATAATGCTCCTATGAACATTATTTATTTCCCTCGGTGCACATATTCACATATTCTGTTCTGAAAACACTTAGGACTGAAATTACTGGGTCATAGGATATGTGTATGTTCAAAGTGAGTAAATAATGACTGACTGCTATCCAAAATCATTGTGTAAGTTACAGTCCTACCAATAGGACTCTGGATTCCCACTGATCTACCTACTTACCAAACATTTAGTATTGTCATTTTTTTTTCTTAATCATCTTGGTGAGTGTATAGTGTTATCATATTGTAAACTTAACTTTAATTAGCTTTATTACTAAAGAGGTGAATCAGACATTTAAAAAATATTTTTTGTTGTTTATATGGATGCCTTATTTTACAAAGCACCACTTCTCCTGCATAGTTTTTCATTGCCTTGTGTGTTTTATTGTTGTTGTGATTATAGATTATTTATGTAGTCTGGATCCCAATCCTCTGCTGTATGTATTGTAAATACCTTTTACCTATGACTTGATTTTTCTCTCTCTTATCTGTGTCTGCTCTCAAAGGAGGAGCATCATTTTAATGTAGTCATATTCTTCAATCTCTTTCTTTTTAGGCTACACTTTTGTATCTTACTAAAGAAATCTTTGCCTTCCCAAGGTTCATGAAGATATTTGTCTATTTTATCTTGCAAAGCCTTTTGTTTTTCACTTTGGCTTTACAATCCACCTAGAATTGTTTTCTGTCTTTGTATAAGTTAATAATCAAGTTCATCTGAATTTCATACAGCTATCCAAAGGAGAGAAGTAAGCAACGATTACCAGAACCTGAGGCCAACCCACAAGGAAGAAGCTGCAAGAATAATAACCTGGATTTACTCTTCTCTCTCCCTCTGGTCACATGTCAGGACTCTCACCAGCTGAGATAAAAAAATGATACACTTGAGCTCAGCCTCTCTGGGCAGAGGGCAAGATGGAAACTGGAGTGTAGATCTGAATGGACAAACCAAAGGTATTTGAAACATCAGGACCACTGCCTTCTATTAAAGCCAGTTATAAATATTCCTCGAGATGGATCAGATTGGCAAAATAAAGCAGAGTAATGCATAATTAGGCAACACATCACCTGCTAAAAAACAGACCATTGAATTATTAAAGTCTTGATGAATAAAATAAAGAATGAATTGCCTAATTATATATTAAGTTGTATATGAGATGTAATGAGATATCTCTACTGGAATCAGAATGCCATCCATTTGTTTGGGGGTTTTGCTTCCAGGAAAAAAAACTTAATTTCTTCCCCATCATTTTATCCCTATCACTGAACATAACACTAATAGAAATTGCAATTGTATCTATAACACATTCAGAAAACAGCTTTACAATTTGTTTTTGCTCAGAGTTAATAATAAGTTGGTTCTTCAATAGAATCCAGAAAAAAAAAAGCAATCATAGGGCAGAGAAAATAGAAATCTTAAAAGAAATGCGTTGTGATTTTACCCACAGAATTCATCAGCCAAAGGGAGTAAAAATACAAATCTGTGCATTAAAATTACAATAGACACAACAGAGAAAAATCCCGCCAAGCTTTCCCCAGTGAATCCCCGGACTCCCCAAAACCCCTTCTGCTCAAGTGGAAGTCCTGGGGTCTCAAACCGTGGTTGTCAAAGTCTGATGTTTGCCCCACAGGCTGGTGCAGCATCTCCTGACTGTGCCTACCCTTCAAGGTAAAGACTCCGTGATGCCCTGTGATTTCCCTGAAGCCTTGCTTCCCCGAGTACCCCGGCTCCTATTCAGGCCCCAGGGCTGCCAGGAACATCTGGCACTTGGAGGGCTGGTCCCTGGGACACAACCGACCCAGTCCAGTGTTGGAGGATTGGCAGGTAATGAAGGGGCACTCTCCCACCTCACCTTTGACATCTGCAGGCCACCCCCTGGGCTGCCCCATGCCCTGCCTGTACCCCAGCAGGACCACTGCCCCTGGAGAGGCCCTATGGGAAGTACCTCTCTGTTTGTGGGGCAACACTGCTGCGCGTCCTTCCGTCCACAGACCCCATCCTTGGTCCCTTGGGTTCTCTGTCACTGATTTTCTCCTATTCTCTCTCTGCTTGTTCTTGTCTTCTAAATATTCTTATTTTTGTAACCGAGGCATAATATGAGGCAGAGGAAAACTCTAAAGGTTTGTTCTGTTTATATTTTATGTTATTTCTACGTTTTATTCTAGGTAGTTGCCTCACCTGTTTCTTCTGCACCTGGGCTCTTCCTGCCCCAGACCTGCCTGTTCCTCGTGCAGGAGCTCCCGGTGTGGCCAGATCTGCACAGATTTTCCACTTGCAGAGAGCAGGCTTTGACTTCTTGGGTTTCTAATTAAGACAAAACAAAGCACTAAAACAAACAAGTGAAAGTGAAAGCAAGGGAAGCTTCCTGCTCTCTCTTACATCAATGACCCAACACTGACCCAACTAAGAGGATGGGAGCAGAAGCTGGTAACGCGGGAGGGTCGCTGCACTGCACAGCGGCTCCAGTGACAGTCACGTGGTCAGGACCATGGGGCTCTCCCCATCTAAGGGGAGCTAGGCAGAGAAGCCCACCGTAGAGGACTCTTCGTTTTGGTAGCCAGAATTTATGATACAGTTTGGTCAACTGCAGTTCTCCCCGGCAGAACCACCCCCTACATGCACACCAAAAGAGAGGAAACATTTTGCTTTTAGGTCTTTTTTAATAGAGTTGAAATGGAAATGAATTTTTGAACACAACAGAGAAAGTCTGTGGGTGCTACTTCCAAGTTTATTTCAAAAGACTCAATTGCAGAAGGGGAAAACAAATGAGCTTTTGCTTATTAAACTACTTTGTAAAGTTAAAGAAGCTTGTTGGGGCAATACAGACACCCACTACTCCCCAAGCTCACTAGTCAGTATATCCGGCATAAATGAGGCTCCCCGCTCACAGGTACCAGGGAAGACAATGCATCTGGAAGCCACAGTTGGACTTCTGATTGCTCTGTTAAAACCTTAGAAAGCACTCAGTCTCAATTCAGAGCAAGACATTAGAATATGCAGCCTGAAGTGAAGTATTTGTTCCCAAGTAGCCCCCTCAAAAATTTATAACTTATTCCAACAGGCAAGTACCCAATCTACCCAGAACTCTTGATGATGTACTTTTATCTGGCTCATGGCAACATGCTGTGCACTCAACTGTAACTGTCTTTAATTGTGAAAACACTATAAAATCTGGAAATCTTTCCAGCTGCAGGTACTCTTCACTGCCTGGGAGGGTGCGCATGAGGAGATAACAGAACTTTCTGTTTTCTGTGTCTGGATCAGACCATCTGCTCTCCAAAATCAAAAATTCTCTACAACCCTTTGTTCTTCCCAAGCCTGGCATGATTTGGCCTCGTTCTCCATTCTCCTTCCTTATTAAAACTGAAGGCAGGCCTGCTGACCTATGAATAGAAGGACAAGTGTTAACACCGAGCTTACAAAATGCAGTTCTGCAATCAGCTTCATAAGCAGAATAAAGCAACAAATATATATACTCATATCAAATCATATATTTGTCCCCAGACAAACCTAAGATGGTACCTTCAGGGGCCAGGAAATAGAAAGATGGGCAGGATCTTCTCAGAACTCTCTGGGTTATATCTCCCTGCTGCCACCGCAAGGTAAACCTTGGCAGTGGCCCATATGGTACTGGAGAGGGGAAGTGGCATCCTTCAGGCTTGTAGGAGTCTCGGGTGGGTAGGTTTGTGGACCGTCCCTCTGCAGCCTGTTGAAGAATAACATGGTCAGCTGCGATCAGTCACGATCAGAAATAACAGGCAGCCGAGATTCAAAAAATAAAGAAAAATCCTGAAAAAGGACTTAAACTTTTTAACCACAGTGTGATGCAGATAGAAACAAAACATCATTTGTTAACAAACAAGACGAAAGACACAATTCAGGATCCAGGGTGTGTATTCCTTTCTTCTCTTGGAAGAACAGCATTGACATGAAGTGTCGCCTTTGGATCAACCATTAATAGATTGGGACCAAATTCAAAAGAGATTATGAAATTGGACACAAAAATGGGCAGACTTACTTCCAGTTAAGATATACTTATACAAAAATCCAGTAGGAAAAAGCTCCATGTCACAAGTGCAAGTAGACAAAGACAGGAAAGCTGTAATATATACCATGACTCAAAAGATGGTGAAATGTTCTGTCCCAGTTACACTTGTGAATTCAATGTTATCTGAGTAGAACATAAAGAAGACTGGTTTTCAAACCAATACTAACTCAATAAGTACATGTCCAAGAGCTCTTTAAGGACTTTAAAGCCATTCCCAAGCTTGGAGAGAAGAGACATCTTACCCAATGTCTAGATTCATTCACTTGACTCCCAATTAATAATATGGCAGTGGGGGGGAAGGAGTAAACCTTACAGGCTGATCCTTTTACCGACTGAAGAATTAGCTATTCAAATGGAATCTGAATGATCTAAGTATTCATATTCAATGAAAAATTAACCAGTCCATCTAGGAAAGAAATGGAAAATTTTATTTCAGCCAAATTTGAGGATTATAACCCAGGAAGAGCATATCAGAAAGCTCTGAAAACTGTTCAGCCCAATTAGAAGTCAAGGCACAGTTATATAAGCTTCTTGAGACACAGGGCTGTACATTAAATGGCGTATTATTGGCAGCATACACAGTCCAGATCTAAGCATCATCGTGGCCGCTTACAAGATCCAAAGGAGTGTTATTTTTAAAGGAGTTGCCTTGTTGATGCTGGGATAATGTTTTTCTTTGCGGTTGAGCAGGTATTTCTGCTGATGGGGGAGGTTTGGTCAATGCCTAATACAGATACACAATGCACAGTAAGGGGAGAGAAGAGGCCAAAGGGCAGAGAAAAGTTTTATTTCACAATATAAAGATCTTGAAAATATTTGTGTATATGATGGTGTATAAAAATAAGACAGAAGCACAAAAGCACAAAAGTAGGATATAGTTATCTCAAAATAGAAGGAAGAATCATCTGCCAATGACTGTGTTAACATTAAAAGCCTAACTCACTTGGTTTTGAGTGAAATAGGTAAGATACAAGTCATGATTTTAAGTCCTGGATAATAGATTTTATTAAGTGTGCACTCAGTCTGGCCAGTAGTTCTGGTACCTACAAATTGGCCAGATAGTGTCCAATGGCATGATCTTGTTTGAAAGCTCCTACAATTGGATATGTCAGCACATCAGCTCTAATTGTTGTAAACCCACAGCAAGATGCAGTTTTCACCACTGAAAAGGATAACAGATCTCTTATCCAGGTCTTTCCGGACTAAATTTCGAGATTGTCTTTCATATCAGTCATCTTGTTTGTCTGTAGAAAACTGTTTATCGAGTGGCTGAGAATTAGAGAAGGTGTTACATGAAGAGAAGAGGAAGTGGGGTGAGCATTAGTGGACTTCTAAACAGGGGAAGCCACAACACGATTGCAGCTGATGTAGCCTCCCAAGGTCTTGCTGTTTCCGACAAAACACTGGTTATATTTATTGGTTCCCTTTGTCAACTGAAAAGCATGCACAACCTAAAAGTTGAGAATTATGGTTTTCTTTTGGCAGACTTACTGAGGACTATAGCCAGAGATACAGCTTCTCAGTGCTGAGGGCCTGCTCCAAAGAGGTAAAGAGAGGAGCCAGGAGATATAGGAGTTTTTGCTGGAAGAAAATATAGTCAAAACATCAGAAGATTACTGCTCAAAACAGACATCTCAAGATAAAGACTTCAGTGCTTTCTGTATATAGGAAGATGCAAGACTCGGACCTCATTGAAATTATTCCTTAGATATGCATCTTAACTAACAAGAGCCAGTGTCCTATTTTTCTCCATCCTGAATTCTCCTCAAGGTGCATCTTCCAGAATAGTTGCTGTCTTTAAGGCTGCAACATCCTTTGTTTACTGAAATGGCAGGTGACATTCTTTGTCCAAACCTTAGAACACTGAAAAATAGTCCACAGATGGAAAGATTGGAAATAGACTGACCATTTGATGCAACATAAAATATGAGTGTTTGGAAATTTAAAAAAATCAAAAATACTTAAAGAAATGAGTTGGGAGTTAAAATCTAATGCCTAGCATGTTTACATCAACATTCCTTTTTTGTCTCCTAAAAATAACTTGCATGGGATTTAGGGCAAGTGATTAGTTTCCCTTGTAGTTAGAGTTTAAGTTTTCTCAGATGAATATCTAAAAGTCTGTGATATTTGGGGGCACATGATTAAATAATAGTTTCTTTGGCTGTAGATGTTTTAGGTCATCGATCAGAGTTGAAATTTTCAGTGAGGTAGACATTATTCATTTCCACAAAAATCCTTCTTTTTTTTCCTGAAAATTGAATTCTTCTTTGCTTTAGGATATCAATGTGCTGCATTAAATATATTCACATATTCAGATGCTCTTGCCACTAGTTGAGGTTGTGTGATGTAAGTTATGGTCAATTATATAGACACAGACTCAGACGGCATGGACTGTCAGTACCTTTCTTTCCCTTTCTGCCTTCTAATGTCTAGAACAGAGACACACACCCGAAGGCAGTCAGCGTCCTCCTGAGTCCAGAAGAAGAAAAGCCATACACATATCTTGGCAGAGCAGGGAGATAGGACATGCCTGGGACCTTGATGACATCATTGGTCCTCTGTCTTCACTCCTAACAGAGTGACTTCTGGCAGCTGGAGATGATCCACCTTTGTATTTAGCCTTCATTAGTCAGATATTTGTTTTGTTTTGCTTTGATGTTTGCTTTGTTTTTGAACGTGGGCTCATTCCTAAATGATGCACTTAGTTGTATAGTAATCCCCTTACTGTATATTAATAGTTAAATCACAATTAAATTATGGAGGATTTGTAAGCAGCTTTTGACAGGAAACCACCCTCAGCAGGAAACCCCCTTTCCTGTCACTTTAGCAAAGCTATATTGTAACTAACCTTAAACCAGTCACCCCCGTGCTCTACTCATCTTTGGCCCTAGCACACCTTTCACATCTTTTAATCACACAATACCTTGCCTAACCTGTCGCTTCTCTCCATAGATCAAAGAAGTAGAAATGAAGAAGAAGTAATTACAGGTGATCAGAACACTTCCCTAGCTTCCCATTCAGTAATCTCCTGACAAGACTGCATGACCAAACTGTGTGAACAAGATAACATCTAGAGGAAGATCCCGAGGAGATGACATGTCTGCATACAGTGGAGGATAGTGAGGGCTCTGACCCCCTACTGCAATGTTTAACCGAGATTACTACTCTGTTTCCCTTTAAAAAATTTCGTGGCGGAGCAGAATCTTGAGAGGTGGTTTTGGAGGACCCTGAGTCCCCCATCTCCCCAGATTGCCAGAACTCTGATTAAAGGCACCTTTTTTTCTACCATTTGTGAGTATGTAATTGATTTTATAAGTGACAAGCAGCAGGACTTGATTCATTTGGTAGCAGATTGCCACAGAGACAGCAACTGCTTTGAGGCTTCATGATATATTGAGGCTAATGAGGATACATGATACAAGCTTGAGGTTTTTATCAAAAATATTTTTGAACCTCAGAACAGTAGTCACTTGTGGGTCATCTTACATAAGCTATTTCACCTCTCTGAGCTTAGTTTTCTCATCCATAATATTTGAATATTAATAACTGTGATATGAATTTATATTAATAACTGATTATAAAGGACTTCACAAAGTGCATGGAACAAGAGAGGTGTCCAAAGACAATGGGTTCTCTTGTCTTTCCCATTACAATTAGTTCATTATAATCTATCACAAAAATTATCAAACAAGCCATTGAGAATCTTTTATGACATGAGAACTCAGGAAAAAATATTAAGGTCAGCAATATTCAATTTCTGATTGATAATACATGCTGTACTCACAAAGTGTATTGATATGTAGATGCTTGTATGCACACGGATACCTGCACACACACCTGTTGTTCATACATAATTTTTTTTTTTTTTTGCGGTACGCGGGCCTCTCACTACTGTGGCCTCTCCCGTTGTGGAGCACAGGCTCCAGATGCGCAGGCTCAGCGGCCATGGCTCACGGGCCTAGCCGCTCCACGGCATGTGGGATCTTCCCGGACCAGGGCACGAACCCGTGTCCCCTGCATCGGAAGGCGGACTCCATACATAATTTTTATTTACAAGGTTGGCAAGGACACAAAGTAGAACAGAGGCAACTTCAGCTGTGCTTTAAATAGCAGTTTCCTGAATAGTTTAAAGGGCAATATTTTGAAAATTTAAGAAGGTTGCACATTTTGGAGCTCACACTGTATAAACCTTTGAACGGCTTTTCTTCAGCATCGGTTTATTAAATCAGTGGACAATGAGCATGTCACAGCTGTCATTACCATTTCATCCTAGGCTGTGTTGTCATAACTCAGATGGTTCATTCCAAAGAAGCTCTACACAACTCCCCGTACATCCTCACATAAACAATCCATTAAACAATCCTTCATTCACCATAATTATTTAATTTCTTTCCATAGACTTCCATTTCCAATACACAGACAAAAAATGACATATTTCACACCTTCCTTTTCCATTCTTTTTTATCTAGCTTTTCTCTGTATTGTGATTGTAATCAGCATTACTATTACTACTGGTTCAATCACATATTGCTGTATATTAATGTAAAAGATTTTGTTCAGTGGCTAATTATGAAATCACTATAATATTAAAACATTGGTTTTACTATGGTTATTTTTAGTAAAACTTTCTATTATACTAATTGATAGCCACAATTAGTTATTATATAGTCCTTCAACAGGATGACATTTTAGAATGTTAATTTTCTCAGGATGACAAGTGTCTTGGCAAAGATCTCACAAGTAGATGATAAGAGAATTAAGACAAAAAACCTTGGCTTCCACTTTCTTAATCTTACAACCTTTAGAAGAAACATGGAATTTGGAAAAGAATCTACATTTGGAATCCCTTTTTCAGTACCAAAATGCATGAATTTTTATTGATTTAGTCAATCAATGTTTAATCTTATATATTTAAACTCTATCAAAAGATGAGGAATTGAATTGAAAGACTCCTTAACATAAGAAAATGTTGAAACACACAAACTTTAATGAAGCTTTCCTTAATTAAGAAATCAAACCTCCTCTTGTGTTCTATTTATTTAGTAAGTCATGAAAAACAACAAGCATCTGTATCCTTAAAGAAAAAACCCAGAGGGAAACTCAACAAAGAAAAAACAGAAACAAGATTTCTGTCAAAATGCTCTCCAGGGTCAGACATATTCTCTCCAACCTAGAAGAGAATCAGCTCCAGACAGCGAACTGCATCAGATGGTGTCTCAGAAGATCTGAAGCCACCAATTTACAAAAGATTCCCAGAAGCCCTTGAACTTTCCAGAGCTACTGGTACAAACCAACAACACTTATTCCATCCCAAACTTTAAACAGTGATGTTTCCCTGACAGACTTTTCCCAAATAGGCCCAACAACCAAATGAAAACTCAACTCTGCCACAGCATTTGATTTGATGAAATTATTTTATCTATTGTGGGTTAGAAGGATGTATCATAGGGAAACAGTAGCTCCTACCTGGAGCTTTTATTTATGAGACTGAGAAGGAATGTAAGTAAGTCACCTGACTCATATTTGATGCTCAGTATCTCATAGTCACACTTCCAGATGGTGTTGAATTCAAGAGCGTGAGCGACATTCACTCTACTTTGTGGTGCGTTTGCAATGACTGAGGTAGACAGTGGAAATGACCACTCAGCTCTTTATGACAAAGACATGGTTATTTAGGTTCAATGTGAGCCAGGGGTGGGAATTTTTGTTTGTTCATACTTGTAGCCCCAAGTCCAAGATCAGTTTCTGACATATACTAGGTTTTCAATAAATATTTGATGAGTCAATGACAATCCTTCCCCCTCTTCCTAGAGGAATGCCATTTTATAATGCTTCAAAACTCCCTATTTAGATATTAATACATAAGAAAGCTATACCTCTGTTCCTTGCCCTGGCATTTATCTTACTTGGCAACAGGAAACCCACTTTGTGGCAAACACATTTGCTCTTTCCAACGTAAATTAAGCTTTTTATCAGATGAGGTAAAACATGATTTAAGGATCTGGAACAATAGCTGGATGGTTATATTTTCCTTCTGGAGCATATTATTGTGAATGATTTCCTCTATCAGTCACCATTTCAGATAGTAGATGAAAGAAGCAATTCCTGGAAGTATATAAAGGACACAATAAAGTGAATCACCACCAAGCTTAAAAGCATTTTTGAAGACAGAAATTAAAATGAAGTATAGATCCCTCACCAGAAGCAGATAATAGTTTAGGGATACATGCATTCTGTGGTTTTTAACTAAATTAACTTCACATATTATGTGTGACATGGTCTGCTCATCTCTGTCATTAATATCAAAACAACAATACAACATTGTCAAATGACTGAATAAACTAGTGAATTGAGCAAAGGGGGAAGAACAGTTTTAAAGGCCAGTCTCTTCTCTCTAAGATATTTGTTATGTAACTTCCCTATGCCACTGACTCTGGTATTACTATTTGGAAGATGAAGCCAATGTTATAGAATGAGAGGGTACAAGACTCCTTTAATCAGTTTATTTCCAAAGAAGCTAAGCGTTTTGTTTGTTTGTTTGTTTTTTAAGGCTGGGATATAATCTGACTCTCAATTTCTGATAGTAAATCCTTATGTCCTACTTGGCTGGATTCTGTCACTCACTTCCACCCCCTCCATTTTCAGAACAAACCCTGTCCTTGATAAGCTCTGAGCAGTAGTTCAGCAGACAGAAAGTGGAACCATCCATGCTGACAGACACAGAGCACAGAGGGTGCTGATGCGCCATGGACCCTGGGGATAATCAATGACTATAGTGGGCTAAGGACCCTGGCCAGAGTCCAGATGTCCTGGGGGATGACCACCCCCTTGCAGATCATTCTCTTTCTCTTTCCTGGGCCGTTCAGTGATGACCGTGCAAGACCAGGGACCAAGGCAGAACTTGTATGTAGACACTAGGCCATTGTGGTCGCTAAGAGCAGGTCAGTTTCATCTTTCATGAGGCCTATTGGTGAGGAGCTGCTCAGGACCTTCACCTACTGTGTGGAAAGTCCAGTGATGAAACCTGATGTTAGCCCCAAAATTAAATACCAGGCCATGCAGGAAAGGCCTTCCTTATATTCTCAGACTATCTGTGTTGAAGGACAGGTTATCTTTACTTTTCTCTTCTTTTCTTTTTTCTGTCTTTTTGTTGTTGTTTTCAATTCTGTCTGCCTCTTTTTATATCACACTATACTGGACTGATAATTTGTGAAATACAATAAAAATGAATTACTATTCATGTTTTTGGAAATGACACATTGCAAAGTTGCTAAGAAAGTAGATCTTAAAAGTTGTCATTACAAGAAAAAAATTGTAAATACGTGTGGTGATGAGTGATCACTAGATTTACTATGATGATAATTTCACAATATATACAAACAGTTGAATCATTATGTTGTACATCTGAAACTAATATAATGTTATACATCAATTGTACCTCAATTTTTAAAAATTTAAATAAAAACAAACAAAAAATGAATTACTAGTATAATATAATGAGCATTCTTTTTAACAACCGAAAGACATACATGCAGAAAATGTCTCAATAGTTTTATGACTTCGTTCAACAAAAACAAATTTACCATTTATTAAATATAATTCAACCAAATATGATATAGGGAAATAAAAGAATTACAAAAAGTACACATCTGATTCCTTGAAAATATGCTTAAAAGTAATCACTAGCTTCCTATCACTGTTCAATTGTAACTAAACAAAATATACAGCTAAAAATTTGACCTCCCATATTAATGTATGTACATGAAGTTTTAATAAACACTAAAATATCAATATTTGAAGTATTTTAATGTGACCAATGAACTTCTTGTTTGTTAAGGAATTGACAACTATTAACACAGGTAATAAATCCCTAAGTTGTTTATGTTTTATTTGAACAAAAATTTTAGTACAGAAACTAGTCTTTCAGAAGTATGTTGATAAGAATATTAAAAGAAATGAAATTTAAAGCTATTTCTGCAAGCCCAGGACTTTAACTTTTATAAAAATGAAGCAGGGGATGTTTCAAAAGGAAACAAAGATATTTCCATAATTATTTTAAACACATTAGTAGCTAGTTCAAGCAAATTATCATGTAAATTGCAGTTAAATTAAAATGATTTTTCAACAAAAGAGGTGGATTCTGTATCATGGAAAGATCATTTAAATTCAACTATAATTTTTAATTTATAAATTAACTATAAAAGTATAATTTCCTTTTGATAGATCTTCTTTTGATGGAAAACAATTTTCAAAATATTTTATCAACTTCATAAAGTGTTTATTGATAATTTTTCATAGATATGCACCATCAAGGTCATCCTTTAGTTGATCTAAAATGGCTTAATTACCAGGAGGATCTTCAAGAGGACAGAGGAGTCAGACGTGGAGATCACCTTCCTCCCCACAAATACATTGGCAATACATCTACATGTGGAACAAAACCTACAGAACACTATCTGAATGCTAGCAGAAGACCTCAGACTTCCCCAAACTGTGACTGGCAGGGTCTTGGTGCTCCGGCCGGGTGTCAGGCCTGAGCCTCTGAGGTGGGACAGCAGAGTTCAGGATATTAGACCACAAGAGACCTCCCAGCCCCACATAATATCTATTGGTGAGTGCTCTCCTAGAGATCTCTGTCTCAATGCTAAGACCTAGCTCCACTCAAGGACCAACAAGCTCCAGTGCTGGACACCCCATGCCAAACAACTAGTAAGACAGGAACACAACCACAGCTATTAGCAAAGAGGCTGCCAACAATCATAGTAAGGTCACAGACAAGCCAAATCATAGCACCAGATGTGCTCCTGCCCACCAGAAAGACAAGATCCAGCCTCATCCACCAGAACACAGGCACCAGTCCTCTCCACCAGAAACCCTACAAAACTCACTGAACCAACCTTACCCACTAGGGGCAGACACCAAAAACAATGGGAACTATGAACCTGTAGCCTGCAGAAAGGGGACCCCAAACACTGTAAGTTAAGCAAAATGAGAAGACAGAAAAACACACAGCAGATGAAGGAGCAAGATAAAAACCCACCACACCAAACAAATGAAGAAGAAATAAGCAGTCTAGAAAGAATTCAGAGTAATGATAGTAAAGAAGATCCAAAATCCTGGAAATAGAATGGAGAAAATACAAAAATGGTTTAACAAGGACCTAGAAGAACAAAAGAGCAAACAAACAATGATGAACAACACAATAAATGAAGTTTAAAATTCTCTAGAAGGAATCAATAGCAGAATAACTGAGGCATAAGAACGGTTAAGTGACCTAGAAGATAAAATAATGGAAATAACTACCACAGAGCAGAATAAAGAAAAGAGAATGAAAAGAATTGAGGACAGTCTCAGAGACCTCTGGGACAACATTAAATGCACCAATATTCAAGTTATAGGGGCCCCAGAAGAAGAGAAAAAGAAAGGGTCTGAAAATATATTTGAAGAGATTATAGTTGAAAATTTCCCTAACATGGGAAAGGAAATAATCAAGTCCAGGAAGCACAGAAAGTCCCATATAGGATAAATCCAAGGGGAAACATGCCAAGACACATATTAGTCAAACTATAAAAAATTAAATATAAAGAAAAAATATTAAAAGCACCAAGGGAGGTAGCTTCAAAATCATTGAAGAGTAAGATGTGGAGCTAACCTTCCTCCCAACAAATACATCAGAAATACATCTACATGTGGAACAACTCCTACAGAACACCTACAGAATGCTGGCAAAAGACCTCAGACCTCCCAAAAGGCAAAAAACTCCCCACGTACCTGGGTAGGGCAAAAGAAAGAAGAAAAAACAGAGACAAAAGAATAGGGACAGGATCTGTACCAGTGTGGGAGAGCTGTGAAGGAGGAAAGGTTTCCATACATTAAGAAGCCCCTTCATGGACAGAGACTGTGGGTGGCGGGGTGGGGTGGGGTGGGAGCTTCGGAGCCATGGAGGAGAGTGCAGCAACAGGGGTGAGGAGGGCAAAGTGGAGAGATTCCCTCTCAGAGGATCTGTACCGACCAGCACTCACCAGCCCGAGACGTTTGTCTGCTCACCCGCCAGGACGGGAGGGTGCTAGGAGCTGAGGCTCAGGCTTCGGAGCTTAGATCTCAGGGAGATCTAAGATCTTTGTAGCTTAGATCTCAGGGACTGGGGCTGGTGGCGTGAACACAGCCTGAAAGGGTTAGTGTGCCACAGGTAGCCAGGACGGAAAAAGTATGGAGCTGAGAAAGGGGCAAGAGACATTTTCTCGCCTTTCTGTTTTCTGGTGCATGTGGAGAGGGGATCAAGAGCGCCACTTAAATGAGCTCAAGAGGTGAGCAAGCTGCAGCTATCAGCACAGACCCCAGAGACGGGCATGAGATGCTAAGGCTTCTGCTGCAGCCACCAAGAAGCCTGTGTGCAAGCGCAGGTCACTATCCACACCTCCACTCCCAGGAGACTGTGCAACCTGCCATTGACAGGGTCCCATGATCCAGGGACAGGGTCTCAGGGAGAACACACAGCGCAGCTCAGGCTGGTGCAATGTCACGCTGGGCTCTGCCACTGCAGGCTTGCCCCACATTCCGTACCCCTCCCTCCCGCTGGCCTGAGTACACCAGAGCCCCCAAATCTGCTGATCCTTTAACGTTGTCTTGTCTGAGCAAAGAACAGACGCCCTCAGGTGACCTACACACAGAGGTGGGGTGAAATCCAAAGCTGAACCACAGGAGCTGTGCGAACAAAGAAGAGAAAGGGAAATTCCTCCCAGCAGCCTCAGGACCAGTGGATTAAATCTCCACAATCAACTTGATGTATGCTGCATCTGTGGAATAACTGAATAGACAATGAATCATTCCAAATTGAGGAGGTGGACTTTGGAAGTAACAATATATATAAATTTATATATATATATATATTTTTTCCTTTTCCTCTTTTTGTGAGTGTGTATGTGTATGTTTCTCTGTGTGATTTTGTCTGTATAGCTTGGTTTTTACCATTTGTCCGAGGGTTCTGTCTGCCTGTTTATTTTTTTTAATTTATTTTATTTTTTTTAGTATAGTTTTTAGCGCTTGATATCATCAGTGGATTTGTTTTTTGGTTTGGTTGCTCTCTTCTTTCTTTCTTTTTTTTATTACTTTAAAACATTTTTTAGTACTTAGATTTTATTTTAATAACTTAAAAAAAATTATCTTCTTCTTTCTTTCTTTCTTTCTTTTTTACTCACTTTTACTCTGAGCTGTGTGGATAACAGGCTCTTGGTTCTCCAGCCAGGCATCATGGCTGCACCTCTGAAATGGGAGAGCCAAGTTCAGGACACTGGTCCACAGAGACCTCCCAGATCCACCTAATATCAAATGGCAAAAATCTCCCAGAGATCTGAATCTCAAGACCAACACCCACCTCCACTCAATGACCAGCAAGATACAGTGCTGGACACCCTATGCCACACAACTAGCAAGACAGGAACACAAGCCCATCCATTAGCAGAGAGGCTGCCTAAAACCATAATAAGGCCACAGACAACCCCAAATAAACTGCCAGACGTGGACACGTGTACAAGAAAGACAAGATCTAGCCTCATCCACCAGAACAAAAACACTAGTCCACTCCACCAGGAAATCTACAAAACCCACTGAAACAACCTTAGCCACTGGGGGCAGACATCAAAAACAATGGGAACTAGGAACATGCAGCTTGTGAAAAGGAGACCACAAATACAGTAAATTAAGCAAAATGAGAAGACAGAGAAACACAAAGCAGATGAAGGAGCAAGGTAAAAACCCACCAGATATAAAAAATGAAGAGGAAATAGGCAGTCTACCTGAAAAAGGATTCAGAGTAATGATAATAAAGGTGATCTAAAATCTTGGAAATAGAATGGAGAAAATACAAGAAACATTAAACAAGGGTCTAGAAGAACTAAACATCAAACTAACAGTGATGAACAGCACAATAAATGAAATTAAAAATACTCTAGAAGGCATCAATAGCAGAATAACAGAGACAGAAGAACAGATAAGTGACCTGGAAGATAAAGTAGTGGAAATAACTACCAGAGAGAAGAATAAAGAAAAAAAAAAAAAAAAAGAAGAAAAATAATTGAGGACAGTCTCAGAGATGTCAGGGACAAAATTAAATACACCAACATTTGAATTATAGGGATCCAAGAAGAAGAAGAGAAAAAGAAAGGGACTGAGAAAATATTTTAAGAGATTATAGATGAAAACTTCCTTAATATGGGAAAGGAAATAGTTAATCAAATTCAGGAAGCACAGAGAGTTCCATACAGGATAAATCTAAGGAGAAACATGCCAAGACACATATTAATCAAACTATCAAAAATTAAGTACAAAGAAAAAATATTAAAGCAGCAAGGGAAAAACAACAAATAACATAAAAGGGAATCCCCATAACATTAACAGCTGAACTTTCAGCAGAAAATCTGCAAGCAAAAAGGGAGTGGGAGGACACATTTAAAGTGATGAAGGGGAAAACCTACAAACAAGATTTACTCTACCCAGCAAGGTTCTCGTTCAGATTTGATGGAGAAATTAAAACCTTTACAGACAAGCAAAAGCTAAGAGAACTCAGCACCACTAAACCAGCTTTACAACAAATGCTAAAGGAACTTCTCTAGCCAGGAAACACAAGAGAAGGAAAAGACCTACAATAACAAACACAAAACAGTTAAGAAAATGGTAATAGGAACATACATATTGATAATTACCTTAAATGTAAATGGATTAAATGCTCCAACCAAAGACATAGACTGGCTGAATGGATATGAAAACAAGACCCGTATATCTGCTGTCTATAAGAGATTCACTTCAGACCTAGGGACACATACAGACAGAAAGTGAGGGGATGGAAAAAGATATTCCATTCAAATGGAAATCAAAAGAATGCTGGAGTGGCAATTCTCATATCAGACAAAAAAGACTTTAAAACAAAGACTATTACAAGAGACAAAGAAGGACACAACATAGTGATCAAGGGATCAGTCCAAGAAGAAAATATAACAATTGTAAATATTTATGCACCCAACATAGGAGCACCCTGATACATAAGGCAAATACTAACAGCCAAAAAAGGGGAAATTGACAGTAGTACAAACATAATAGGGGACTTTTAACACCCCATTTTCACCAATGGACAGATCATCCAAAATGAAAATAAATAAGGAAACACAAGCCTTAAATTATACATTAAACAAGATGGACTTAACTGATTTTTATAGGACATTCCATCCAGAAACAACAGAGTACACTTTCTTCTCAAGAGCTCATGGAATATTCTCCAGGATAGATCATATTTTGGGTCACAATTCAAGTCTTGGTAAATTTAAGAAAATTGAAATTCTATCAAGTATCTTTTCCGACCACAACACTATAAGACAATGTGTAAAAAATTAAAACACATGGAGGATAAACAATACACTAATTAATAACCAAGAGATCAGTGACAACATCAAAAAGGAAATCAAAAAATACCTAGAAACCAATGACAATGAAAACACAATGACCTAAAACATATGGGATGCAGCAAAAGGAGTTCTAAGAGGGAATTTTATAGCAATACAATCCTACCTTAAGAAACAGAAAACATCTCAAAGAAACAACCTAACCTTACAGGTAAAACAATTAGAGAGAGAAGAACAAAAAGACACCAAAGTTAGCAGAAGGAAAGAAATCATAAAGATCACATCAGAAATAAATGAAAAAGAAATGAAGGAAACAATAGCAAAGATCAATAAAACTAAAACGTGGTTCTTTGACAAGATAAACAAAATTGATAAACCATTAGCCAGACTCATCAAGAAAAAAAGGAACAAGACTCAAATCAATAAAATTAGAAATGAAAAAGGAGAAGTAACAACTGACACTGCAGAAATACAAAGGATCATGAGAGATTACTGCAAGCAACTATATGCCAATAAAATGGACAACCTGGAAGAACTGGACAAATTCTTAGAAACTCACAATTTTCCGAGACTGAAGCAGGAAGAAATAGAAAATATGAACAGACCAATCACAAGCACTGAAATTAAAACTGTGATTAAAAATCTTCCCACAAACAGAAGCCCAGGACCAGAGGGCTTCACTAGTGAATTCTATCAAACATTTATAGAAGAGCTAACATCTATTCTTCTCAAACTCTTCCAGAATATAGCAGAGGGAGGAACACTCCCAAATTCATTCTACGAGGCCACCATCACCCTGATACCAAAACCGGGCAAAGATGTCACAAAGAAAGAAAACTACAGGCCAATAGCACTGATGAAAATAGATGCAAAAATCCTCAACAAAATAGTACCAAAGAGAATCGAACAGCAAATTAAAAGGATGATACACCATGATCAAGTCGGGTTTATCCCAGGAATGCAAGGATTCTTCAATATAAACAATAAATCAATGTGATACACCATATTAACAAACTGAAGGATAAAAATCATACGATAAACTCACTAGATGCAGAAAACGCTTTAGACAAAATTTAACATCCATTTATGATAAAAATTCTCCAAAAAGTAGGCATAGAGAGAACTTACCTCAATATAATAAAGACCATATATGACAACTCCACAGCCAATATCATTTTCAATGGTGAAAAATTGAAACCATTTCCACTAAGATCAAGAACAACACAAAGTAGCCCTCTTTCTCCACTATTACTCAACATAGTTTTGGAAGTTTTAGCCAGAGCAATCAGAGAAGAAAAAGAAATAAAAGCAATCCAAGTCAGACAAGAAGAATTAAAACTGCCACTGTTTGCAGATGACATGATACCACACATAGAGAATCCTAAAAATACTACCGATAGCTAGTGGAGCTAATCAATGAATTTGGTAAAGTACCAGGATACAAAATTAATGCACAGAAATCTCCTGCATTTCAATACACTAATGATGAAAAATCTGAAATAGAAATTAAGAAAACACTCCCATTTACCATTGCAAGAAAAGAATAAAATACCTAGGAATAAGCCTAACTAGGGAGACAAGAGACCTGCATACAGAAAACTATAAGACACTGATGAAAGTAATTAAAGATGATTCAAACAGATGGAGAGGTATATCATATTCTTGGATTGGAAGAATCAACACTGTGAAAATGACTATACTACCCAAAGCAATCTACAGATTCAACACAATCCCTATCAAACTACCAATGGCATTTTTCACAGAACTAGAACAAAGAATTTCACAATTTGTATAGAAATGCAAAAGACCACGAATAGCCAAAGCAATCTTGTGAAGGAAAAACTGAGCTGGAGGAATCTGGTTCCCTGACTTCAGACTATACTACAAAGCTACAGTAATCAAGACAGTATGGTACTGGCACAGAAACAGAACTCTAGATCAATGGAACAGGATAGAAAACCCAGAGATAAACCTATACACATATGGTTACCTTATCTTTGATAAAGGAGAAAAGAGTATACAATGGAGAAAAGACAGCCTCTTCAATAAGTGGTGTTGCGAAAATGGGACAGCTACATGTAAAAGAATGAAATTAGAACACTCCCTAACACCATACACAAAAATAAACTCAAAATGGATTAAAGACTTAAATGTAAGGCCAGACTCTAGAAAACTTAGAGGAAAACATAGGCAGAACACTCTATGACATAAATCACAGCAAGAGCCTTTTTGTCCTACCTCCTAGAGAAATGGAAATAAAAACAAAAATAAACAAATGACACTAATGAAACTGAAAAGCTTTTGCACAGCAAAGAAACCATAAACAAGACCAAAAAACAACTCTCAGAATGGGAGAAAATATTTGCAAATGAAGCAACTGACAAAGGATTAATCTCCAATATATACAAGCAGCTCATGCAGCTCAATATCAAAAAAAAACCAAATAACCCAATTCAAAAATAGGCAGGAGACCTAAATGGACATTTCTCCAAAGAAGATGTACTGATTGTCAACAAACACATGAAAGTATGCTCCAAATAGCTAATCATTAGAGAAATGCAAATCAAAACTACAATGAGGTATCACCTCACAGTAATCTGAATGGCCATCATCAAAAAATCTACAAACAATAAATGCTGGGGAGGGTATGGATTAAAGGGAACCCTCTTGCACTGTTGGTGAGGTACACTATAGAGTACAGTACGGAGGTTCCTTAAAAAACTAAAAATAGAAGTACCATATGACCCAGCAATCCCACTACTGGGCATATACCCCAAGAACACCATAATTCAAAAAGAGTCATGTACTACAATGTTCATTGCAGCACTATTTACAATAGCCAGGACATGGAAGCAACCTAAGTGTCCATCGACAGAAGAATGGATAAAAAAGATGTTGCACATATATACAATGGAATATTACTCAGCCACAAAAAAGAAAAGAAATTGAGTTACTTGTAGTGAGGTGGATGGACCTAGAGTCTCATACAGAGTGAAGTAAGTCAGAAAAAGAAAAACAAATACCATATGCTAACACATATATAGGGAATAAAAAAGAAAAGAAAAAGGTCCTGAAGAAACTAGGGGCAGGAGGCAGGACAGGAGTAAAGACGCAGATGTTAGGAATGGACCTGAGGACACAGGGAGGCCAAAGGGTAAGCTGGGAAGAAGTGAGAGAGTAGCATTGACATATATACACTACCAAATTTAAAATAGATAGCTAGTGAGAAGCAGGCATGTAGCACAGGGAGATCAACTCGGTGCTTTGTCACCACCTAGAGGAGTGGGATAGGGAGAATGGGAGGGAGATACAAGAGGGAGGGGATATGGGGATACATGTATACTTATAGCTGATTCACTTTGTTATACAGCATAAACTAACACAACGATGTAAAGCAATTATACTACAATAAATATTTAATTTTTTAATTAAAAAAATAAAATTGTTTAATTACAGAACAATCTGTAGAAATTCTATTATTAAAGGTTTTTAATTTTGCTCTTTGATTGTATCTGCCACTGACAAATCTATTTAAATTCTTCCTGGCCTTGATATATTCACATGATTAAAATTGCTGAGAATATCACACAATATGCATGTGCTGCTGGCCAATGTATGGTTACTCTTGTTTCTTATCTTGAGGAATGAGGAATGTTAATGGTCTTTTCTGTAGTTCAAATACGCTTGAGAGAAATTTTCCCAATTTTAACTATCATGCCTCAGCATTCTTAACAATTGTTCATAATCAGCTTCTGTATCATCATATGCTGATGAGAATAACCTAAAATTCAAGGCATTAGATGTCATGCCATTCACAGTTTTTACTATTGCCTTGTGCACACTTTAGCTCATCTTACTTTGGGGTGGAGAGGCAAGACTTTCTCAGTGAAGGTATTATTTCGTTGATTTACATTTTGACACCAAACAGCTGCAATAATCTGGTGACCACTCAGATTGTTTCTTGTCAATATAGCCAAGTCATTTGAATACATGCACAATACTTTTCCCTTCAAACCACTGTTGATGACAATGTAATCCTTTATAGTTTTATGTAGTTCTGGGTTTGTCAGAATTAATGGTAAAAGATAAATAAAAATTTCCTTTATTTCACCATCATGTTCAAATAGCACATATACAAAAAGAACTACCGTGTTAAAAGTATCTGTGCTGCACTCAATGAGCAGACGCCCCCACCCCCTACCACAGCTTTCCCAAGGAAGCATCTTTGATGTAGTCTTTCACTAATATTTTGGCAACTGTACAATGCTTAGCAACCACACGACAGAAAAAAAATCATGCCTATGTATAAGACCCTTTAAAGCACCAATGTTATCTGCTCTGTTGTAACAACTGCTCTGTTAACTCTTTAATGTAATGCTCTTTCTTTCAACTAAATAATTAGCTTTGAAGCTATTTTTTTATGCTCTTCTTGTAAATGTTGCTCACAGTTGATGGTTCATTGCTTCCTTAGAGAGTGTATCTCCAAAAATAACACTTTCTGGTTTTAACACTTGACCCTCAATTATGGTTTCAAAACAAAACTCAGGGCTTTCCTGGTGGCGCAGTGGTTGAGAGTCTGCCTGCTGATGCAGGGGACACGGGTTTGTGCCCTGGTCCGGGAAGATCCCAAATGCTGCGGAGCGGCTAGGCCCGTGAGCCATGGTCGCTGAGCCTGCGCGTCCGGAGGCTGTGCTCTGCAATGGGAGAGGCCACAACAGTGAGAGTCCTGCATACCGCAAAAAAAAAAAAACCTCAAGTCATGATGAATCATACATGTCAAATAAAACTAAAAAAGACAGTCAAATAAATTAACGTAACTGTATTAAAGATGAATATATAACTAAACTGAAGGGGCTGGGGAAAGAGGAACCAGCCTACATAACCTTGCAAATCAGGATTTTGACTTGGATATTTTGAGTCTAAAGACAAAAAGAACTGTATAGAAATACTGTACTCTAGTTAGTAATTTTATTTCTTAAAAGGGCTTAGGTTAGTAATCCTGAAACCATGTGCATGTAAGGATTGAACAAATAAGTAAATATATTGGAGATGATGAGGGTCAGGTTTTTTACTTTCAGGAAAAGAAATTGAGAATAGGCAAGACAGAAGGGTCAAATTAACCCTGTGGTGTGGGGTTGGAATCAAAAGAATTAGTGTGAAGGTATAGAAAGAGATAGTAATTGGAGTGACCATAGACAAGTGTGCATGTGAGGGTTAGTACACAGGAGGTACAGAAAATCCGTCATATCACAGGTCCCAACTACACTCAAGGGAAAGAGACTGTACAGGTGTGTATCCCGGGGGTGGAAATTTGAGGGTCATCTCAGAAATCTGCCTGCCCAAGGATAGCTACATATAAAATTTAGAGTACCCATACTTAATGGTAAAATATGCACATCTTGTACCTTGAAATCAGGAATAAAACAAGAATGCCCATAGAATAAGAATAGCCACCTAATTTAAGGATTTTATTAAAGATCCTAGTCAGTGTTATATGATAAGAAACAGAAATTAGCTTTATAAAGATTTTAGATGAAAAAATGAAAATGTTACTATATTTATAGCCAAACAACATGAAGCAACCCTCTTAAATGGTTATGGATAAAAAATGTGGATCAATATATGAAATCAGCAGTGTCACTAGATTCAGCAATGTTATTAGATATCAGCAATTACAAATTAACTTTTTACATGCTACCACTTGTAATTGCATCAAGAAACATCACATTCCTAAGAATAAATCTAAAGAAAAGATGCAAGATCTTTACACAGAAATATATAGAATATCATTAAGAAAACATTTAAAGGTCTAAATAAAGTGAAGGATATATCATCTTCATAAGTTGAAAATCATAGTTATTAATATTCTTCTATCAATATATGATTAAATCAAATCCCAATGAAAAACCAAGCAGATTTTTTGTGTGGAAATTGAGAAGCTGATCCTTAAAATCATATGAAAATGCAAAAAAACAAAAATAGCTAAATCCATATTGAAGAAAAACAATACTAGGGTGCCTACATTCCCTAATGTTAACGCATTTTTCAAAGTGATATTAATTAAAGCAAAGAGACGGCAGATAGCAAATAGACCAGTAGATCCATAAGATTCCAGAAACACAACTGTCAAATGATATCTGTATTAATGAAAAACTTGAGGCATCAGAGCAGAAGTGGGGAGAGTCTGTTTAACATATGGTGATGGATCAAGTGGAAAAAAATACGAAATAGTTATTTAACTTTGACCCCACATTATAGGATATGCACAAATCAATTACGTATGGACAGTACATCTAAATGTTTATTTTCTCAATCATAAAGTTTTAGAATGTAACTCAGCAGAATATTATTCTGATTCTGGGATAGAAAAATCTTTTTACAACAGGAAAAATACCCAAACTCATTACTGTACAGGCAATTATTGATAACTTAATATTAAAATTATTAAAATCAGGGATTTCTGTTCATCAATCCTCACCACTGAAAGTAACAGAAAAGCCATTGATTATTGGATGATATTTCCATATATATAATGGCAAAGAGCTTTATCAAGAATATAAAATGAAATACCTCATGGCAATAATTAAATGACATACATCTAATATAAAAATAAGCAAGAGACTTAAACAAGAAATTCAAAAAAGAGTGGAGAGGGAATACCAAAAGAGCAAATAAAAATCAGCAGCTCTTTAATCATTGGGGAAATTAAAGTAAAACAAGAATAAGATACTATGACACATCAGAATATGGTGAGTATTAGAATGAATGAACACCAATTTGTTGCTGAGGGTATGGAAAAAAAGGAGATGTCATAATTTGCTGGTGTTAGTACTAACAAATTTGGAAAAATTGGGAATTATGTACCAAAGAGAACATACATGTACCGCACAATGTAGCTAAGGCACCACTAGTTATGGTACATATCTTTATATAGAAGAGTTCGCAGCAGGTCTATAATTCACTTATTTTCTTCTTGGATCAACTAAGGACATGATGACTTAAGACAAATTTCCTTGTGCATATGATAGTGGCATTTGGTTAACAGAAATATTACAGACCAAGATCTTTTCAAATACTTTTATTAGCATATACCTGGTAAGTCAAGATTGTTGATTTTTAAGTAAACCTGGAACATAAATTTGGGGCATATACAGTAAACATAGTTTTTATGGATAAATATTAGTCATGTAATCTCTTTAACCCTGTCTGACTAGTCATTTATAAAATACTTCAACCACACTGACAGCACTGCAGACTCTTAACTCTTTTCCATTTTTCTGAACCCAGAATGCGTCCCTGTGCAGGAAAGGGAGCACCTTGGGAGCTGTTTCTGCCTATTTTTTGTTTGCCCAAAGCAGAATGCTCTGACTGCATTTTTCCTTGTGCTCTTTGAATCATTAATGAAATTGGAGGTTGATCTATAAGGCCTGAGAGTTTCCTTGGACATGTCGGCTATCTGTAGTAGCACAGACTGTTGTCTGCAGTGGGAATTGTAATTCTAGCCCACAAATCATAACGGTGAAGGCACTTTCTGGTTAAAAATATGGGAAGGAGAGAAAAGCATGAGGCGAATCCAATGCCACGAATATTCCCTACACATCCTTGATATGAAGTGTTGAAAGATTTGTGACTGATTATGGGGGACAATCCCTTACCAACAAAATTTGGGAGAAATGGAGACCAAGAGGTCTGGCTAAGTGAACATAGGAGGAATTTCAAGGAGTGGATGAGTTAGTAAATACTATTTGCTAAATGTTATTGACATTGCCAAAAACTAAATCTATGGGAGAAAATTAGATGAAAAAGATTCAAGTTAGGGCTTCCCTGGTGGCGCAGTGGTTGAGAGTCCGCCTGCCGATGCAGGGGACGCGGGTTCGTGCCCCGGTCTGGGAGGATCCCACGTGCCGCGGAGCGGCTGGGCCCGTGAGCCATGGCCGCTGAGCCTGCGCGTCCGGAGCCTGTGCTCCGCAACGGGAGAGGCCACAACAGTGAGAGGCCCACGTACCGCAAAAAAAAAAAAAAAAAAAAAAAAAAAAAAAAAGATTCAAGTTAAATCACACAGAGAAAGACAAATATCATATGATATCACTTATATGTGGAATCTAAAAATATAGTAGAAATGAACTTGTTTACAAAATAGAGTCAGAGATGTAGAAAATAAACTTATGGTTACAAGTGTGGGTAGGGGGAGAGGGATAAATTGGGAGATTGGGGTTGACATAGACACACTACTATATATAAAGTAGATAACTAATAAGGACCTACTGTATAGCACAGGGAACTCTACTCAATATTCTGTAATGGCCTATATGGGAAAACAATCCAAAAAAGAGTGGGTATATGTATATGTATAACGGATTCACTTTGCTGTACACCTGAAACTAATACAATATTGTAAATTAAGTATACTCCAATAAAAATTTAAAAAATAATAATAAAGTGGGTGAGAAATGCTCTTAGAAAAATTTTTAAAAGACCAGTTCTTCTGGTTTTGGAAGGCATGGCCTTGCTTGGTCATCCCAGCAGACAGAACATATTAACTCACAAAATAGCTTACAAGCTGGTATCCCACACAAGACCACGGAAATACCTGGAGCCATGACCAGATTACCACAAGATGCAGAGGTCATTCCTTTAAGGAGTTGGAGCATTTTTTGAGAAATATCAGCAAAAAGTGGGTGCATTTATGCCATCATGGATTCTCAGAATAATAACAGGGGGAGGGAGCATATGACCAATTGTACAAACTAGTGAATGAAAGGAAAAATTGGAATTCATAACATAGTCCCAAGTAGGTACAGACTCTTCCAAATGCTGTGGCAACTAACTTGTAATGTGTAGAAGTAGGTGATCAAAAAACTGACCTTATACATATACATATATATATATATATATATATATATATATATATATATATATATATAGCTGATTCACTTTGTTATAAAGCAGAAACTAACACAACAATGTAAAGCAATTATACTCTAATAAAGATGTTTTAAAAAACCCTGATTTGCCATTATAATTGTCTTTTTGGAAAAATAAGAGCAGGGGAATTTAAGGACTCTAGTCAACTACATGACAAACACAGGCTGGAGGCTAAACCCAGCCCAAACTCAGTGCCTGGTTAGTCTGAGAAATTTTGGAGAGGGTTTGGGACAAAGCAACTAGGAACTTCTTTCAAATTTTAAGAAATAAATTATTCTCTCTCATTGACCTGCCTCTGAAGAGCAAGAATAGAGGTTTAGGCTTGTTTGTCTTTGGACGAAAACACATCCCACCCTAGGAATCCTACTGAACCCTACTCAGAAAGTCATGAGGAAGAAATCTAAATTTACGTTGTGCCCTGAGCAGAAATAACAGTCAGTGTTTACAAAGGCTGTGGGGAGGCAGTGTAGCTGGAATGCAAATATTCAATCACTCAAATGCTTTGTGAAGTGTGTTCAACAAGAATGCATGTGGATGGGGGCTCTGGCAGAGATTCAGTACCGTTATTCAGCAAATCTACTGGTGTAGCCTGATGCATTTACTTTATACAGCCCTGGTGGAAGACAGTCTACATCTTGGTCCTAGGTGCCAGGAGAGACCGCTTCTACCATAGGAAGACATCAGATAAACATGAGACCAGAAATACCCATTAGGTCAGATAAACATTTGCATAGAGAGAGTGGAACTCACTGAAAAAAGATAAATGGTTTATTACAAAGCTCAAGACAAGGGAAATTTTGTGAAGAGATCACTTCTTTCATTAACGTGGAGTATTGCTTGTGGAAGTAATGGTGGGGTCTTCCAAGATCTCCCTGCCCCTACTAACATATGGCCTGAACTATAATTTTTTCCAGCTGAGACAAAACATCTTGCTTGTTTCACACATGAAAGTTTCTGGATTGAGGATAGTGCTGCTGTTTGGAAATCAGCCAACGTAGATATGCTTCACATGCATGAACATGCTATTGGAGGAAGGTGATGGTAACTCTGCACATTGAGTGGAGCTGAGAGCCAGGTATTTAGTGATAGAGGATAAGGGATTTATATCCTCCGGGGAGTGTTTGGGTGTTTATGGATGGATGCTAAAGCCAGTGGTCTATATACTACTAGAAGACTGTCTGATAAAATACACCCTAAGTAAATTTCTACAGGGATTTAGAAGAAAAATTAAGATAAGTCATATATATATCTATTCAGACGGGGATTGGGAGAATACAGCAGACATCTTGATCAAATCTTACAACTAGGTTTATTAAAAGACTGTATGTATGTGATCAAATAGTATGAAGATGGAATAAATGATGGCACAGTCCTCTTGCATGTACTGAAACAACCAAGGTGGTGAGAAACTGAACTCCGCATCAATAGAAAATGAATTACCTGAGCATGACTTTAGGTAGATAGAACTCCCGAAGGGCAAAAGACTGTGCAGAGCTGGCCAGAGAATTAAACTGAACAGAGGGGTGTGTGTGTCTGTGTGTTTGTGAGTATGTGTGTGTACATAAGGTGAGGATGCTACAAATGTATGTTGGCAGTAATTGACACTATTCTAATCTAGACTGTGCTTATCAGAAACAGAAGCAACCATAGAAAATATGAGAATAAGAAAATATAATAAATAGTATTTGCAGAAGTTACCTTGGACCCACCTGATTATATTCCTATGATCAATGTAGTATTAGTTTGGCCAAAAAGTTCGCTCGGTTGATGAATATGTTGTTCAATAACGTTCTTGGTGAAAATGAGAAATGTGTCTTTATTTTTACTCTAAAACAAAACAAACTTTTTGGCCAACCCAATACTCCACTGCTACTGATGTATAATAGTGGGCAAGGAAGCATAATGGACATACCACATTAGTTATTATCCTTTCATTGTCTTTTCATGGTTTTATAAAATTGGAATAGAGGTTTAAACAAATGATTGAGGATTGGAGAGATTAATAAATCAACTAAAAAATGTGTGATCAGATTGAAACAAGTATTCAACATTTTATCATTCCACCTCATGGAAGTGTTCTTTTTGTTTGTTCCATTCTCAGATTGGGGCTATTCCTGTGTGTGCCAATGAAGGGCATTATCAAGGTGTAAAGCATGATGTCTGTACCTCTATAGTATCCTGACCACTGAATGTAACTTTTTATATTCTTATGAAAGCAATTGGGTATAGACTGTAATCTCACCTTTTGTAGCTAAATTAGGTTTAACTGCCATTCTTTATTTTCAAATCTTATGACTCCATCTGGGGATGGAGTAAAGCAGAAATGATGGTACAGTTGATGTTACTAAGTATTCTTGAGCAAGTGGTATTGCCAAACTTGAAGTCTATACAATGTATTAAAAGTAAAAAATATATAAATAAAAGTTGTGAGAATTGGAAAAAGGAAGCAAATTCTGATGTTAACATGACATTTTATAAATACAGTGTGAGGGTTAATTTTATGTGTCAACTTGATTGGTCTAAGGGATGCCTAGATAGCTGGTAAAGCATTATTTCTCAGTGTGTCTGTGATGGTATCTCCAGAGAGATTAGCATTTAAATTGGGGGATTGAGTAAAGAAGATGATCCTCACCATTGTGAATGAGCATCATCTGATCCATTGAGGGCCTGTATAAATCAAAAAGACAAGGAAAAGGCTAACCTGTTCTCTCTACTTGAGCTGAGACATCCATCTTCTCTTACCCTTGGACATCAGTGCTCCTCCTTCTCAGAGTTTTTAACTCAGGTCAGGGCTTACACCATCAGCCTCCCAATTTTCTGGCCTTTAAACTTGGACTAAATTACATCACCAGCTTTCCTGGTTTCCAGCTTGCAGAAGGCAGATTATGGGACTTCTCAGGCTCCATAACCAGATGCTCCAATTCCAATAAGAAATCTCCTCTTATCTATTGACAGTCAGTAGATCAATCAATTGAACTATTTGCAATTGTTTCTCTTTATCTAGAGAACTCTGATTAATACATATAGGAAACTCCTAAAATCTATAAAAGAACATTAACTTAGTACTATTGCTTTGCTGGTAGACCAGATATAACTATTTTAAAAAAATCAATTGATTTCTATATACCAGTAACAAAGAGTTAGATAATTTAAAAGAAAAATTAGAATACATAAGCTATAAACTAGAAGATGTTTTCAATTCCACTTGAATATATAAACAATTTTGACACAAAAAAAAAAAAAAAAAGAAGAAGAAGAATGGACAACCCAATCAGAAAAAAATAGGGAAAAGCATTGAATCAGTAATCAGTGTTTTGGATGAAAAGAATCACAATCATCAAATGAATATATGAAAAATACTCAAGCTCATGAAAAATCAAGGAATTATGAATTAAAAATAAAACATGGAATCTAAATAATAAAAATAGTTCTGAAGAACCTAGGAGCAGGATAGGAATAAAGATGCAGACGTAGAGAATGGACTTGAGAACATGGGGAGGGGGAAGGGTAAGCTGGGATGAAGTGAGAGAGTGGGATGGGCATATATACACTAACAAACGTAAAATAGATAGCTAGTGGGAAGCAGCTGCATAGCACAGGGAGATCAGCTCGGTGCTTTGTGACCACCTAGAGGATTGGGATAGGGAGGGTGGGAGGGAGACGTAAGAAGGAGGAGATATAGGGATATATGTATATGTATAGCTGATTCACTTTGTTATACAGCAGAAACTAACACAACATTGTAAAGCAATTACACTCCAATAAAGATGTTAAAAAAAAAACATGGCAACATTTCATACCCACCAGTTTAGAAAATAAGTTAAAAAGTCAAACAATATTGTTAGCTAAGGTAAGGAGCAAAAGAGATAATTACACCCTTCAGGTGTTAGGGGATAGATGTATAATAACTGCTGGGCAGCACTGCATCACCGTCCTTGCAGAGTTGAAAGTAGCGGTCCATCCTGGTGAGGTCCTTCCATCACTCTCTTGCTCATGCCTACGTCTTGAAGCACTTTGACTGCTCTCTTCCTCTCAGACCCCTAATTCTGACCACTTTTCACAACACTAACTTCCACCATCACCAGTTCATGTTACCCTCATCTCTTGTCTAAATTATTAAAATATCCTCCTAACTAGTCCCCTGTTCCTGGCTTTGTCAGCCCTCCCTCTAACATTCAGTACCTTCTTTTCTAAAAATTTATTAGAGTAGAGTTGATTTCCAATGTTGTTAGTTTCAGGTGTACAGCAAAGTGAATCATTTATACATACATATATATCTACTCTTTTTTAGATTCTTTTCCCATATAGGTCATTACAGAGTATTGAGTAGAGTTCCCTGTGCTCTACAGTTGGTCCTTATTAATTACCTATTTTATATATAGTAATGTGTATATGTCAATCCCAATCTCCCAGTTTATCCCTGCCCTCCCTACCCCCCCAATAACCATAAGTTTGTTTTCTACATCTGTGACTCTATTTCTGTTTTGTAAATAAGTTTATTTGTACTTTTTTTTTTTTTTAGATTCCACGTATAAGTGATATCATATGATATTTGTCTTTCTTTGTCTGACTTACTTCACTCGGTTTGACAATCTCTAGGTCCATACATGTTGCTGTAAATAGCATTATTTAATTATTTTTTATGGCTGAGTAATATTCCATTACACATATGTACTACATCATCTTTATCCATTCCTCTGTCGATGGACATTTAGGTTGCTTCCATGTCTTGGCTATTGTAGATAGTGCTGCAAAGACAACCCAATCAGAAAATGGGCCAAAGATCTAAATAGACCTTTCTCCAAAGAAGACATAAGATGGCCAAAAAGCACATGAAAAGATGCTCAACAGCATTAATTATTAGAGAAATGCAAATCAAAACTACAACGAGGTATCACCTCACACCACTCAGAATGGCCATCATCAAAAACTCTACAGACAATAAATACTGGAGAGGATGTGGAGAAAAGGGAACTCTCATGCACTGTTGGTGGGAATGTAAATTGATACAGCCACTGTGGAGAATAATATGGAGGTTCCTTAAAAAATTAAAAATAGAGCTACATATGATCTTGCAATCCTACTCTGGGCATTTATCCAGAGAAAACCATAATTCAAAAAGACACATGCATCCCAATATTTATTCAGCTTATTTTTACCATAGCAACCATCCTACTAAAATATGTCAAATGGTGTCACTCTTCTGCTCAAATACCTCTATTGAAATCTTTTGTAACTTAGAGTAAATGCCAAATTCCACACGTCTTTTCCCAATCTGCCCCCAGCTTCACTCAGCTTCTACTTCTGGCTCCTTCTCGTGCCTCTCCTAGCACACTCCACTTAGCTTCTGCCCAGGCCTTTCCCTGATTCCCTTAGTGGGGTCGTCCCTGGAAATGCCCCCACAATGAGTCAATCTCTTGTCTGCTTTGGTCGTTTATCCCAAGGTCATCTTCCTGGTGAGACCTTCTCTAATCACCATTACTCTCCCCAACAAGGGGAGAGTAATTGACTAATTACTCTCCCCAACAAGGTTTCCAGTCCTGTACTTTTGTGCTAGTCCTATTCCTGTTGCATTTTCCCCTTATGATTATAACCATCTAATAAACCCTATTTGTGCTAGTCGCTGGGACTTCTCGCAAGTGTTTGATCACCTCCTTTCTCTCAGGTGCAAGGTGTTTGGAGTTCACAGCCACCCTCTGTTCAGGGCCGGGAGCCTTTCCTGAGGCTTGAGGCACAGGTACAAGGACAGGTGTCTGTTCTGGGAAGAAGCTTGATGTGCATCAGTGGCTTTTGTCACATTCTCTTCACCCTCCTCCTCTGTGCCTGACATGTACCCAGAGTGTGGCACTTTGGCCACCCTGGGTCCCCAAATGAGAAAGAGGACAAGGTAGAGAGAGGTCCCTGCTACCCCTTGAAGAACATGTAACAAATCAAGAAATAATATTTTTAATTTTTAAAACCCCTAAGATTTGAGGATTATTTGCTACAGTAGCATAACCAGAACTATCCTGGCAAATATAATGTTTTATTTTTTTGTCTTATTTACTCTTTGCCTTTCCCACAGGTATATAGTCACCATAAGGGAAGGAATTTTTGTACGTTTTCTTCACTGCCATAACTTCAGTCTTAGAAACAATTTTTAAAACAAAATAGTTGAGTGAAAATTGAACAAATGTCCTTTGGCCTACAAGTTTTATATCCCAAAGAAACTTTTGCACAGCTATACAAGGAAATACATACAAGAACTGAAAACAACTACAAAATCTATCATTTGTAGAATGGATAAATCCACTGTTATTTTCGCACAATAAAATAACAAAATAATAAAAAACAAGAATGAACTACCATTTTCAATAACATGCTGGGATCTCAGGAATCCAGTACTGAGTGGGATAAAGCAACTCAAGGGAAAATGTATAAAGTATGCTACTGTTTATTTAAAGTAAAAAAAAATGACATAATGAAATGATACAACTTTGAAGTTAAATACATATGTAAGAAAACTATATTCAAAATCCAGTTCATTATAAACACAAATTTCAGAGTGGTGGTTCTTCTTGGGAGAATGGAGGGAGAGAGATGGATCATAGTTGGGGAGGGGGCTTGTGGGGAACAGTTGGTAACGGTTACAATCTCTTTAATGGGTACACACTTATTTGTTCTCTTTGTCATTATTCTCCGGACCTCATGGATACATTTACACAATTTCTTTTATGTGGAAAATATTACAAAAAACACACACTTGCGGGCTTCCCTGGTGGCGCAGTGGTTGGGAGTCCGCCTGCCGATGCAGGGGACACGGGTTCGTGCCCCGGTTCGGGAAGATCCCACATGCCGTAGAGCGGCTAGGCCCGTGAGCCATGACTGCTGAGCCTGCGCATCCGGAGCCTGTGTTTCGCAACGGGAGAGGCCACAACAGTGAGAGGCCCGCGTACCACAAAAACAAACAAACAAACAAACAAACAAAAACACCACACTTGCTCACATGCATATGCAAACAAATAAAAAAAAAAAGAAAGGGTCATATAGAGAGTTATGTTTTAGGGAAGAGCAGCACTGGAGCAGGGTATTGAGTATGAGGTTTGCTACTCTGCTCTTCAGCTGTGGGCACCTCTGCAACGTACTATGTCTCTATCGATTGAATATAACACTTGATCTTGCCTACTCTTTAGGGTGGTGTGAGAATAAATCAGATGACTACACACACTGCTTGTTTGGGGTTGAGCATTTCCTCCAAGCCAGCCATGGGGCAGACAGTATGAACATCTCATTTTAATAAGGACATTGACGATCAAAACAGTTAAGACATTATTTTAAGGTCACTCAACTGGTAAGTGGAGGGGCTGGAATTAAGACTTGACCTCTATCTATTAACAAAGTTAGAGTTTGCTTCATTCTGAGCAGTGCTTCCCACAGCCCAGGGGAAAGCATTCTGTAAGATTTGATGTAATTGATGCAATTACAAGAAATTTGTTTTCTATTACTTCTCTCTTCTAAGCCATCTTGTGTGTTGGTGAGATTTAAGTCAGCCAGTCACCTAGTTTTAAAATCTCATTGCTGTGGAAACGTGATCGTTATATGAAGTGGTGTCCACAGCATTTGCCATGATGATGGTTTCTACTGAATGAGTTGCCCAAGGTAAACCACAGAAGAAAGGTAATGTTACTCTTGACACTGTAGGAGAGCAAAACTTGCCTCCCCAGAGTGTCTCTTTGGTCTGCAGATTATTTTGAGCTGAAAACAATCAAGTCCCAAAGGATTCAGACAGAAACTTTGACCTTCCTCCTAATTGCCTAAAAGAATGTAGAGGAGCTGCTCCTCGGAAAGGCGCTATCCCCATGGATAACTATAGTTTGAAGCAGGTGTGTAGACAGGAAGGAACCTGCCAAAATCCATTTGTTAAAACTCCTCTTGACACCCCTTTGTCTCTGCCTGGCCCAGCAAACATTTATTTTCCAAACCTTTGCTTTTCCATCTCCACATGAATGGCCTTCCTCCCCTTTGAAATTCCAAACCACTAACCCCAATATTTTCTTTTGCCTTTAGCTAAAGATGGTATTTAAGGTGAGAGCTTCAGCTATTTTAGTGAGTTACTGAGTTTTCCTGGTCTTTCCCATGATGCTACTAAACTTTTGCTTGATTTTCTCCTGTTAATCTGTGAAGAACCTAGGGGTAGAGGAAAATGTCTTCCTTCCTGACAGCACCATCATAGATTAATTGTTTATTGAACTTTTCCGGTCAAATACTCCATAAACACCATCACTTACACAGATAACTACATAACAATCACCCCCTCCCCATTGCTTCCTCATTGCATAGGCAGGACTACTCTGTCTTTCATGGTTCAGTGCCAGATTCTGTTGTAAGTAGGCAGTAAGCACTAGACAAGACAGAATCTATGATTTCCTGGAACTCGTACACTAGTGGAAGGGAGATGTAAATAAATAAGTGAATAAGTAGACAGGACATTTTTAGGCAGCCGTATATGCCTTCAGGAAAACACAACAGCATGCAGCATGGTATTATTGAGAAAGGTGGGAGGAGGAGTTTCTGACTTAGAGATTTAGGTTGAGGTTGGAGAGAAGCTTTCCAAGATGTCATTTGATCTGAGACAATGTACAAAGGAAAAGAAAAAACCCTGCATGAGACCCCTGAGTCATAATATATCCAGACGAGGGTTCAGTAAATATGAAGCCCTAAAGCCAGACAGAGAGGCAAAAGGAGGAATAAAGGACAATGGCAGCTGTGGCTTGAGCTTGTGGACAGAGTGGTAGAGGTGAGGGCAGAGTTCTGAGAAGTGGTTGGAGCCACTGGGTTGTTGAACATATAACTGAACATATAACTCCTAAGGGCATACAAAAGCCCCATATAACTGAACATATAGCTGAACATATAACTCCTAAGGGCATACAAAAGCCCCAGACTGCGCCCTTGCTTCATACATTTTATTCTCAGTCTTGTAACTTAGGAAATCATATTTCAGAGGGTGATCTCAGACAGCTTTCTTCCTCCAGCCTCATTCCTGGGTTTAAGATGTTGCTTTCTGCTCTAAATGGAACAACTGGGCAGGTTAATACAAAGGCAAAGGCTCGTGTTCTCAGAGCTGCCTCACTGTCATCACTGTCAGGCTTGCCTTGCTGCCTGACTGGGAAAATCAAAACCCTGCCTTACTCCAGGAAAATTCTAGAAGTCCATACATAATACCATGGGACTCAGATCTAAGCCCTAAATGACAGACTTTGGCCGAGTTCCATTTTCTAACCTTTATATTGATTTGTAATAGAATCCTGAGTAACAGTGCACTGGGTCTGACTCACACACATTTCCTGACCCCACTTCTACAGAGAGGTAAACTGAGGCTTAGAAATGGAAAGGCCTGATACCTGGACACAGGCGCTCCCAGTCGTGAGCAGTGACTGTGGCTGAGCTACTGCCCTGTGGCTACACAAAACTATGGCTCCCTTGAACAATCTGTAGCCCCAGGTGTCCCTGAAGAAGGAAAGCCAAGTTCAACCTTTATTCTTCATATCTTAGCTGCTCTCAATGATCATAGTCATATCACCAAGCACGCCAAAAATTATGCATTTGTTAAATAAAGCCTACTTATGATCTGCTTTCAGTAAAACAAATAGACATTTCTGCCGTTTTATTTTCCTTTAGTAGTTAATTATGATAACTATCCAAGGATTACAGCAGACACTGCTTTTCTAGTAATTTCTCCTCCTGTGGGTAACACTGGACCAGGAGCGGTAACATTCCCTCCGAGACTGAGGGAGGGATTTCCCTGGTGTAGAACAGGGTTTCCCTGGCACAGGTGGGGAGTCTGGTGAACAGAGCTGGAGCCGTAATCCTCCTGCAGAGAGAGCCTGTCTGCTGTGGACACACAGCTTCTCCCAGCGGAACCCGTTTCTGAGTGTCAGCCTGATGACTGTTTTTGCTCTACCATGGGAAATCCTCAATGAGATGTCTTGACACCTGGGAGCCCTGGTTTCTTCTGCATTAGGGTAACTGGTCCCAGAAGCAGGTCCCCTCCAAGACATCTGATGGGAATCAGCCCAGCTCTCTGCACACCAAGCTCCATTTTCTTGTTCAGGTTTCTTAAGAAGGGTATGGATTTTTTTGCTAAGCCCTAGACTCAACTTTTCTTTCTTATACATGGAGGGATTTAAACAATGAGATGTAGAGATAGGACATCTTTTAAATACTTTTTAAAGTTGAAAAAAATCATTATACAATTCTATTGAAATGCAAATATAGCAAAACCCAACACATATTAATGATAAATTTCTATTGGTTCACCATCACAGGCTATGGTATTAGAATTCCAGCAGGTCTGTACCCTCTTTGAGGATAACATGTATGTAGAGAGGTTTCTTTTATGAAACCCATATACAAGCACACACACAGTATACACATATAAATAAATATATAGTATGTATTTAAAAGCACAGATATTTTTGTCATTCATTAAATGTCAATGATTGGGTAAGTGGAATAGTTTGAGTGAGTAAAAAAGAGCAAGCAAGGATCGTAATTGGGTGCTTACTTTTTTAATCTATAAACTTCTGTATGATTTTGCTTTTTTTATTTTGAAAATATAGTCAATTATTACTTATGTAAACTATTTTTAAAATAAGAAAAGAATTTGAAAATGGGCTTTAGTATTGTTAGGGAAAAAATATGTTGGAAATAATTATCATGAAAAAGGAATATGAGGAGCTGCTTTCATCAGGGATTCTCAGTATTTTAACTATTATTGTGCAATCAGTAAATATTGTTATAGAAAACCATCCGGACTTGTGTCTGTAAGTTGTATGAGAAAAGCATATGGTGAGCAAAACAGAGGTGGCTGTAGCCCTGGATCACGTGAGCACTTGTGGGATGAACAGGGAAATAAGACCTCATGCAAAGCCTGAGGGAAAAGGGACCAGAGATGCAGAAAATAAATCTGGACCCGGCTGCTTTAGTTGATAATGGAGCCGAGCATGCCAAGTGATAAAAAGTCCTTTATCATACTTAATCATTTTAGAGACCTTAGTGAAGTCAAGTGAACAAAAGATAGAAGATTCTCAGCAGCTTTAGGGCACCCTCACTGACCTGGGCAAGGTTAGTTCAGTGTGTCAAGGTGACTGCGTGGTGAGAAAGGCAGGGTGGAAAAGTCAGCCTCTCTTTTGAACATGCAGCTGTAGAGGGAATAAAGGACACACAGCATCGGGTGGACATGGTCAAGGAAAGCTGCCTTAAAGCTGGACGTCCTTGTGTAAGTATAAACATGTTGGAAGAAACAATCCAGTAGAAATGGAGAGGTGGGTGGAATGGGAGAGAAATGGCTTACATATGATGAGCAACCCCCCAGGGTGGGGCTGAGGGAGAGATCCTGAGACCAGGTGAGGCCAGGCCACAGACGGTGACCACGGAACCTCTCTAGCAGAAGAAAGGGAAGGAAAGATGAGCTTAGTTATTATTAGGTAAATTACCACATATAGTTACTTTTGAGATATTCATTTTTGCCTTCTCCACATATTCTTCCCTTCATTTTCCCTGGTTAATCAAGCAACATTCACTGTTCTTCAAAACTCAGAAGAAAGTTATTCTGGGTTCTGTTTCCAAAAGCCTAGATCCACTGAAGATAGAGGTGTATGAGGAAATAAGGTGCGCTTAGAATTAAAAAAGATTCTCCCAGGTGGAGCGACGGAAGAAACTTCTGAGAACCATGTGTGCAGTGGGGCTGCCCTGTAGGACACCCGGGATGCTCAATGACCACCAGGAAGGCAGCCCTCAGCAGGGGCTCTCAGCTCTTCCACTGGTCCCAACTGCGGTAGGAGATGCAGCCCACTGGGCTAAAGATGCCGTGGCAGACACCACACCTGTCCCAGGGCCAGCCAGCCTGGGAGTCAAGGGCTGCAGTAGAGACCTCACCCACAGCCTTAAAACTCAGGTCAGACCAAGTGAGCCTGGTGGCTTCAAAATGTCTGAGAATAATGTTCCTGCCCACCCAGCAATACAAAATTAAGTTGATTACAGAAGAAAAAAAAAAAAAACTGGTGTTTTCCTACACATATTTCTTAAATTGAGACTCATACTTGCCATGTAAATGTGTAGTTGTTGAAGTCGGGGGGTTCTGTCGAAAAGCTCTCTTTTCTCATCATAGGAGGAGGAGAGTTCATCTTCTTGAGATTGTGTGGGTGGGAATGTTAGTGGGGAGAGAGAACATTTTAGAAAACTGTTAAAATGATCTTCATTGAATTCAGCAAAATAGTCACCGAATACATAGTGCATGTTAGTAATCTTTCTAGGCACTAGAAACATAGAGAAGAAAAATCCCAAAGCCGTGACCTAGAGCAGCCTGAGAACAGGAGCTGGGTGTGGACTTAAAGCTGCTGGGCAGCGTTCACATCTTGCTGGATATTGCACACAATGGAATTATGATTATAATCTTCACTGCAGCCCAGGTGGGAGATATGGTGGGGCGGGGAGCCCAAACTGGATTCAGAAAGCAGCCAAACCAGAAAGAAACTCAAAGGAGGTGGAAAAGAGTATACTTTGAGGACCAGATGTCTTCCTAAAGTTAAAGCAGAGGCATATTGAGTATAATATAGTGAGAGATATGGAATTATTGATGGTGGTGACCAAAGACAGCCCTGCAAGATTTAAGGTTGGAATCCTTCTGAAAATGAGGAATTCCTGCCACTGTGGGATTGTGGTTCACTGATGTATAGATAAACATCTCTTGGAATTGAGGAAATTGAGACTTTAAACCTACAGGGCATTGAATGTGCTCCAGAATGAGTACTTACACTTTCGGGTGAGGGAAGTTGTGAACATATAGAGAAATGCTGAGGCCCTGATGCCAATGTTACCTGTGAATTTGGTGGCGGGATTTCCTGATGACAACAGCTAAGAGGAAAATGACTAGACTGTAACACAACTTGACGGATTTTATTTTTCAATGTGAGGCTGAAAGTCATGTTGAAAATATGACCTGGAAACAAAAAAGGAGTGTGGGCCCCCTCCAAGCCAATTAGTACATAGCCTGTTGTTGAATGTTCACTCTTCACTGAAGTCTACAAATGTTCTAATAAACATGGAAAGAGCCAATGTTTCATTAAAATCCGAATGTATAAAAAGTTCTCCCTAAGAATTCTCTGTGGGAGGATTGTGTTGGGGAAGTTCAGGAGGAAGGATGGAGCTGAAAAGATAGCAGGAGAACAGCACAGAGCGTCCCTTGTCTCGAGAATGGCTCGATTTCCGTTGACTGAGTCAAGAGTTTTGGCGCCACCAGCTGGCCTCCAAGATCTCATAGGAACTGAGGGGTTAAAGAGGTTTCAGTGCTAATATAGAAGGCACTATGGTTCTAAGGCTGATGATGAACATGGCCGTGAAACCAGGGTTTGTTCAGGAAAACAGTCTATTCTTGGACTTGGAGTCAAGATATACCAGGTATTGATAACTTTAATTTGGGAATTTGGTGTGTATGCCAAGTCTGAAGAGCTGGGGCAGTGGGGATCTGGGAAGATCTCAGCTGGGATCACAACTGTTCACATATCAGCCTGCAGCAGGAAATGGCTGGTTCCAGAAGGGTGTTGGAAACCACTTGCGTGGCTGTGACTGTGTCCAACAGTAGTGACCTCTGCTTTCTTTCAGCCTCCCACACCAAAGGCAATTCCTCATACCAGCTAACTCAACCCAAAATCCTATTGAAAATACAATTCCTGACTTCTTTTCTACAATGCAGAGGTGGCCTTGGGAAGGACAGTGGCGATGCTGAATTGATAACCGGAAATTCAGCACACATGGTCCCTGAGGTATTCAATACTCTGCAGCCTTTATAAAAGTCAGTAAGGCCTATTTTACAGTTTATTTTATTCCTTAATCAACTTTTCAAAAAAGTTTACACAATATGCAAAGCACTGTGCTTGGTTCTAAGGATGCAAAGATAAGTATTCCATCAACCTTGTCCTGAAAGAAGACACAGACGGGAAACCAGGTCTACTTTTCTAGAAATGTCTTCTTTTTTATGATCCTTATGTGCAAATAATTACCTACTGTTAGGAGCAAACTCTGAAGTCCTGGGGATGAAATTAAATAATGAGACATATAAAGAGACACTGATTCTTCCTTGTATTTAAATTTTCAGATGACTACAAATAAACAGTTAAGTTTGTAAATTAAAAGAGACCTAAACAATTGCTTACTCTTGGATAAAAATTCAGTGATAAGTTATGACTACTTTTCTTCTTTTCATTTAAATTTCCAGCCAGTAATTTCCTCATCAAGCCTAAGCAGTAACTTCAGCTTTGAAACTCAACAGGTCTCAACACTGCTTGGATTTAATTTTCAATTTCCTGTGTACGCTGAGTGGGACTCTGGGAGCAGCAGAGTGGAAGGAGGGTTTTTCTGGGAATATTTCAAAAGTTAGTGAAGAATACAAATAGCAGTGCCATCTCCTGCAGAGATTTTTTGCATGCTTAATCAGTTTAAATATCATGCTCCATCGATTTGAGATAAGGTTTATACGGGAAGATCTTCTTTAAGGAGTTCTCACCTCATTCTCCATCTTCCTTCGGCTGCATTAATCCTGGCTCCCTGTGCGGTTCCGTCCTCCATCCTGAGTCCTTGTGGTACTTTCCTCTGAGTCAGTACTGATTTCCCATTAGCGCTGACTCATGTGAATCACTCACTTTGTATTCAGAGAGCATCTGTGCCCTACTGGCTATTCTGTGTTCAGAGGCAAGGCTTTGAAGCATCACATCTGCAGAGAGGAATATGGGGCAGTGCAAGAAATCTTGGCAAGTGAAGAATTCACAGCCAGTGGAGAAATCCAAGAAGTAACTTTTGCTAAGTAAAGTTTTTCCCATTCTACCTGGATACCACTAACGTCGGAACCTTACTATAAAAATGAATTTCATGGGACAATAAGAACATAGATTTCAACTAATTGTGCAGTTTTGAGATAGCCTTTGGCATTTAGGATCATTTTAGAACGTATACCTTTCCTATATTCATTAGAATGTATATGTGCACTTCAATATCTGGTAGAAGGTAACTAGCTCCTGGGTTGAAATTCTGGCTTTCTGTCTTACTAACACAATGATACTGGGGAAATTATTTAACTTCTTTGTTCTTCAGTTTTCTCCATGTAAACTGGAAATAATGACTAGAATCTAAGATTTTTCTGAATATTAAACAACCAGAAGGTGAAAAGTCAAACAGCAGAGAGAGAGAGCAAGAAAGAGGGAAATATAAATTTAATTTTATACAGCTGAACTTCTTCAAATGATCTCTTAGAGTATCAGGACTTAGTGGGTCTACACTGTGGACCCACACGTGTTTTAATTCTCATGGCAGCCTCATAATATCAGTATTATTCTCGCCAATTTCAGTTAAGGAAACTAAGATTCAGGTCAAGTTTCTCTCATAATTACTGACTTAGTGAACTACATTATTAGGATAAGAACCAAATTCACGTGACCTTGAATTTCCTGATTTATTCACAAATTCCAATCATGTACTGAGAATCTGGGTCCTAATATGATGCTGGGTATTGTTTTACAAGACAATCTTTATCAAAGGATAGTTTCTTTCTATTCCCATTTGAGTTTCTTCCTTCCTTCTCCTCTGATTGCTTTCCTCCTTCTGTCCTTTCACCCTTTTCTCCCTCCACCCTCCTTATTTTAATTAAGAATAAATATTGAGATCTTAAGAATAAATATTGAGATTCTTAAAGAAAAACATTTGTAACTATGTGAGGGGAACTGAACTTATTGTGGTAATCATTTTGCAATATATAAATATGTTGAGTCATTATGTTGTACACCTTAAACTAATACAATGTATATCAGTTATATTTCAAGTTAAAAAAGAATAAATGCTCAATTATACCAAATGGGTTATTAGACTCTCTAGTGTTTACCATGTGTTTTCATTGATAACTTTTTATCTTGAAGTAATTTAAGATGTAAAAAGTTCCCAAAGTTGAGAGTTCCAATGTATCCTCTACCCAGCTTCCCCCAGTAATAATAATATCTTATCAAATCATAGGACAATGTCAAAACCAGAAACTAATGTCAGTGTCATTCTAATAACTCAGGTACAGACTTTATTCAATATTTATCAGTATTTACGCACTTTTGTTTGTGTGTGTACACTTCATGAAATTTTATCACATGTGTCGGTTTGAGTAACCATCACCAAAATCAGGATACACTATTTCCATCACTAGACAGAAACTCCTTCATGTCAACCTTTAATAGTTGCTTTCTTCCCCCAAACTTGACTCCTGGCAACCACTGATTTATTCTCTATCTTAACTTGTCACTTAGAGAAAGTTATATAAATGGAATCATAAAATATATAACCCTTTAAGATTGGCTTTTTCACTCAACATAATTCCCTGAGATCTATTCATACTGTTGTATGAATAAATTTTCCATTCTACCTGTTTTGGTTTTAATTTTTAATTGATGTATAGTTGATTTACAATGTTATGTTAGTTTCAGATGTATAGCAAAGTGATTGAGTTATACATACATACACACACATATATATATATATAATTTTTCAGATTCTTTTCCCTTATAGGTTATCACAAAATATTAAATATAGTTCCCTGTGCTATACAGTAGGTCCTTGTTATCTGTTTTATATATAGTAGTGTGTATATGTTAATCTCAAACTCCTAATTTATCCCTGCCCCTGCTTCCCCTTTGGTAGCCATAAGTTTGTTTTCTATGTCTGTGGGTCTATTCTGTTTTGTATATAAGTTCATTTACATCACTTTTTTTTAAGATTCCACTATAAGTGATATCATATAATATTGTCTTTCTCTGTCTGATTTACTTAACTTAGTATGATAATCTCTAGGTACATCCATGTTACTGCAAAGGGCATTATTTCATTCTTCTTTATGGCTGAATAATATTCCATTGTATATATACATACCACATCTTCTTTATCCATTTATCTGTCGATGGGCATTTAGGTTGCTCCCATGACTTGGCTATTGTAAATAGTGCTGCAGTGAACATTTGAGTGCAGGTATCTTTTTAAATTATGGTTTTCTACTTTATTGCTAGGTAGTATTCCATTGTTTGGATGTGCCATGGCTTTTTATCCATTCATTTGTTGAAAGACATATGGGTTTTTTTCTAGTTTTTGTCCACTTAAAATAAAGATAATTTAGTGTACAGGTTTTTTTTTTTTTTTTTTTTTTTTTTTAATGTAAGCTTACATTTCCCTAGGATAGCTTACATTTCCTTAGGACAAATTACCTTTAGTGTGATTTCTGAGTGGTATACTAAATGTAGGTTTAAATTTATAAAACAAAATACCACACTGATTACCAGAGTGGCTGTATTGTTTTACATTTCACCTGCAATGTACAAAAAATCCAGTTTCTCCACATCCTCACCAACATTTGACACTGTCAGTATATTTTATTTTGGTCATTAAAAAAGTGTGTAGTGTTATATTGTCATGATTTTAATTTGTAATTCTCTGATGGCTAATGAAATTGAACATCTTTTGATGTGGTTATTTGCAATGTTTTACTTTCTAGATGAACTGTATATTCAAGTCTTTTGCTGATTTTCTAACCGGCTTGCTAAAGTTTAATTATTGTTATAGTTTTACTATTGAGTATATACTTTATTAATACAAACTAATTTTTTTCTGTTGAATGTTTTTGCATTGAAATATATACTGCTCTCTATTAATATTACTAAGCATAATTTCTTTCATTATGTTTTCTATTTTCTTTTGTATTTATTTAGCATCTTTGTTCTTCATTTTCACCATATATATATATATATATATATATATATATATATATATATATACAGTTTGTTTGAGATGTGTGTTATGAAAAATTCTCTGGATGAAAGCCAGCAGACATCTGACAGGGTGGGCTAGAACTCAAGATGTGTGCCCTGTAGAAAGGGCAAATGCATGAGGGCTTTTTCAAGCCTGTGTCTAGGGCTGTGCTGGTAACACTGGTCATCTGGTCTCTGGAGGACTTGGATGAGGTCTCAGGTCCAAACAACTCATTGTATGGCAAAGCAGAGAAAGCACACAGAATGAATTGTCAGAAATTCTCCTATTCTATATGGGTTCCTTGAAAACTCCACTGATTAAAAATTATATCTGACAATATTTCTCTTTGAATTAGTTGTAATTGTATGTTACAAACTCTAGGGCAAACACTAAAAAATATAAAAAAGGTATTATAACTAATATGCTAAGAAAGGGGAGAAAATGAAATCCTATAAAATACTCAATTAAAACCACAAAAGGCAGAAAAAGCATTGGAGACAAAAATGGAAACAAAACACAAGGGCAACACATAGAAAATAGGAAGAGATATGATGGATACTAATTCAATTATGCAAATAATCATTTTGAATATCAGTAGTCTAGATGCATCAGTTAAAATACAGAGATTTGTCAGAGGGAATCAAAAAAGAAAACCCAACTATATGTTATCTACAAGACATCCTCTTTAAATATAAAGATACATACAGATTAAAAGTAAATGCATTAAGAAAAATATACCATATATCATACCTTCAGAAAGAAGCAGGAGTAGCTATATTAATTGCAGACAGAACATATTTTCAGAAAAGTCATCAGAGATAAACTTATTGCATAATGATAAGAAATCAATTTTCCAAGAGGCCATAACAACTCTTAAGGTGTATGTGCCTAATGACAAGTTGTCAAACTACTGATAGAAAGTGAGACAAACACTGATAAAAATGCAAGAAGAAATAGATGAATCCACTATCATAGCTGGGAATTTTAACACCATTCTACCAGAAATGGATTGACCTAGCAGACAGAAAATCAGTAAAGACATAGCTGAACTCAACCACACTATCCATCAACTGGTTATGATCACATCTGTAGAGCACTACCTCCAAAATCAGAATAGATATCCTTCTCAAACTCACATAGAATATTTACTTTCCTGGTGAAAAAAACAACCTCATGACTTACCAAATTTAAAATAATATAAATCATGCAATGTCTACTTTAAAACCAAAATGGAATTAAACTAGAAATCAATAACAGGAAGATAACCGGAAAACTCCAAAATAAGTGGAGATTACACAACATAGTTCTAAATAACACATGGGTCAAAGAGTAAATCTCAGGAAAAACTTTTAAATTAAATGAAAATGAAAACACAACTTATCAAATTTGTGGAATGCAATAGAAGGAGTGTCCAGAGGGAAATTTATAACATTAAATCCATATATTTGGAGAGAAGAAAGATGTAAATCAATAATCTAAGTTTCTACCTTAGTAAACTTGAAAAAAGAGCAAATTAAATATAAAATGAGAAGAAGGAAATAAATATTCATAATTACAGCAGAAAACAATGAAGTTGAAAATAAGAAATCAATAGAGAAAATCAACAAAACCAAAAGCTGGCTCTTTTTTCCCCCAACTTTACTGAGATATAATTGACACATAACTTTGTGTAAGTTTGAGGTATACAATGTGATGTTTTGATATATGTATCAAATATTATTAAATGCATTTTATATTTTATCAAATATTATATTATAAAATGTTTATCATGATAATATTAATACATTCATCTCACATAATTACCTTTTTTGTTTATGTGGTGAGAAAGTTTAAGATCTACTCTCTTAAGTATACAAGACAGTATTGTTAATTATACTCACCATTCTGTACATTAGATCTCCAGAACTTATTTATATTTTAACTGGAAGCGTGTATCCTTTGACCAAAATTTCCCTATTTTCTCAACCCTCCAGCCTCTGTTAACCACCAACCTACTCTCTGTTTCTATGAATTTGGCTTTTTTAGATCCCACATGTAAGTAAAATCATATAGTATTTGTCTTTTTCTGTCTGACTTTATACATTTACCACAGTGCCCTTAAGTTCCATCCATACTGTCTCAAAAGGCAGAATTTCCTTATTTTTTATAACAGAGTAGTATTCATATATAGGTTATTCATATATATGTATATAGAAATACTTACTATGAACTGCAATGAACATAGCAGTCTAGGTATCTCTTTGAAAGAGAGATACCTATATACCTAGAAGTGGGATTGCTGGGTTATATTTTTAATATTTTGAGGCACCTCCATATTGTTTTCTATGGTGGCTGTACCAATTTACATTCCCACCAAGAGTACATGAGTCCCCTTTTCTCCACATCCTCACTAGCACTCACCACACCTTTTATTAACAATAGCAGTTCTAACAGGTGTTTAATGATATCTCATTGTGGTTGTTATATACATTCCCCTGATGATTGAGAACATTTTCATGTATCCTTTGTCTGTTTGTATGTTTTCTTTTTTTAATGTCTCTTAAGTTATTTGCCCATATTTTAAATTGGGTTATTTATTTATTTTGCATTGAGTTGTTTGTGTTTCCTATACATTTTGAATATTAACCCTGCATTGGAAATATGGTTTGCAAATATTTCTTCCTATTCATAGGTTTTTCATTTTCCTGATTTTTTCTGTTGCCATGTAGAAGCTTTTTAGTTTGATGTAGTCTCACTTATTTATTTTTGCTTTTGTTTCTTGCGCTTTTCATGTCATACACAAAAATTTATAGCCATGATTAATGTCAAGGAGTTTGCTCTCTGTTTTTTTTTTTTCTGGAAGGTTTACAGTTTCAGATCTTTAGTCCATTTAAGTCTTTAATCCATTTTGAGTTAGTATTTATGTAGGGTGTAAGATAGGGATCCAATTTCATTCTTTTGCAAGTGAATATCCAGTTTGCCCATAACAATTTATTAAGGAGTCTTCTTTCCTTATTGACTATTTCCAGGTCCCTTCTCAAATATCAGTTGACTGTATACACATGGGTTTATTTCTGGACTTTTGATTCTATTCCATTGTGTCTGTTTTTATGCTGTAAATCATACTGTTTTATTTACTACAGTTTTGTAATATAGTTTGAAATTAGAAAGTGTGATGCCTCCAGCTTTGTTCTTCTTTCTCAGCATTCCTTTTGCTTCTTGGGATATTTTGCAGTTTTATACACATTTTAGGATTGCTTATTCTATTTCTGTGAAAAAATTCCATTGGAATTTTGATGAGTGACATTTACTTTATGGATGGCTTTGGGTAGTATGCACATTTTAACATTATCAATTCGTCCAATCCATGAACATGGGATATCTTTCCATTTATTTGTGTCTTCTTTAATTTCTTTCATTAATGTCTTATATTTTTTAGTGTACAGATCTTTCACCTCCTTGTTTAAATTTATTCTTATTTTATTATTTTTGATGCAATTGTAAACAGGATTGTATCTTTATTTCATTTTCAGATAGCTCACCATTACTGTATAGAAATGCAACTGATTTCTATAGTTGATTTTGTATCCTGAAACTTTACTGAATTTATTAATTCCAACATTTTTTTAGTGGAGTCTTTAGAAATTCCTCTATATAAGATCAGGTAATCTGCAAACAAGACAATTTTACTCCTTCCTTTATAATTTGAATGCCTTTTAATTTTTAAATAATTAAGTAATTAATTATTGCCTAATTGCTCTGTCTAGTCCTTGTAGTACTGTGTTGTATAGAAGTGGTGAGATTGGGTACATTTACCATATTCCTGGTCTTAGAAGAAAAGCTTTCAGCCTTTCACTGTCAAATATGATGTTAGCCATAGGTTTGTTATATATGGCCAAAGTACCTTTATACCCAATTTGTTGAGTTTCCATGATGAAAGAATGTTGAATTTTGCCAAATGTTTTTTCTCTGTCTATCGAGATGGTCATATGATTTTTTTTTCTACCTTAAAACTATACCACATCTGATACTTTTTTATACATATATTATTTCTTTGGTAGTTCATGCTTTTTCTTTCTTTTCTGAGTCTTTTATTTCTATGTCAATGGCAAGGACCATTTTATTAATCTTTTGATGTACATATATCTTGTTAAAGCTCCAGAAAAGAGTCAGAGTAAAAATAAGTAAAAGAATTGAGCTTGTAGGAACTTACTTAACCATCAAATCATTTAAATACCCTTGATTCATAGCCATTGAGATAAAACAAAAACTTTTAATTTAAAATTGAATATTAAACAATTCTGAATTATTATGAAAATCCAGAAAATTCTTAATTATGCAATTAAATTTAAGTACTTAATTTTTTTTAAAGATTTTATGTGGGAAAGTGGGTGAGCCACTGATGGATGGTCAGCTTATCACCATGTTGAGGAATTTTAATGATCTATTAACTGTTAATTTTTTATACCAACAATGAAAAATATTCTGTACTTTCATAATTAAGCAAAAATACATTAATGAAGTTAGATTATGTTTCTACTAATTTGATATATGATTATACAATTGTATGGTTGTGTCTGATTAGAAAGAACTAGAATTAGTTGAGAAAATAATACTCTACCCAATGTGTAATTAATGTGCACATTGTAATTGACTTTTTTATTTATGATAGTTCTTGTGGAAACAAATAGGATAATAATTTACCTGACAATAAGAGCATTATCTGACATCTATTAACCACTCACTGAGTGCCAGGTGCCACATGATAAATGAGGAGTTTTTAATATAATCCTCTCAACATCCCTAGGAGGTTAATGACATTCTTTTCTCTACATAACCAATGAGAGAACTGAAAGAACAATTAATCTGCTCAAGTTTACATAGCTAATAAATTGTAAGAACTAAACCTGAATTCAATCAGTCTGATAAAACACAAAAACAAGTTTTCTATGAATTAAACATATCTAAATGTTGCCCCCTGTACTTTACCCCCACTGACCCTGCTGTAGATGAGACTATATCACTGTTAAAATCTGGTCTGAGGCTTTAGCATCCAAACTGGTCAACTTGGTTGAAATCTCTTCATTTAATCTTCCAAAGGAGGCAGCTGAGGCAGGAAGTCTTTGCTACATTCACGCTGCTCAAATTTAATCTTCAGGAGGCTCTCAATTCTCTTAGCTGATACTTCACTTTCTTGCTGTGGTGTTGAATACCCTAGTAACTTCACTCCTGACTCCTTTTCTCGTCTGAAGTCCTGCTGTATAAGTTCTTGAACAGAGTTTTTATGTATTAACAAACAATTCGGTCTCCATTTCAAATGTCCTTTCAGCTGGGCATGTTGGAAACCTCTATGTTCCAAGACTCAGTTTGAATGTAAACTCAACAAAAACATCCAAGTGTTCTCTGAAAGCATTCATGTCTTCTTCTTCAGTGGCCCACTGCAGCATGAGATGTCAGGTAAAGATTAGTAAAATGGTGTGTTCTCATTTTCCTGTCTCCAGGACAGGAATGTATGCATTCACATTTACAGAATCAATGCCCAACAGAGAGTTCGGATTGGCATAGAATCTCAATGAATATGTTCTGAATGATTTTTGATGGAATGAAGTTGCAATGGAAGAGGGCCTTGGGGTACCCGGATCTGAATGATTCTATTGATCAGCTTTCAAACAGAAGTAAATGAAAGTGGATGGAAATGCACGTGGTGTATCACTCTTCTCCCCAAATTGTTGCCAGTCACAGAGCTGACTTCCTACCTCAAGCACATGTGCTTTTCTGCCTGAAGGCTTCTGACCATATGAACAGTCTCACCCCATGCACTGGGTAGGCTGGAGGTACCTGGATATTAATGACCCAGAAGCAGCCCTCAACCAATGAAAAATCAATACTCCAGCTTCCTCGCCTCTCATCTTGGATAACTCTGAGGACTGTTTTGTGCAGGTCCCTATTTGGGATCACCCCCAGCAAGTAATATGAGTTAATGCACATGGGCTTTCCTTTCTTACCTGTCTCACTTCTCTGCTACCAGGATAATTTCCTAAATAAATTCCTTGGTTTAAATCCTTATCTCAAAGTCTGCTTCCACGTGGGAACCCAAACTAAAACACACACCTTGGCAAATGCACTCACATGTTGAGAGAAGACCAGCTCATCTTGGCATGTCCCTTCCTTCAAGCATGCATTTCTGTGATGATCAGAGTGTGGGATGAAAACTCAAAGCTCGTGAGCAGGAGAGAAGCAAAATCGATGGGATTTGATGAGTCCTGGACCAAAGTTACTTGCTAATAATATGAGCTTGTGACTCCACAGTAATATCTCTGGTAATATTTCTTATCACAAATCACACTCCAGAGATCCCCAGAAGACCCAGCTGTTCACTCACAGGTTTCTGCTCCACAACTTTTTAAAATTGGAGTATAGTTGATTCACAATGTTGTGTTAGTTTCAGGTGTACAGCACAGTGGTTCAGTTATACATACATATGTATCCAGTTTTTCAGATTACAAAATATTGAGTATAATTCCCTGTGCTATACAGTGGGTCTTTGGTGTTTATCTACTTTATATATAGTAGTGTGCATCTGTTAATTCCAAACTCTTAATATACCCTTCCCCTGTCTTTCCCCTTTGGTAACCATAAGCTTGTTTTCTGTGTCTGTGCGTCCATAACTTCTTAAGAGCATAACTACAACACAGAGTAGGAAATGGTTGATGATTAATTAAAAAGAAAGTTAAATAGTTATTTTGTAAATAACTTGATTTTTCTTTGATTTTTCTGCAGCTATGAACTAGCTCTGTAAATCCTGCCAAGTCAGTTAATCCCACTTTAGTTCCTACATGTGAAGGATGGACTCTATTTAATGCTTAAGTGAGTTGTACAAAAGTCACCTGGGTCATTGTCCATAACAAGTGTCCAATAAATATTTGTTGAAAAATATTTTCTTCAATTATTTCTGAAGATGAAATGACAGTGTTTCCTATGAACATCTTGGCAGGTAGCATACTTATTTTCTAAGACATCATACTTTTGACACAAGAATTCCCTTTAGTGATAGTTTTTGGATTATTATAAGCTCCAACTTCTATCTGCTATGTGTAGTGCCTCTGGCTCTGAATAGAAAAACTTAAGCCCTGTAATTAATGCTATAAAAATATATTCATTCATCACTGAAGCTTTGCCAGGTGGAAATCAGCAGGTGTTCACCCCATACTCAATCATGGAGAGCAGGACAGGGAAAATGTTTAACTAATAAAAGGACATTTTGTCACTGAATTTATGTGATACCTCTAAGTTATTGCTAGTACTCAGATTTTTTTTTTGAATGTCACACTGAAGAATTTTTTCATATATGTCAATAGTAATCAATTCACTTACTCATAAATATTTTTTCAAGTGCTTTCTAAATGTTACATACTGTTAACATCATGAGAGATGAATATAACCCAGGACCACTGTTAACATCATGAGAGATGAATATAACCCACGACCTTACTCTTAAGGAGAATAAAGTCTACTGTACCTTACAGAAAATAGTAATATAATATAATATAATATAATATAATATAATATAATATGATATAATATAATATAAATCAGGGGTTTTAAAGTCAGCTAGCAGTGACCATGGACAGATAATGGCAGCAACAACTATCTTAGGGGAAGCATGTCTGAGAAACTGTTGTTCTCACAGAGAAGAAGATGAGGGAGTGTGAAGTAGCAATGGATTAAAGACACTAGGCAGCTTATGCATATGGAAGGGGGCTTGCTAAGCTCAGGTGGGGAAACAATGACTAGACATGGGTAAGTTATTACAGGTTTTGTCTATGCAGCGAGGTTATAAATTCATACATGCAAGGGCAAGGAGAAAGTGATAGTGATCTGAGCAGTAGAAATAGTATTTGGGGATATGGCAGAGAGAGAGAATTTCCACATTAGAGAAGAGGTCGCATGGGAAACATGGAGACTTGAAGGTCAAGCTTAGATTTTAGGAGTAGCTGTGTTGGGAGGTGTTAGAATGCATGTTCCAGTGCGTGGACTCAGGAAAACGCAGGACACAGAAGGTAAGTAACACTTCTGTTTGGTTGGAAAGTGGGAAAAGTGAAAGAATAAAGGGAGAACATTGTGTGTCCATAATTATACTATAAAATTCTCAGCATTAGAGAAAAATCTTTATCTTTGTAGCAATAGAACCATGAAAATAATAGATATGCAACAAATCCCAATTGAGTAGAAGAATGAATGTTTCATGAATAAATTAGTTCAAACACTAGGGTTTGAGTTCTGTCTCTAGAATCCACTTCTTCCCACTGAAGTGACATTGGGCAATTACATTAATTTCTCAGAGTCTCAGCTCCCTTTGTATAAAATGGCAATTGAGAACAAAAGTCTGCCATTTTCCAAGACTAATCACTCAAGTGAGTGAGGACAAAATTAAGGTACTTTCCAATATTCCAATATTGCCTTTCCCATATCCTTTATGAAAAAAGAATAGAGGGTGTTTTCCAGCACAACTGTAGGGACACACATCTGAATAAGATATTTTCTCTGGTCTAGATATGTATCTCCTGGCAAAGATGTAAGAAAGAGGGGCACCTAACATAAAACAGTATTTATAGAAGAAACATGGAATGTTGTAAAACTAAAATAAACTAAAATATGTAGAGCTTCTGTCTAAAATGTAAAGCTACATATAAATCTATATCTGTGTGTATATCTATGTTATAGATTTCCAAAACTCATCTATCACAGCCTTAACTCCCAATGTGATTACATTTGAAGACAGGGCCTTTAAGGAGGTAATAAAGGTTACATGAGATCATAAGGGTGGAGTCCTAATCTGATAGGACTGGTGTCTAAAAGAAGAAGAAACACGAGAAATCTTGCTTCCTCTACCTAAACACAGAGGAAATGCCACATGAGGATAAGGGCTGAGGCACTGTTTAGAAGCCAGGAAGAGAGTCCCTCCAGAATCCAATCCCAATGGCACATTGATCTTTGATTTCTGGCATATGAAACTGTGAGAAAATAAATTGTTATATTTTAAACCACACAATCTATGGTATTCTGTTTTGGCAGCCCTAGCAGACTGATACACTACATCTGCATATACATCTACATCTACATCTATATTACTGGACTTCTGACTTTAAATCGGTATATTTTTTGGTTTCTTAGAAATGTTCCTTATTTCTTTTTATATTTACAAGGCTTAGTTTTTGTGTTATCAGAGGATCCAAATTAATTAAAGTGGTAGTTCATGTATTGTGTGCCTGTTATGTGTGCAGAGATTATTATTCAGGGGATCAAGGTAATTAAAACAAGAAAAGGTGGGGTGGGAATTCCTCAGCAACATTAAGACCCAGGGCATGTACTATGCTTAGTGCCTGGTTGAAGAAAGAACAAACTAGTTTTACGATGGATTCATGGGCAGTAGCCTTTACCTTTAATAGATTGTAAGGATCACTAGTGTTGAGAAAGCAAAGCCCTATTTGCTCTCTTAACTTAGAATGCCATAAATCATGAACCCAAATTTTTAACTTTAGCACATCTATGAAATACTGTGGAGCAATGTTCTCAATGTGCAGTCAGTGGACTACCTGCTAGAAAGTCGCTCGCAGTCACTTTGCAGTTAAAATGCAAACTGTCAGGAAGAGGGGAAGATGGCGGAAGAGTAAGACGCGGAGATCACCTTCCTCCCCACAGATACACCAGAAATGCATCTACATGTGTAACAACTCCTACAGAACACCAACTGAACGCTGGCAGAAGACCTCAGATCTCCCAAAAGGCAAGAAACTCCCCACGTACCTGGGTAGGGCAAAAGAAAAAAGAATAAACAGAGACAAAAGGATAGGGACGGGATGTGCACCAGTGGGAGGGAGCTGTGAAGTAGGAAAGGTTTCCACACACTAGGAAGCCCCTTTGCAGGTGGAGACTGCGGGTGGTGGAAGGGGGAAGCTACAGAGACGCGGAGGAGAGCACAGCAACAAGGGTGTGGAGGGCAAAGCGGAGAGATTCCTGTACAGAGGATCGGTGCCGACCAGCACTCACCAGCCTGAGAGGCTTGTCTGCTCAACCGCCAGGGCATGTGGGGCTGGGAGCTGAGGCTCGGGCTTTGGTTGGAGCGCCGGGAGAGGACTGGTGTTGGCAGCTTGAACACAGCCTTCAAGGGGTTAGTGCATCACAGCTAGCCAGGAGGGAGTCCAGGGAAAAGTCTTGGACCTGCCGAAGAGGCAAGAGACTTTTTCTTCCCTCTTTGTTTCCTGGTGCGCAAGGAGAGGGTATTAAGAGCGCTGCTTAAAGGAGCTCCAGAGACAGGCATGAGCTGCGGCTAAAGGCACGGACCCCAGAGACGGGCATGAGACGCTAAGGCTGCTGCTACCACCACCAAGAAGCCTGTGTGGAAGCACAGGTCACTATCCACACCCCACTTCCAGGGAGCCTGTGCCGCCTGCCACTGCCAGGGTCCCGGGATCCAGGGACAACTTACCCAGGAGAATGCACGGCATGCCTCAGGCTGGTGCAACGTCATGCCGGCCTCTAACACCGCAGGCTTGCCCCACACTCCATACCCCTCCCTTCCCCCAGCCTGAGTGAGCCAGAGTCCCCGAAGCAGCTGCTCCTTTAACCCCGTCATGTCTGAGCGAAGAACAGATGCCCTCCGGTGACCTACATGCACAGGCGGGACCAAATCCAAAGCTGAGCCCCGGGAGCTGTGAGAACAAAGAAGAGAAAGGGAAATCTCTCCCAGCAGCCTCAGAAGCAGCAGATTAAAGCTCCACAATCAACTTGATGTACCTGCATCTGTGGAATACATGAATAGACAACGAATCATCCCAAATTGAAGAGGTGGACTTTGAGAGAAATATTTATGATATTTTCCCCTTTTCCTCTTTTTGTGTGTATGTGTATGCTTCTGGGTGAGATTTTGTCTGTATAGCTTTGCTTCCACCATTTGTCATAGGGTTCTAGCCGTCCTTTTGTTTTCTTTTTTTAATAATTATTTTTTATTTTAATAACGTTATTTTACTTCATCTTACTTTATTTTATTTTACTGTATCTTCTTTCATTATTTCTTTCTTCCTTCCTTCCTTTCTTCCTTTCTTTCTTCCTTCCTTCCTTCCTTCCTTCCTTCCTTCCTTCCTTTCTTCCTTTCTTTCTTCCTTCCTTCCTTCCTTCCTTCCTTCCTTCCTTCCTTCCTTTCTTTCTTTCTTTCTTTCTTTCTTTCTTTCTTTCTTTCTTTCTTTCTTTCTTTCTTTCTTTCTTTCTTTCCTTCCCTCCTTTAGACAATGAATCATCCCAAATTGGAGAGGTAGACTTTGAGAGTAACGTTTATGATTTTTCCCATTTTACTCTTTTTGTGAGTGTGTATGCTTCTGTGTGAGATTTTGTCCGTACAGCTTTGCTTCCACCATTTGTCCTAGGCTTCTATCTGTCCATTTTTTTTGTTGTTTTTAAAAATTTTTTTCTTAATAATTTTTTTTATGTGTGTGCTTTATTTTTTGTGTGTGTGTGGTATGCAGGTCCCTCACTGTTGTGGCCTCTACCATTGCAGGGCACAGGCTCCGGACACACAGGGTCAGTGGCCATGGCTCATGGGCCCAGCAGCTCCACGGCATGTGAAATCTTCCCGGACTGGGGAATGAACCCGTGACCCCTGCATCGGCAGATGGACTCTTAACCACTGCACCACCAGGGAAGCCTTATTTTTTTATTTTAATAACTTTATTTTATTTTATCTTACTTTACTTTATTTTACTTTACCTTTTTTCTTTCTTTTTGCTTCCTTCCCTCCTTCCTCCCTTCCTCCCTCCCTCCCTCCCTCCTGCCCATCCTCCCATCCTCCTTTCTTTGTTTCTTTCTTTATTTCTTTATTTCTACTGCTACTAATTCTTTCCTTCTACATTTTCTCCCTTTTATTCTGAGCCATGTGGATGAAAGGCTCTTGGTGCTGCAACCAGGTGTCAGTACTGTGCCTCCGACATGGGAGAGCCAACTTCAGGACACTGGTCCACAAGAGAACTCCCAGCTCCACATAATGTCAAATGACAAAAATCTCCCAGAGATCCCCATTTAAACACCAGCACCCAGCTTCACTCAACAACCAGCAAGCAACAGTGCTGGACACCCTACACCAAACAACTAGCAAGACAGGAACACAAACCCATCCATTAGCACAGAGGCTGCCTAAAATCATAATAAGTACATACACACCCCAAAACACAACAACAGACGTGGACCTGCCCACCAGTAAAACGAGACCCAGCCTCATCCACCAGAACACAGGCACTAGTCCCCTCCACCAAGAAGCCTACACAACCCATTGAACCAACCTTAGCAACTGGGGACAGACACCAAAAACAACGGGAACTACGAACCTGCAGCCTGCAAAAAAGAGACCCTAAACACACTAAGATAAGCAAAATGAGAAACAGAAAAACACACAGCAGATGAAGGAGAAAGATAAAAACCCACCAGACCTAACAAATGAGGAGGAAATAGGCAGTCTACCTGAAAAAGAATTCAGAATAATGATAGTAAAGATGATCCAAAATCTTGGAAATAGAATAAACAAAATGCAAGAAACATTTAACAAGGACCTAGAAGAACTAAAGAAGAAAGAGACAACAATGAACAACACAATAAATGAAATTAAAAACACTTTAGATGGGATCAATAGCAGAATAACTGAGGCAGAAGAACGGATAAGTGACCTGGAAGTTAAAGTAGTGGAAATAACTATTGCAGAGCAGAATAAAGAAAAAAGAATGAAAAGGACTGAGGACAGTCACAGAGACCTCTGGGACAACATTAAACACAACAACATTCGAATTATAGGGGTTCCAGAAGAAGAAGAGAAAAAGAAAGGGGCTGAGAAAATATTTGAAGAGATTATAGTTGAAAACTACCCTAATATGGGAAAGGAAATAGTTAATCAAGTCCAGGAAGCACAGGGAATCCAATACAGGATAAATCCAAGGAGAAATATGCCAAGACAAATCTAAATCAAACTGTCAAAAATTAAATAAAAAGAAAACATATTAAAATCAGCAAGGGAAAAACAACAAATAACGCACAAGGGAATCCCCATAAGGTTAACACCTGATCTTTCAGCAGAAACTCTGCAAGTCAGAAGGGACTGGCAGGACATATTTAAAGTGATGGAGAAAAAGCTGCAACCAAGATTACTCTACCCAGCAAGGATCTCATCAGATTTGATGGAGAAATTAAAACCTTTACAGACAAGCAAAAGCTGAGAGAGTTCAGCACCACCAAACCAACTTTACAACAAATGCTAAAGGATCTTCTCTAGGCTAGAAACATAAGAGAAGGAAAAGACCTACAATAACGAAACCAAAACAATTAAGAAAATGGGAATAGGAACAAACATATCAATAATTACCTTAAATGTAAATGGAATAAATGCTCCCACCAAAAGCCAAAGATTGGCTGAATGGATACAAAAACAAGACCCATATATATGCTGTCTACAAGAGACCCACTTCAGACCTAGAGACACATACAGACTGAAAGTAAGGGGGTGGAAAAATATATTCCATACAAATGGATACCAAAAGAAAGCTGGAGTAGAAATTCTCATATCAGACAATATAGACTTTAAAATAAAGACTATTAGAAGAGACAAGGAAGGACGCTGCATAGTGATCAAGGGGTCAATCCAAGAGGAAGATATAACAATTGTAAATATTTATGCACCCAACATAGGAGCACCTCAATACATAAGGCAAATACTAACAGCCATAAAAGGGGAAATTGACAGTAACACATTCATAGTAGGGGACTTTAACACCTCACTTTCAACAATGGACAGATCATCCAGAATGAAAATAAATAAGGAAACACAAGCTTTAAATGATACATTAAACTTAAGTGATCTTTATAGGACTTAAGTGATATTTATAGGACATTTCATCCAAAAACAACAGAATACATATTTTTCTCAAGTACTCATGGAACATTCTCCAGGAAAGATCATTCTCCAGGATAGATCTTGGGTCACAAATCAAGCCTTGGTAAATTTAAGAAAATTGAAATTGTATCAAGTATCTTTTCTGAACACAATGCTATGAGACTAGATATCAACTACAGGAAAAGTTCTATAAAAAATACAAACAGAGGGAGGCTAAACAATACACTACTTAATAACGAAGTGATCACTGAAGAAATCAAAAAGGAAATAAAATCATACCTAGAAACAAATGACAATGGAGACACAATGACCCAAAACCGATGGGATGCAGCAAAAGCAATTCTAAGAAGGAAGTTTACAGCAATACAATCCTACCTTAAGAAACAGGAAACATCTTGAATAAACAACCTAAACTTGCACCTAAAGCAATTAGAGAAGGAAGAACAAAAAAAAAACCAAAGTTAGAAGAAGGAAAGAAATCATAAAAATCAGATCAAAAATAAATGAAAAAGAAATGAAGGAAACGATAGCAAAGATCAATAAAACTAAAAACTGGTTATTTGAGAAGATAAACAAAATTGATAAACCATTAGCCAGACTCATCAAGAAACAAGGGAGAAGACTGAAATCAATGGAATTAGAAATGAAAAAGGAGAAGTAACAACTGACACTGCAGAGATACAAAAGATCATCAGAGATTACTACAAGCAAGTCTATGCCAATAAAATGGACAACCTGGAAGAAATGGACAAATTCTTAGAAATGCACAGCCTGCCAAGACTGAATCAGGAAAAATTAGAAAATATGAACAGACCAATCACAAGCACTGAAATTTAAACTGTGATTAAAAATCTTCCAACAAAATCCCAGGACCAGATGGCTTCACAGGTGAATTCTATCAAACATTAAGAGAAGAGCTAACACCTATACTTCTCAAGCTCTTCCAAAATATGGCAAAGTGAGGAACACTCCCAAACTCATTCTACGAGGCCACCATCACCTTGACACCAAAACCAGACAAGGATGTCACAAAGAAAGAAAACTACAGGCCAATATCACTGATGAACATAGATGCAAAAATCTTCAACAAAATACTAGCAAACAGAATCCAACAGCAAATAAAAAGGATCATAGAACATGATCAAGTGGGTTTTATTACAGGAATGCAAGAATTCTTCAATATACGCAAATCAATCATTGTGATACACCATATTAACAAATTGAAGGAGAAAAATCATATGATCATCTCAATAGTTGCAGAAAAAGCTTTCAACAAAATTCAACACCCATTTATGATAAAAATCCAGCAGAAAGTAGGCATAGAGGGAACTTTCCTCAACATAATAAAGGCCATATAGGCCAAACTCACAGCCAACATCATCCTCAATGGTGAAAAACTGAAAGCATTTCCACTAAGATCAGGAACAAGACAAGGTTGCCCACTGTCACCACTCTTATTCAACATAATTTTGGAAGTTTTAGCCATAGCTATCAGAGAAGAAAAGGAAATAAAATGAATCCAAATCAGAAAGGAAGAAGTAAAGCTGTCACTGTTTGAAGATGACATGATACTATACGTAGAGAATCCTAAAGATGCTACCAGAAAATTACTAGAGCTAATCAATGAATTTGGGAAAGTAACAGGATACAAAATTAATGCACAGAAATCTCTGCATTCCTATACACTAATGATGAAAACTCTGAAAGTGAAATCAAGGAAACACTCCCATTTACCATTGGAACAAATAGAATAAAATATCTAGGAATAAACCTACCTAAGGAGACAAAAGACCTGTATGCAGAAAATTATAAGACACTGATGAAAGAAATTAAAAATGATACAAAATATGGAGAGATATACCATGTTCTTGGATTGGAAGAATCAATATTGTAAAAATGACTCTACTACCCAAAGCAATCTACAGATTCAATGCAATCCCTATCAAACTACCACTGGCATTTTTCACAGAACTGGAACAAAAATTTTCACAATTTGTATCAAAACACAAAAGACCCCAAATAGCCAAAGCAATCTTGAGAACGAAAAACGGAGCTGGAGGAATCAGGCTCCCTGACTTCAGACTATACTACAAAGCTACAGTAATCAAGACAGTATGGTACTGGCACAAAAACAGAAAGATAGATCAATGGAACAGCATATAAAACCCAGAGATAAACCCATGCACATATGGTCACCTTATCTTTGATAAAGGAGACAGAAATATACAGTGGAGAAAAGACAGCCTCTTCAAGAAGTGGAGCTGTGAAAACTGGACAGGCACATGTAAAAGTATGAGATTAGATCACTCCCTAACACCATACACAAAAATAAGCTCAAACTGGATTAAAAACCTAAATGTAAGGCCAGAAACTATCAAACTCTTAGAGGAAAACATAGGCAGAACACTCTATGACATAAATCACAGCAAGATCCTTTTTGACCCACCTCCTAGAGAAATGGAAATAAAAACAAAAATAAACAAATGGGACCTAATGAAACTTAAAAACTTTTTCACAGCAAAGGAAACCATAAACAAAATCAAAAGACAACCCTCAGAATGGGAGAAAATATTTGCAAATGAAGCAACTGACAAAGGATTAATCTCCAAAATTTATAAGCAGATCATGCAGCTCAATAACAAAAACCAATCAACTCAATCCAAAACTGGGTAGAAGACCTAAATAGACATTTCTCCAAAGAAGATATACAGACTGCCAAGAAACACGGGAAAGAATGCTCAACGTCATTAATCATTAGAGAAATGAAAATCAAAACTACACTGAGATATCATCTCACACCAATCAGAATGGCCATCATCAAAAAATCTAGAAACAATAAATGTTGGAGAGGGTGTGGAGTAAAGGGAACACTCTTGCACTGCTGGTGAGAATGTGAATTGGTACAGCCACTATGGAGAACAGTATGGAGGTTCCTTAAAAAACTGCAAATAGAACTACCATATGACCCAACAATTCCACTACTGGTTATATACCCTGAGAAAACCATAATTCAAAAAGAGTCATGTACCAAAATGTCCATTGTAGCTCTATTTACAATAGCCAGGAGATGGAAACAACCTAAGTGTACATCACCGGATGAATGGATAAAGAAGATGTGGCACATATATACAATGGAATATTACTCAGCCATAAAAAGAAACGAAATTGAGCTATTTGTAATGAGGTGGATTAGACCTCGAGTCTGTCATACAGAGTGAAGTAACTCAGAAAGAGAAAGACAAATACCTTATCCTAACACATATATATGGAATTTAAGAAAAAATATGTCATGAAGAACCTAGGGGTAAGACAGGAATAAAGACACAGACCTACTATAGAATGGACTTGAGGATATGGGGAGGAGGTAGGGTCAGTTGTGACAAAGCGAGAGAAAGGCATGGACATATATACACTACCAAATGTAAAATAGGTAGCTAGTGGGAAGCAGCCGCATAGCATAGGAAGATCAGCTCTGTGCTTTGTGACCACCTACAGGGGTGGGATATGGAGTGTGGGAGAGAGGGAGACGCAAGAGGGAAGATATATTGGGACATATGTATATGTATAACTGATTCACTTAGTTATAAAGCAGAAACTAACACACTATTGTAAAGTAATTATACTCCAATAAAGATGTAAAAAAAAATGCAAACAGTCAAATTTACTGTGTTGAACTTCTTTATATAGTACCTTGGAATCTGCATGAGATTCCCACATGACTTTTAAGTGCACGAATGTTTAAGAAAAACGATTCTCGAGCGCTTCAAGATGGCAGCGGAGTCAGACGTGGATATCACCTTCCTCCCCATAAATACATCAAAAATACATCTACATGTGGAACAACTCCTACAGAACGCCTACTGAATGCTGGCAGAAGACCTCAGACTTCCCAAAAGGCAAGAAAATTCCCACGCAGCTGGGTAGGGAAAAAGAAAAAAAGAAAAACAGAGACAAAAATATAGAGACAGGACCTGCACCTCTGGGAGGGAGCTGTGAAGGAGGAAATGTTTCCACACACTAAGAAGCCCCTTCACTGGTGGAGCATCTGGGTGGGCAGAGGGGAAGCTTCAGAAATATGGAGGAGAGTGAAACAACAGAGGTGCAGAGAGTAAGGCGGAGAGATTCCCACACAGAGGACCAGTGCTGACCATCATTCACCAGCCTGAAGGGTGTGTCTGCTCACCTGCTGGGACAGGTGGAGGTTGGGAGCTGAGGCTCTGGCTTTGGAGGTCAGAGCCCAGGGAGAGGGCTGCGGTTGGCTGCGTGAACACAGCCTGAAGAGGCCTAGTGCACCATGGCTAGCTGGAAGGGAGTCCGGGGAAAAGTCTGGTCCTGCAAAAGAGGGAAGAGACCATTGCTTTGGGGTGTACAAGGAGAAGGAATAAAAAGCACCGCCTAAATGAGCTCCAGAAACAGGCGTGAGTTTCAGCTATCAGTGCAGACAATAGAGATGGGCATGAAATGTTAAGGCTGCTTTTGCAGCCACCAAGAATCCTATGTACATGCACAGGTCACTAACCACACCTTCCTGGGAACCTGTGTAGCCTGCCTCTGCCAGGGTCCCGTGATTCAGGAACAACTTCCCCAGAACACACAGCACTCCGCAAGCTGTTGCAATGTCACACCAGCCTCTGCCACCACAGGCTCACCCCACATTCTGTACCCCTCACACCCTTGGCCTGAGTGAGCCAGAGCCCCCTAATCAGCTGCTCCTTTAACCCTGTCCTGTCTGGGCAGGGAGCAGATGCCCTCAGGTGATCTAAGTGCAGAGGTAGGGAGAAATCCAAAGCTGAACCTCAGGAGCTGTGTGAACAAAGCAGAGAAAGGGAAATTTCTCCATGCAGCCTCGGAAGCACTGGATTAATCTACATAATCAACTTGATGTGCCCTTCGTCTGTGGAATATCTGAATAGACAATGAAGAAATCCAAAATTGAGGCAGTGGACTTTGGGACCAACTGTAGAATTGGGGTTTGTTGTATGTGGCTGACTAGTTTCTGATTTTTATGTTTATCTTAGTAAAGATTTTATTGCTTGTTATCATTGGTGGATTTGATTATTGGTTTTGTTGCTATCTTCTTTTTATTTTAATCATATTTTTTATTCTAAATATTTTATTTTATTTTCCTTTCTTTTCTTCTCACTTTTATTCTAAGCCAAGTGTCTGACAGGGTCTTGGTGCCACAGATGGGTGCCAGGCCTGAGCCTCTGAGGTGGGAGGGCCGAGTACAGGACATTGAACCACCAGAGACCTCCTGGTCCCGCATAATATCAATCAGCAAGAGCTCTCCAAGAGATCTCCATCTCAACACTAAGATCCAGCTCCACTCAACAACCAACAAGCTCCAGTGCTGGACACCCCATGGCAAACAACTACCAAGACAGGAACACAAACCCACCTATTATCAAAGAGGCTGCCAAAAACCATGATAAGTTCACAGATACCCCAAAATACACCACTGGATGTGGTCTTACCCACCAGAAAGACAAGATTCAGCCTCATCTATCAGGCACCAATCCCCTCCAGCAGGAAGCCTACACAACTCACTGAACCAACCTTACCCACTGGGGACAGATACCAAAAACAACAGGAACTATGAACCAGCAGCCTTCAAAAAGGAGACCCCAAACACAGTAAGTCAAGCAAAATGAGAAGACAGAGAAATACACAGCAGATGAAGGAAAAAAGTAAAAAGTCACCAGACCAAACAAATGAAGAGGAAATAGTCAGTCTACCTGAAAGTGAATTCAGAGGATTGATAGAAAACATGATCCAAAATCTTGGAAATAGAATGGAGAAAATACAAGAAAAGTTTAACAAGGACCTAGAAGAAATAAAGAGCAAACAAATAATGATGGATGAACAACACAATAAATGAAATGAAAAATTCCCTAGAAGGAATCAATATCACAATAACTGAGGAAGAAGAACGGGTAAGTGTCCTGGAAGGTAAAATAGTGGAAATACCTACCACACAGCAGAATAAAGAAAAAAGAATGGAAAGATTGAGGACAGTCTCAGAGACCACTGGGACAACATTAAATGCACCAACATTTGAATTATAGTGGTTCCAGAATAAGAAGAGAAAAGAAAGTGACTCAGAAAATATTTGAAGTGATTTTACTTGAAAACTTCCCTAACATGGGAGAGAAAAGAGTCAATCAAGTCCAGGAAGCACAGAGAGTCCCATACAGGATAAATCCAGGATACGTGCTGAAACACGTATTAATCAAACTATCAAATATTAAATATAAAGAAAAAATATTAAAAGCAGCAAGGGAAAAACAACAAATAACATACAAGGGAATCCCCATAAGGTTAACAGCTGATCTTTCAGCAGAAACTCTGCAAGCCAGAAGGGCGTGGCAGGACATATTTAAAGTGATGAATGGGAAAAAACTTCAACCAAAAAACTCTAGCCAGCAAGGATCTCATTCAGATTTGACAGAGGAATTAAAACCTTTACAGATAAGCAAAAGCTAAGAGAATTCAGTGCCACCAACCAGCTTTACAACAAATGCTAAAGGAAATTCTCTGGACAGGAAACACAAGAGAAGGAAAAGACCTACAATAACAAACACAAAATAATTAAGAAAATGGTAATAGGAACATACATATCAATAATTACCTTAAATGGAAATGGATTAAATGCTCCAACCAATGGACATAGACTGGCTGAATGGATACAAAAACAAGACCGGTGTATATGCTGTCTACAAGAGACCCACATTAAACCTAGGGACACATACAGACTGAAAGTGAGGGGATGAAAAAGATATCACATGCAAATGGAAATCAAAAGAAAGATGGAGTAACAATACTCATATCAGAAAAAATAGACTTTAAAATAAAAACTATTTTACAAGAGACAAAGAAGGACACTACCTAATGATCAAGGGATCAATCCAAGAAGAAAATATAACAATTGTAAATATTTATGCACCCAACATAGGAGTACCTCAATACATAAGGCAAATGCTAAAAGCCATAAAAGGGGAAATTGACCTTAACACAATCATGGTAGGGGACTTTAACACCCCACCTTCACCAATGGACAAATAAAATAAAATGAAAATAAATAAGGAAACACAAGCTTTAAATGACACATTAAACAAGATGTACTTAATTGATATTTATAAGACATTCTAACGAAAAACAAGAGAATACACTTTCTTAAGTGCTCATGGATATTCTCCAGGATAGAACATATCTTGGGTCACAAATCAATGCTTGGAAAATTTAAGAAAATTGAAATCATATCAAGTATCTTTTCTGGCCACAATGTTATGAAAATAGATATCAGTTACAGAAAAATAAAACTGTAAAAAATACAAACACATGGATGCTAAACAATACACTACCAGATATCCAAGAGATCACTGAAGAAATCAAAGAGGAAATTTTAAAATACCTAGAAAAAAACATGACAATGAAAACACGATGACCTAAAAGCTATGTGGCAAAAGTAGTTCTAAGAAGGAAGTTTATAGCAATACAATCCGATTGTATTGCTATAAACTCAAGAAACAAGAAAAATCTCAAATAAACAACATAATCTTACACCTAAAACAATGAGAGAAAGAAACAAGAAAAAGAAGACAAGAAAAAAAAATCTCAAGAAACAAACTAATCTTACACATAAAGCAATTAGAGAAAGAAAAACCATAAAAACTCAAAGTTAGCAAGGAAAGAAATCATAAAAATCTGATAAGAAATGAAGGAAACGATAGCAAAGATCAATAAAGCTAAAAGCTGGTTCTTAGAGAAGATAAAAAAAAAAGTTAAATCATTAGCCAGACTCATCAAGAAAATAAGGGAAAAGACTCAAATCAACAGAAGTAGAAATGAAAAAAAGAGAAGTAACAACTGACACTGCAGAAATACAAAGGATCATGAAAGATTACTATAAGCAACTATATACGAGTAAAATGGACAACCTGGAAGAAATGGACAAATTCTTAGAAAAGTAAAACCTTCCAAGACTGAACCAGGGAGAAATAGAAAATATGAACAGACCAATCACAAGCACTGAAATTAAATTGTGTTTAAAAATTTTTCAACAAACAAACGCCCAGGATCAGATGGCTTCACAGGCAAATTCTTTGAAACATTTAGAGAAGAGCTAACACCTATCCTTCTCAAACTCTTCCAAAATATAACAGAGGGAGGAACACTCCCAAACTCATTCTACAAGGTCACCAACATGCTTATACAAAACCAGACAAAGATGTCACAAAAAACAAAACTACAGGCCAATATCACTGATTAACATAGATGCAAAAATCCTCAACAAAATAGTAGCAAACAGAATCCAACAGCACATTAAAAGGATCGTACACCATGATCAAGTGGGGTTTATCCCCGGAATGCAAGGATTTTTCAATATATGCAAACCAATCAATGTGATAAACCATATTAACAAATTGAAGGGCAAAAACCACATGATCATCTCAATAGACACAGAAAAAGTTTTCAAAATAATTCAACACCCATTTATGATAAAGACCCTCCAAAACGTAGGCACAAAGGGAACTTACCTCAACATAATAAAGGCTATATATGACAAACCCACAGCTAACATCGCTCTCAGTGTTGAAAAAGTGAAACCACTTCCACTAAGATCTGGACAAGACAAGGGTTCCCACTCTCACTGCTATAATTCAACATAGTTTTGGAAGTTTTAGCCCTGAAAATCAGAGAAGAGAAGAAATAAAAGGAATCCAAACTGGAAAAGAAGAAGTAAAACTGTCACTGCTTGAAGATGACATGATACTATACATAGAGAATCCTAAAGATGCTACCAGAAAACGACTAGAGCTAATCAATGAATTTGGTAAAGTAGCAGGATACAAAATTAATGCACAGAAATCTCTTGCATTCCTACACACTAATGATGAAATATCTGAAAGAGAAATTAAGGCAACACTTCCATTTACCATTGCAAAAAAAGAATAATATACCTAAGAATAAACCTACATAAGCAGACAAAAGATCTGTATGCAAAAAACTATAAGACACTGATGATAGAAATTAAACATGATACAAACAGATGGAGAGATATACCATGTTCTTGGATTGGAAGAATCAACATTGTGAAAATGACTCTACTACACAAAGTAATCTACACTTTCAATGTAATCCCTATTAAATTACCAAAGGCATTTTTCACAGAACTAGAACAAAAATTTCACAGTTTGTATGGAAGCACAAAAGACACCGAATAGCCAAAGCAATCTTGAGAAAGAAAAATGGAGCTGGAAGAATCAGGCTCCCTGACTTCACACTATACTACAAAGCTACAGTAATCAAGACAGTATGGTACTGGCACAAAAACAGAAAGATAGATCAATGGAACAGGATAGAAAGCCCAGAGATAAACCCATGCACCTATGATCACCTTATCTTTGACAAAGGAGGCAAGAATATAAAGTGGAGAAAAGATAGTCTCTTCAATAAGTGGTGTTGGGAAAACTGGACAGCTACATGTAAAAGAATGAAATTAGAACACTCCCTAACACCATACACAAAAATAAACTCAAAATGGATTATAGACCTAAATGGAAGTCCAGATACTAGAAAACTCTTAGAGGAAAACATAGGCAGAATACCCTATGACATAAATCACAGCAAGATCCTTCTTGACCCACCTCCTAGTGTAAGGAAAATAAAACCAAAAATAAACAAGTGGTACCTAATAAAGCTTAAAAGCTTTTGCACAGCAAAGGAAACCATAAACAAGACGAAAGGACAGCCTTCAGAACAGGAGAAAATATTTGCAAGTGAAGCAACTAACAAAGGATTAATCTCCAAAATATACAAGAAGCTCATACAGCTCAATATCCAAAAAACAAACCACCCAATCCAAAAATGGGCAGAAGACCTAAATAGACATTTCTCCAAAGAAGATATACAGACTGCCAACAAACACATGAAAGGATGCTCAACATCACTAATCATTAGAGAAATGCAAATCAAAACTACAACGAGGTATCACCTCACACTGGTCAGAATGACCATCATCAAAAAACCTACAAACAGTAAATGCTGGAGAGGGTGTGGAGAAAAGGGAACCCTCTTGCACTGTTGTTGGGAATGTAAATTGATACAGCCACTATAGAGAACAGTATGGAGGTTCCTCAAAAAACTAAAAATATAACTACTATATGACCTAGAAATCCCACTACTGGGCATATAACCTGAGAAAACCTTAATTCAAAAAGAGTCATGTACCACAATATTCATTGCAGCTCTGTTTTCAACAGCTAGGGCATGGAAGCCATCTAAGTGTACATCAAAACATAAATGGATAAAGAAGACGTAGCACATATATACAATGGAATATTACTCAGCCATAAAAAGAAATGAAATTGAGTTATTTGAAACAGAGTGGATGGACCTAGAGTCTGTCATACAGAGTGAAGTAAGTCAGAAAGAAAAAAACAAATACCATATGCTAACACATATATATGGAAGCTAGGAAAAAAATAAAGGTTCACAAGAACCTAGGGACAGGAGAGGAATAAAAATTCAGACATAGAGAATGGACTTGAGGGCATGGGAGGGGGGATTGTAAGCTGGGATGAAGTGAGATAGTGACATTGGCATATATACACTACCAAATGTAAAATAGATAGCTAGTGGGAAGAAGCTGCATAGAACAGGGAGATCAGCTCAGTGTTTTGTGACCACCTAGAGGGGTGGGATGTGGAGGGTGGGTAGGAGGCTCAAGAGGGAGTGGATATGGAGACATATGTATACATATAGCTGATTCGCTTTGTTACACATCAGCAACTAACACAACATTGTAAAACAATTATAGTCCAAAAAAGATGTTAAAAAAAGAAGAAAATATATACTGAAGAAAAATAAAAACTGCAATCATACGACATAAGGCAAAAATGTTAAAATTCGGATATAATTTCTGTGTATGTATTTATGCATGTATGTGTGTATGTATGTGTAAATATACATACACGTGTGTAAACAACCTATGATATATCATATATAACCTTTTAATAGGAATGGAGCCATTCTCCACATGCTCTTATGTTTATCACTATTATCCTTTCCTCAGTCATTTACTCATTCATAGTTCTTATAACTATATTGTGTAGAGATTTCTGCTTCTGGGCTGATGGAGTATACTTAATTTTCCCTATTTCTGCCTCCAATTTCAGCTTAAAAACCCTGGACATTACGATTAAACAATCAGAAAAAAATTCTGTAATGTCAGATAATATGGCAGACTGACAAAGGACCTCAGGACCTGTGGAACAACATCATGGTGAATTCCCTGTGTTTGATTTTTGGTTTATACCTCCCTATTTGGTACCAGTGATACCAGAAACCGGGAAATTTCAGTGAGCACAAACATAAACAGTCCAGATTAAACCTACTCTCTCTAGTCACAGTATGAGGAAATAGACACTTCACAAGACAGACAACTTTCAGAAAATAATCACTCTACTCCAGCCCAACACACACAAAACACTGCAGTCCCATTACCACCTCACTAGAACAGACTGAGCGGAGAACCTAGACTTCCACACTTACCAGGCAAGAGTGAGGCACTGTAACCACGCTTAATGGATGGTATTAGAGCAGACCCACTCAGGATCAGAGCTTTTCATCTCACTGATAAGTAAGAAGATACCATACCTGTGTGTCAATGGTAATTATGTGGGAAGCCTGCCCCACTCGCCCCACCCAGTGATTACGAGGTACTTCTACCCCTCCTCAATGGAGTGGTGTTAGAGGAGACCTAGAGGGGCTTCATGGCTTTCACCATCACTCAGAATTAATAAGGCTAACTCTTTCCACAGGGTTAGTAGAGGCATAGTAGGGAGGCATAATGCATCATCCTTATAACTCCTTGCCAGGGTGGTATCACCAGAGATGTAGTAGGGATCTTAAAGTGGAGCTCAAGAGGAGAAATGAGCTTCCTACCACTGCCCAGTGGAATAAGGATCCTCTCCTCCCCCATATTTTAGTGGCAGCCAAGTTGGAAACCTGGCCTTGTCTCACATGTAAGTAAAAAGGCAGCATCCTGCCCTTCTCCCACCGGAGTTGTGACAGAAGAGTCCTGTTAAAAATACAAGATTTAAATAAGATCCAATCTTATAATATAATAACCAAATATTCAGATTTCAATAGAAAATCACATGACATAGAAAAGAACAGGAAGATCTCATTGTGAAAAAGAAAAAAAATCAACAAATGTCAAGACTGAAATGACACAAATGTTAGAATTATCTGACATGAATTTTTTTTTTTTTTTTTTTTTTTGTGGTACGCGGGCCTCTCACTGTTGTGGCCTCTCCCATTGCAGAGCACAGGCTCCGGATGCGCAGGCTCAGTGGCCATGGCTCACAGGCCCAGCCGCTCCGTGGCATGTGGGATCTTCCTGGACCGGGGCATGAACCCGAGTCCCCTACATTGGCAGGCGGACTCTCAACCACTGCGCCACCAGGAAAGCCCACGAATTTTAAAGGAATAAAAGTGCTTCAACAAGCAGTGACAAACATTTTTGAAACAAATGAAAACAGAAAGATTCAGCAAAGAAATAGAATCTATCATCAAAGAAATAGAAGATATAAAGAAGAACCAAATGGAAATTTTATAACTAGAAAATGCAGTGACCAAAATGAAAGACTCATTGAATGGGCCCCATAGCAGAACAGAGTGGACAAAGTATAGAGTTAGTGAACTTGAGGACAAAACAACAGAATTCACCCAATCACCCAACTGAGAAAACATATACTTAAGAAAATCATGAGGAACTTGTGGCAGTATAACAAAATATCTAACATTCATGTCCTTAGAATTCTGGATGGAGAAGATAAAGATAGTGCACTAAAAATATTTCAAGAAATTATGGCTAAAAATTACCACATTTATTCTAAGACATAAACTTGCAGAGTCAAGAAACTGAGTGAACAATAAACATGGTAAACCCTAACAAACATTCCATAACAAATCATAATCAAATTTTGAAAACTAAAGACAAAGAAAAAAACCATGAAAGCATCCAGAAAGAAACAAAGCATTAGGTGTAGGGAAAAACAATTCATATGATAATGGATTTGTCATCACAAACCATGAAGACCAGAATGTAGTGGCACAAAATTTTTCAGTGCTGAGAGAAAAGAACTATTGAACCAGAATTCTATATCTATGAAAAAGGAAAGCTAAGGAATTTGTCTCTAAAAGAGCTACCCTAAAATAATGGCTGCAGGAAGTTTTCTAATAAGAAAGGAAACAATCAAAGAAGGAATCTTAGGACATTATGAAGAAAGAAAAAATAATGGATTTTTAAAAATGGGTAAATATAATACCCTTCTCTTGAGTTTTCTAAATTATATTTGAGGTCAAAGCAAAAATTATAACACTGCCTGATGTAGTTCTCAATGTTTGCAGTGGAAATATTTACACAAATCATATTATAAATAGGGAGATTAAAAGAATATAAAGGGTAAAACAACATTGCAAACCAACTATACTTCAATTAAAAAAAAAAGAAAAAAGCATGTAAAGGGAAGTGAGTTTTCTGCATTTCATTTAAACTGGAAAAAATTTGACACCAGTAGATTGTGATGTTATACATGTATATGTACTATAATACCTAGAGAAACCACTAAGAAACTATGCAATGAGGTAAATCCAAAAACATTATACGTAAATCAAAATGGAATTTTAAAAAATGTTCAAGTGACTCAGAGGAAGCTAGGATAAAGAAAACAAAAATCAGGGAGAACAAACAGAAAACAAAAAATAAAAAGACATACTTACACCTTTTATATAGAAATCAGATTAAATGTAAATGGTCTATATACACCATCTAAAAGACAGACATTGGCAGAGTGGATTAAAAACAACATCACCCAAATATATGCTATCGGCAAAAAGTCTCATTTCAAATATAATGATGCAGTGTATAGTGATACTTTGAAAGTAATATGATGGGAAAAATTATACAACACACTCATTAATGAACAAAAAGCAGGAGTGGTTATATTAATATCAGATAAAGGAGATGTCAGAGCAAGGAAAATTTTCAAGGAGAGAGGGGAAAATTACATAATAAAATAATAAATCAACCAAGAATACATATCTGTCCTAATGTGTATGTACCAAACAATAGCTCGCAAAATGTATGAAGCAAAAGCTGATAGAACTGAAAGGAGAAATAGACACATCTCCAATTATAGTCGATAACCTCAAGACTCCTGTAAGCAATTCATGGAACAGGTAAACAGAAATTCACTAAGGATATAGAAGGACTCAATGACACTTGATCAGTCAACAGGATCTCACTGACACTTAGAGAACACTCTTCCTGACAAGAGCAGAATACACACTCTTTTCAAGTGCTAACAGAATATATAATGAGATAGACCGTGTCCTGGGCCTTATAACAAGGCTCAACTAATTTTCCATATTGAATTCATACACAGTGTGTTTTCTGAACACAAGAAAGCAAACTAGATATCAACAACAGAAAGAAGAGAGGAAATCTAAACACCCAGAAGTTAAAAGTAAGCTTCAAAAAAATCCATGATTAAAACCAGAAAATCAGTAGAGAAAAAAAAAACAACAATAAAAAGCCAGTTCTTTAAGAAAATTAATAAATTTGACAAAAATCTAGTAAGGAAAAAAGTAGAAGATGCAAACTACTAATATCAGTAATGAAACAGTGGATATCACTACACACCCTGCAGATGTCAAAAGGATAACAAGGGAATACGGATAACAAGGGAATATTATGAACCACTCTAAATACATATATTTTACAATTTAGGAAGGGACAAAAAGCAGAAACTACCACAACAAACTCAGTTTGAGATAAATACTTTGAATAGCCCTATTGGAATTAAGGTAAATTGTTAAAAAGATTTCCAAAGAAGAAAACTCCAGGACTTGATGACATCACTGGAGAATTCTCCAAAATATTTGCACAATGACACCAATTTTACACAGTCACTCCCAGAAAATACAAAAGAGGAGGGACAAATTCTCAATTCCTTCTAACAAAGTCAATACTGCTAGCATACACCAAATCCCAACATACAAAGTATAAAAGGAAAATATGACACACCAGTATCACTCATGAATATAGATGCAAAAATTCTTTTAAAAATATTGGCAAATAGAATTAAGCTATAATATGTGCACACAATAATTATACACTATGACTATTTCAAGGATGTAGGCTTGTTCAATATTTGAAAATCAATGTAGACCACTATATTAATAGGCTAAAGAGAAAAATCATATGATCAAGTGCAAAAAAAAGCATTTCACAGCCATTTATGATAAAAAAAAAAACTGTCATAAAATAAAGAATCCCAGGGAATTTCCCACAATTTTGTTCATATCAGATTTATTTGTAATGGTGAAAAACTGGAAACAACCCAAATGTCCTCCAGTAGGTGAATGGCTAAACTGTGGTATTCATACCATCGAATATTACACAGCAGCAAAAAGGGACAAACTATTGATACCTGCAACGACTTAGATGGGTCCCAAGGGCATTATTCCGAGTTTAAAAGCCAGTCTCAAAAATTTACATGCTATATGATTCCCTTTATATAACCTACTTGAGATGACAAAATTATAGAGATGGAAAACAGATCAGTGGTTACCAGGGATAAGGGATGGCAGCAGTGTGTGGGGGGTAGGATGTGGGTGCTGACTCTAAAGGGTTAGCAAGAAGGAAATGTTTGTTGGGATGGAATAGTTTTATACCTTGTGTGTCGTGATACCTTGTGTGTCGTGCCTGTTACATGTGATAAAATGACGTAGAACAATACACGTACATTTATATTCATGTCAGTTTCCTGGTTTCGATATTATCCCATGTATATTTAAGTAGAAATCACTGGGAAATATTGGGCGAAAAGTGCACAGAATCTCTCTGTACCACCTTTGCAACTTTCTGTGTATCAGTAATTATTTTAAAACAAAATGTTTAAAAACCCTATTTTTCAATTTTCTGTGTCTTTAAAAATTCTTCTATGACATAATTTGCCATGTTTGTAATACCTTAAATTACCATGTGTGTTTCCTACTTTCTCAAACCTCTCCATCATTTTTGAGTATTAAAGGTGATTCAAATTGTTCCCAACTTAAATAGGTGTTGGTGAACAGAACATCCTTGTATTTAATTTTTTGCTGATATCCAGAATTGCTTATGAGGCAAAGATTTCACAAGATTAAGTTACACTTCGAAAGTACCTGTATATTTCGGAGCTTTGAATGAAATGTTGCCAAATGGTTTTCATTGAAGTTGCTCCAATACAGGGTCTCACGGATAATATGATACAGTGCCCAAGTGAATGCCTCCATTGGGTATCTTTAATTACATTGGGTCTGTGCTCATTTAATTAATTAAAACTACTTGGTTCTTATTTGTACAGGCTTTAAAATATTATTGCACAAGAGATAGTACTTTGCTGTAGACAAATAATAAATCAGGATAAGAAGATAAAAAAATCACCAGAATTCCATGCAACATAGAGATGTGACCAAAGTTTAAGAGCAGTAATTTCCATTGTATAAATTTTGTGTATATATGCTTATTTTTACAAAAATATAGTCATACCAAATATTTGGTTTTTATCACAAAAAAGTGATAACTATTCTAGGGATTCTGGCAGCTAAAATGTGTGATTATATCCTTGTGTTTTGATTTTCTCTTGTGGATTTTGAAATTATGATAAACATAATTGAGCTACAATTTCCTGCACTTTGAAATCTCTTTGATGTTTACTTGTCTCTCCATATTTCATCAAATCACTTGTTTCAGCTAGGTGGATCTAACAAATGGCTCTCAGGGATCCAGAATGTTAGAAGTTTGATTCTTCAGCATAACACCTGGGTACTATTTGATTTTGTTTTTGAAAGCAAAATAATATCACAGTAGTGCAACTATTTAGTTTTGTCTTGATTACAGAGAATCACAGAAGCCATCAAGGTTACAGTGTTCCTATTCTTCACTTGAGAAAATCTACACCTATTTGCTGAAAAACTTGTATGCCACACAAATGCTCTCATAGAAAAGTTCATAGCAAAATAGGAAATACTTAACAGTGAGATATAGAAAGTAACTATATTAGCAAAGTCTTTCTGTATTCTGGAAGAGGAGATTGTAATAACACCCTAGAAAACTCTGTATACTTTAGAGAACTTTGAAATTTCCTAATCAAGTCTATGGCAGCACATCTAATGTAATCAGTCAAACTCCTTGTTTGAGAGATAGATGAGAGAGAGAGAGAGAGAATGATGTACTACTTTTCCAGATGGCAGGCATGTGCAATGTCAGGGTAGGTGCTTTGCAGAGCACTCAGTGTAAAAAGGATCTCTTTCAATCAAATTTAGTAGCAACTAGAAAAATCAACAACTAAAACTGTAAACATTATTTAGAGAGAAAAAAAGATTATTCCACTGGAATTACAGTATTAAACACATTGTGGATATCAGCTGAAATACAAAATGCAACTGGTAAATTCCTAAGAAATGATAAAAACTCTCTTAGTCTAGTGTCCAGGCAGGTAAGGGATATTGCCAAGGAAGACTGCCCATGAAACATTAATGACTGTATTAGTTCATTAGGGCTGCCATACACCGCCCTGGCTGTCCCATCAGGATCCCGGAGGAGTCCAGGCTTGGGCTGCCTGGGATGGAATGTCATTTGGGTGCATTTGAGAGTTGGAAACTCTCCCCATGAACCTTAAATGAGACACACGCTGATCATCCTCGGTACTTCTGGCAGGGGTGCTTCACCTCTAAGTAACAAAGACAGGGACTGAGTGCTTTGAATGAAAAGGTAGAGATGGATGGATAAGAAACAGGTATCACCTATGTCACAGCTAAAATGCACAGACATTCCAGGTGAATGTGCTGTACAGTTTCTGAACAAAAGTTCAGAAACCTCCATCTAAAAGCCTACTTTTGCATATCTAAAATAGAGTAAAAGAATTATGAAGGGTAATTATCTTGAGAAAATCTTATTTTAAATCACAAAACCTCCTGAAACACTCTAACATTTTTTACAGTTAGAAAATATTCCATTTCTAAATGGCAAAGCAGTTAAGGTTTTTGGGAGGTGCATTCACAGACCGCGACACAGGCAACACATCCAAATGTTTGTGATTGAATTTTTAATATTTCTATATGAGAAGAAATGTCAGCAAATGCAAATGTCTTTGATTTTCACAGTCTGGCCCTGAGAATGCTTGGGTCTACATACAATTAATCTTTCTTCTTCTGTTTTGGAATCATAAATAGGAAAGAAGTTTGTATTTCCTTACTGGGTAAAGGAACACGCACTCAGGGAATTAGAGAGGACACAGGTAGAATTCTGCGTGACAGTGGCCCAAAAAGATTAATGTTGATAGTATTGGAATTTCCACTTTTTCTTCTAACATTTCAGTTGCTGTTTTGGGAGCCTTTTTCAGTCATGTAGAAGCACGTAAGGCTGACATACGAAGCAGGTAAGTGCATGATTAAATGCATGACGTGGAGAGGATGTGGGCGAGGGGCTTCCACCCATACCCCCTAGTTGTCCACTCACAGAGCACTCCTCAAAGCAGCGTCCATCTGAAATCAGGTGTCTTCTCCCTCCGGACTGTCCCTAACTCTGATATGACAAATGTAACTGCCTTCAGAGTTCACACAGTCTGTCCTAAATGACTGGCCCTGAGTCTCATCCATCCGTTCATCCACTCACTCACCCACTTACCACATCATCACCTTCTGTAAACCTTGCCTTCGTTTCTTGTTCCATGTTTCATGGCCTGGCTCTGCAGTTTGGCATCTGCTCTCATGCCTGCTTTTTTATCCATACCCTTGGCTCCTCTGGGATCAAACGAGCTCTTCTAAATTCACTCTTCTCCCAGCCAATACAGTCCTGGCCTTCCTAGGCAACCACAGCCCTCTCCCAGTCTCTATCTCAGTGGTCAACTGCAGGCCCATGAGCGTCCATGAAGCACCAGCATTTGCATCAAGAATGAGCCGCAAGTTGTTTACAAGGTGCCCAGGTAGCCTGAAGACCAGTCCCTTGGCCCTTGACTCATCTCAGAAGAGTGGCAAGGCTGCAGATGTTTTGTTGCAGGATGGTGTTTATTTATTTATTTATTGGATGCGCCTCGTGGCATGCAGGGGATTTTAGTTCCCCGACCAGGGATTGAACCCATGCCCCCTGCAGTGGAAGCACAGCGTCCTAACCATTGGACAACCAGGGAATTCCCCAGGATGGTGTTTAGATATGGTTAAATTTTTTTTTTAAAAGAGAACCTTAGTTAAACAGTCTGACACACCCATTTTCTAACCTACAGTTCATAAACTTAACAAAGGCACACAGGAGCATCGGGAAAGGTGACAGTCAGTAACATCAGTTCTGCCTCTGAAATGAGCCTGTCCTGAAATGGCTGCTCCCCAACTATGATCTCTCACAGCCTCAGCCAGATCTTTCCACCCTGATTTTGTGCCCCTCTTCCCATTCTTTCATTCCAGCTTGGCTTTATAATTAGTGATTTAGGAAGTTCTATTTTATACAGTATTTCTGGATGGCTGAGCTCTATTTGCTAATTTATCCTAGTTAATAAATACTATTTGTACTCTATCAGCAGTAATAATTATAAATATAAAACAAAATTGATATAGAAAAGTACTTATTAAAGAGCTAGGTAACCTAACAATATATCAGAAGTAACCAAACTATCGAAATATGGGGTAACACTTAAGTAAATTTTAGCACATATTCTCAATAATAGCCATTAACCAATCAGTGTTTGCAAGTGATTTGCAAAATGAGCTCTATTATGATAAGAGAAAAAGAAAGATGCAATGAAAGATACAATGAAATGCATGGAAGTTTTGCAGCTATGTAAAATATGCTCAGAAAAGACAAAATGAAATAAAAATTTTAGTAGTGATATTAATAATGATGGAATTTTGTCAATATTTTACATTTTAATTTTATTTCCTAAGTGTTTTATTTCAAAGTTTTGCTTTTTAAAAATTGAAAAATAAAGTAACATTTAATTAGAAAACATTTCAAAAATCAAAAACAAAAGAACTTGTCCAAGCATCAGACTGTTAATTGTAAGCACAAGAGTCAGTTTCCATTGCTGCCTAGTCAAAACGGCATCTCTTCTTTAAGAAGTATGTTCAATAACACAATATATATGATTCTAAACATACTATGGTTTTCTTTTTTAACAGGAATCTCATATAATAGAATTTATCAAAATTCCAGGACACAAGCTGTAGCAATACCAAAACCAGCAAGTATCCATATGTGAAATACCGTTTTTTACACCTTTGTGACCTGGGTAGAAGTAAGAAGTCAGCCCAAAGCAATATTTTGAGAAGCCTCTAGGAAAATAAATACTCCACCTCATTCCCCTGCCCTTTCTCTGATTTCCTACAAAACTCACCATTGGCTGAACCTGCTGGAAGCTAGAGCACTAAGGAGCGGTGAGCACAATGCATACAATTAACACAATACAGACTGCAGAGAGCAGGGAGTTGGTCTATGGGAACAAATGGAGAAGTCCCAGAAAAATGACTAATCCTTCTTGGAAACACTTGGGACAAATACGCTGCCCAGCTTTATGTTAATTTTGCATTCCAAATTCGATTGACCCATCTAGTCATGTACTTTGCTGAACACCCACAGGACAGCCTTCCCTAAACTAATTCTGCAAAGAATATGACTCAGAGGAACAGGGAATGTGTGCTCCCTACCTGTAATCAAACCCATGAAGGTGGAGAAGGAATGGCTGAACCATGGAAGCTTAATCTCCTTTCCCAGACATGCTGAACATACAATATTTCCCCTCTAAGGATAAGGGGCAAGGAACCTTAAACTGACTTAACTGCCGGGTTACAATGAGGACACACAAACCCCTGCATGGTAGAGGAGTGAGTCCTTGTGAATATCAAGTCCTCTGTGGGTGATGTTTATGCACTGTTGTTAGTTCCTAACCTTGGAGCTTCCTGGGTGAGATCTGAAACTGGCCCCCTTACATGCAGAACAAGGAGAGACCTAAGAAAGAGGCAGCCTCTCCAGATTGGGAGGTGGCTGGCTTCATAAACAGGGAACTTGAGTGTGAGTAGATCTCAGTTCCCACCTGCCAGAATCTTAACGTTTACATAGAGGACTTAACTTGGTTCAGTCACATATACTGTCCAGGTGGTCTCAACATCACATTACTCCCTCAAGGCTGTATCCTTGAAACAGCTCTGTGGGGACAGTAGGAAGACATACATTCCAAGTACAGAGGAGGGATGAGGAGCCTCCAGTTGCCAGAGTCCAACAGTCACGTCCTCTTGATGACCCCCTTCAACAATCCTGCAAGTGTCCACTCCCCCATCCTCTTTCACTTGATGATTTTAGCTCTCATCAATGACCCTTGCCTTGAATGAATTCTCCTTAAGAATGGAAAACTTCTACTATCCCAAAGCTATGAGCTGAATTGCCTACATTTGTTAGCTGTCATTCTTTTTGTTTGTTTGTTTTTTTTGGTTTTTCTGTGGTACGTTGGCCTCACTGCTGTGGCCTCTCCCATTGCAGAGCACAGGCTCCGGGATGTGCAGGCTCAGCGGCCATGGCTCACGGGCCTGGCCGCTCCGCGGCACGTGGGATCTTCCCGGACTGGGGCACGAACCCGTGTCCCCTGCACTGGCAGGCAGACTCTCAACCACTGTGCCACCAGGGAAGCCCCTGTTAGTTGTTATTCTTAATAGCTGGTACTACTTGGATTCCATGGATAAAGACCTTTTTTTTTTTCTTTTAATTACCAACTTTTAGATTAAAGTATAAAATAATAGTCATCTCAAATAGTAACAAATCATTATTTTTTCTACTCTTTAAACAGCATTAATATTTGAATATTTCTGTGGGCAAAATGTTAATAAAACCCTTTCCCCTGATGCATGAGGATTTGAACTTTTCTTAGGTCTGTATCCTTGAAAACAGATAAAGAAGGTAAGTTATTGAGTGACATTGCTTATAGTAAAAATTACCTTTCATTGGCAAACCGCATCTGGCCTCGGTGAATAGTAAATATATGATAGGAAGCTGTATCTGTTTCTTCCCTTGGTGTGGTCACTCTTGGGACTGAATCCTTCTGGAGAGGCCATGGGATCTATGTTTGTAGAGGCGTTGCAAGAGATATCAGCTTCCCTCAGAAATAAGGCCCTGTCATGTGCATCTGTCTCCCTGCACCTGAGCCGTCTGATATATGGCTGCAGAATCCCAATCAAGACCAGTGCCCAGGGTACCCTACGGGCAAGCGCTTATATCAGTCTCATATCCCACTAGCAGACTGGTCCTATGTGTGGCTTGTTATAATCTGGTGAGTCTGGTTATAGAGTTTAGCCTAAGACGATCCTTTCTGGGCACTGCAGAATTTCCCTGTGTTCATCCCCCATCCAGACTAGAGTTGGATTTCTCTGACAAGCTCTGGTTCCTCTCAGTGGAGAAATATGATTAGAATCAAAAGGTGGCCTTAAGGATTATTATTGCTTTCCTATTCATTGCTGTTGGGTGTCATGGATTCTAGGTCTTTTCTGTAAGTACAAACTGTATAATTTTAGAAAATCCTGAATTTGTAATAAAAATTCCAATTATGTCGGGGAGATTTGGCATAAGTTTTTAGTGTTATATTTGTAGCTCTTCTCTCTATACTATAACAGTAACACAGTCACTAATTTGCTTTACCATACACTATAAAAATAATATCAAAATAATGATACCAATAGTTCTAATAATAATGAGACTACAGTATATACAGTGTAATTTAATGTTACTGTTCTTTGGCCCCTTAGTGTATATCCTACTAACATGTCATAAATGGAGTTTATGTTTTAGATCACCAGAAACAATTATTTCCTCCCTATAGTTATTAAAATATTTTGATATAAAAATGTTCTTTTCTAAAGTTATGTTCATTTTTTAATTTACATATAATTTAATTTTTTAAACAGCTAAAATATTTTTGTAGTACAGTAGCAAAACTATTTAAAAATGTATGGTCCAAGAAGCCTCAAGCTCATTCCTTCTGCTGCTTATAATTAAGAATTTTATTAGTTTACTTATATTCTTTTAATATTTCATTTTATATAATAAAACACATATTGTTACATATATATTTCATTTATATATATTTTAAATTCTTCTTCTTTCTTATACAAAATATGTTTTATTGCTACTCTGATTTTAAATATTTTCCATATAGTAATGTTTCTTAATTTGGATACAGCAATGATCTGAGCATAGAACAGGGCATTGTAAACAGTGCTGTTATATCATTAATTGATATAGGATTGTAGGGGATGGAGTCTTTAAAGAAATTCTGTAGATCCAATATTGGGGTTATAAGAGAGGATCACAAAAGTATTAATCAAATATAGTATAATTTGATTAAATAATTAAAATATGTATACATGCATATATATACACACATATATATTTTAAAGCTATTTCCTCACCCCTATACTTAATCTTTCTAAATTGAAATCTGTGAGGACAGGATAGAGTCCATCTTACACACTGTTAGGAATGACCAGCGCCTAACACATTCCCCAATATAAAGAACTGATTTAATATAAAATTATGGAATTAATGAATGAGGTTTCCATGGAAGAGTAGATTTTAAGCAAAATTTATAAAATGGAGAAAAAAGCAAACAAGCAGAAGAGAGAAGTTTCTGCATTCCAGTTCAGGTCATAAATAGAATAAAGCACCGAGTGATTCTCTGCTTTTCCAGCACCAAAAGTTCAACTTTTTTTCAAACATGGAGTGTGGGCCAGTCTTTTGGGAATATATCACTTCAAACCAGTTTCACAAGAGCGAGTAATATAGAGTAATTAAGTAGACTGGCTCTGAAATCACATGGACAGCCATTTGATTCTCAGCTGTTGCTATGTGGTGATAAACCCTGAGCAATTATTTAATTTGTTTTACTTTTTTATATTTCAGGGGGTACAATAATATTTAAGAATTATGGAGGGGGACCTTGAAGATGGCGGAAGAGTAAGACGCGGAGATCGCCTTCCTCCCCACGGATACACCAGAAATACATCCACACGTGGAACAACTCCTACAGAACTCCTACTGAAGGCTGGCAGAAGACCTCAGACCTCCCAAAAGGCAAGAAACTCCCCACGTAACTGGGTAGGGCAAAAGAAAAAACAGAGACAAAAGAATAAGGACGGCACCTGCACCAGTGGGAGGGAGCTGTGAAGGAGGAAAAGTTTCCACACACTAGGAAGCCCCTCCGCGGGCGGAGACTGCGGGAGGCAGAGGGGGGAGTTTCGGGACCGCGGAGTAGTGCACAGCGACGGGTGCGGAGGGCAAAGCGGGGAGATTCCTGCACAGACGATCGGTGCCGACCAGCACTCACCAACCCGAGAGGCTTGCTGCTCACCCACCGGGGCGGGCGGGGCTGCGAGCTGAGGCTCGGGTTTTGGTTTTGGACGGAGCTCAGGGAGAGGACTGGGGTTGGCGGCTTGAACAGAGCCTGAAGGGGTTAGTGCACCACGACTAGCCGGGAGGGAGTTCGGGGAAAAGCCTGCACCTGCCGAAGAGGCAAGAGACTTTTTCTTCCCTCTTTGTCTCCTGGTGCGCGAGGAGAGGGGTTTAAGAGCGCTGCTTAAAGGAACTCCAGAGACGGGCGCGAGCCGCGGCTAAAAGCGCGAACCCCAGAGACGGGCGCGAGCCGCGGCTGAGGGCGCGAGCCCCCGAGACGGGCGCGAGCCGCGGCTGAAAGCGCAAACCCCAGAGACGGGCGCGAGCCGCGGCTAAAACCGCGGACCCCAGAGACGGGCGGGAGACGCTAAGGCTGCTGCTGCCGCCACCAAGGGGCCTGTGTGCGAGCACAGGTCACTCTCCACAGCCCTCTTCCGCGGAGCCTGTGCAGCCCGCCACTGCCAGGTCCCCGGGATCCAGGGACAACTTCCCCGGGACAGCGCACGGCGGGCCTCAGGCTGGTGCAACGTCACGCCGGCCTCTGCCGCAACGTCACGCTGCCTCTGCCGCCGCAGGCCGGCCCCGCACGCAGTGCCCCTCCTTCCCCCATCCCCCAACCCCCGGCCTGAGTGAGCCGGAGGCCCCGAATCAGCGGCTCCTTTAACCCCGTCCTGTCTGAGCGAAAAAACAGACGCCCTCCAGCGACCTACGCGCAGAGGCAGGGCCAAATCCAAAGCTGAGCTCCTGTGAGCTGTGAAAACAAAGAAGAGAAAGAGAAATCTCTCCCAGCAGCCACAGAAGCAGCGGATTAAAGCTCCACAATCAACTTGATATACCCTGCATCTGTGGAATACCTGAATAGACAAGGAATGATCCCAAATTGAAGAGGTGGAATTTAGGAGCGAAATCTATGATTTTTTTCCCTTTTCCTCTTTTTGTGAAGGTGTACGTGTATGCTCCTGTGTGACATCTAGTCTGTATACTCTAGCTTCCACCATTTATCCTAGAGCTCTATCCGTCCATGACTTTTTTTTAAAATTTCTTTTTCTTAATAATTAAGTTTAATTGTAATAACTTTATTATACTTTACCTTCGTTCTTTCTTTCTTTCCTTCCTTCCCTCCCTCCTTTAGACAACGAATCACCCCAAATTGAGGAGGTGGTCTCAGGGAGCAGGATTTATGATTTTTCCCCCTTTACCTCTTTTTGTGAAGGTGTATGTGTATGCTTCTGTGTAAGATTTTCTCTGTATAGCTTTGCTTCCAACATTTGTCCTAAGGTTCTATCCGTCCCTTTTTTTTTCTTTTCTAAATATTTTTTAATTCAATAACTATATTATACTTTATTTTATTTTTACTGTATCATCTTTCTTTCTGTCTTTTTTTCCTTCTTTCCCTCCTTCCTTCCTTCCTCCCTCCCTCCCTCCCTCCCTCCTTTCTTTCCTTCTTTGCTCCTTTCTTCCTTCCTTCCTTTCCTCCTTTCCTTCTTTCTTTCCTCATACTTCTACTAATTCTCTCTACTTTTTCTCCCTTTTATTCTGAGCCGTGTGGATGAAAGGCTCTTGGTGCTCCAGCCAGGAGTCAGGGCTCTGCCTCTGAGGTAGGAGAGCCAACTTCAGGTCACTGGTCAACAAGAGACCTCCCAGCTCCACATAATATTAAACAGCGGAAATCTCCCAGAGACCTCCATCTTAACACCAGCACCCAGCTTCACTCAACGACCAGCAAGCCACAGTGCTGGACAACCTATGCCAAACAACTAGCAAAACAGGAACACAACCCCACCCATTAGCAGAGAGGCTGCCTAAAATCATAATAAGGCCACAGACACCCCAAAAGACACCACCAGACGTGAACCTGCCCACTAGAGAGACAAGATCCAGCCTCATCCAGCACAACACAGGCACTAGTCCCCTCCACCAGGAAGCCTACACAACCCACTGAAACAACCTTAGCCACTGGAGACAGACATCAAAAACAACGGGAACTACGAACCTGCAGCCTGCAAAAAGGAAACCCCAAACACAGTAAGATAAGCAAAATGAGAAGACAGAAAAACACACAGCAGATGAAGGAGCAAGATAAAAACCCACCAGACCTAACAAATGAAGAGGAAATAGGCAATCTACCTGAAAAAGAATTCAGAATAATGATAGTAAGGATGATCCGAAATCTTGGAAGTAGAATGGACAAAATGCAAGAAACAGTTAACAAGGACCTACAAGAACTAAAGATGAAACAAGCAACGATGAACAATGCAATAAATGAAATTAAAATCACTCTAGATAGGATCAATAGCAGAATAACTGAGGCAGAAGAACGGATAAGTGACCTGGAAGATAAAGTAGTGGAAATAACTACTGCAGAGCAGAATAAAGAAAAAAGAATGAAAAGAACTGAGGACAGTCTCAGAGACCTCTGGGACAACATGAAACGCACCAACATTCGAATTATAGGGGTTCCAGAAGAAGAAGAAAGAAAGAAAGGGACTGAGAAAATATTTGAAGAGATTATAGTTGAAAACTTCCCTAATATGGGAAAGGAAATAGTTAATCAAGTCCAGGAAGCACAGAGGGTCCCATACAGGATAAATACAAGGAGAAACACGCCAAGACACATATTAATCAAGCTGTCAAAAATTAAATACAAAGAAAGCATATTAAAAGCAGCAAGGGAAAAACAACAAATAACACACAAGGGAATCCCCATAAGGTTAACAGCTGATCTCTCAGCAGAAACCCTACAAGCCAGAAGGGAGTGGCAGGACATACTGAAAGTGATGAAGGAGAATAGCCTGAAACCAAGACTACTCTACCCAGCAAGGATCTCATTCACATTTGATGGAGAAATTAAAACCTTTACAGACAAGCAAAAGCTGAGAGAGTTCAGCACCACCAAACCAGCTTTACAACAAATGCTAAAGGAACTTCTCTAGACACGAAACACAAGAGAAGGAAATGACCTATAGTAGCGAACCCAAAAAAATATATAAAATGGAAATAGGAACATACATATCAATAATTACCTTAAATGTAAATGGACTAAATGCTCCCACCAAAAGACACAGATTGGCTGAATGGATACAAAAACAAGACCCTTATATATGCTGTCTACAAGAGACCCACTTCAGAACTAGAGACACATACAGACTGAAAGTAAGGGGATGGAAAAAGATATTCCATGCAAATGGAAACCAAAAGAAAGCTGGAGTAGCAATTCTCATATCAGACAAAATAGACTTTAAAATAAGGACTATTAAAAGGGACAAAGAAGGACACTACATAATGATCAAGAGATCGATCCAAGAAGAAGATATAACAATTGTAAATATTTATGCACCCAACATAGGAGCACCTCAATACATAAGGCAAATACTAACAACCATAAAAGGAGAGATCAACAGTAACACATTCATAGTAGGGGACTTTAACACCCCACTTTCATCCATGGACAGATCATCCAAAATGAAAATAAATAAGGAAACACAAGCTTTAAATGATACATTAAACAAGATGGACTTAATTGATATTTATAGGACACTCCATCCAAAAACAACAGAATACACATTTTTCTCAAGTGCTCATGGAACATTCTCCAGGATAGATCATATCTTGGGTCACAAATCAAGCCTTGGTAAATTTAAGAAAACTGAAATTGTTTCAAGTATCTTTTCCGACCACAACGCCATGAGACTAGATATCAATTACAGGAAAAGATCTGTAAAAAATACAAACACATGGAGGCTAAACAATACATTACTTAATAATGAAGTGATCACTGAAGAAATCAAAGAGGAAATAAAAAAATACCTAGAAACAAATGACAATAGAGACACAACGACCCAAAACCTATGGGATGCAGCAAAAGCAGTTCTAAGGGGGAAGTTTATAGCAATACAAGCCCACCTAAAGAAGCAGGAAACATCTCGAATAAACAACCTAACCTTGCACCTCAAGCAATTAGAGAAAGAAGAACAAAAAAACCCCAAAGCTAGCAGAAGGAAAGAAATCATAAAAATCAGATCAGAAACAAATGAAAAAGAAATGAAGGAAACAATAGCAAAGATCAATAAAACTAAAAGCTGGTTCTTTGAGAAGATAAACAAAATAGATAAACCACTAGCCAGACTCATCAAGAAAAAAAGGGAGAAGACTCAAATCAATAGAATTAGAAATGAAAAAGGAGAAGTAACAACTGACACTGCAGAAATACAAAGGATCGTGAGAGATTACTACAAGCAACTCTATGCCAATAAAATGGACAATCTGGAAGAAATGGACAAATTCTTAGAAAAGAACAACCTGCCAAGACTGAATCAGGAAGAAATAGAAAATATGAACAGACCAATCACAAGCACTGAAATTGAAACTGTGATTAAAAACCTTCCAACAAACAAAAGCCCAGGACCAGATGGCTTCACAGGTGAATTCTATCAAACGTTTAGAGAAGAGCTAACACCTATCCTTCTCAAACTCTTCCAAAATATAGCAGAGGGAGGAACACTCCCAAATTCCTTCTACGAAGCCACCATCACCTTGATACCAAAACCAGACAAGGATGTCACAAAGAAAGAAAACTACAGGCCAATATCACTGATGAACATAGATGCAAAAATCCTCAACAAAATACTAGCAAACAGAATCCAACAGCACATTAAAAGGATCATACACCATGATCAAGTGGGGTTTATTCCAGGAATGCAAGGATTCTTCAATATACGCAAATCTATCAATGTGATAAACCATATTAACAAATTGAAGGAGAAAAACCATATGATCATCTCAATAGATGCAGAGAAAGCTTTCGACAAAATTCAACACCCATTTATGATAAAAACCCTGCAGAAAGTAGGCATAGAGGGAACTTTCCTAAACATAATAAAAGCCATATATGACAAGCCCACAGCAAACATCATCCTCAATGGTGAAAAACTGAAAGCATTTCCACTAATATCAGGAACAAGACAAGGTTGCCCACTCTCACCACTCTTATTCAACATAGTTTTGGAAGTTTTAGCCACAGCAATCAGAGAAGAAAAGGAAATAAAAGGAATCCAAATCGGAAAAGAAGAAGTAAAGCTGTCACTGTTTGCAGATGACATGATACTATACATAGAGAATCCTAAAGATGCTACCAGAAAACTGCTAGAGCTAATCAATGAATTTGGTAAAGTAGCAGGATACAAAATTAATGCACAGAAATCTCTGGCATTCCTATATACTAATGATGAAAAATCTGAAAGTGAAATCAAGAAAACACTCCCATTTACCATTGCAACAAAAAGAATAAAATATCTAGGAATAAACCTACCTAAGGATACGAAAGACCTGTATGCAGAAAATTATAAGACACTGATGAAAGAAATTAAAGATGATACAAATAGATGGAGAGATATACCATGTTCTTGGATGGGAAGAATCAACATTGTGAAAATGACTCTACTACCCAAAGCAATCTACAGATTCAATGCAATCCCTATCAAACTACCACTGGCATTTTTCACAGAACTAGAACAAAAAATTTCGCAATTTGTATGGAAACACAAAAGACCCCGAATAGCCAAAGCAATCTTGAGAACGAAAAAAGGAGCTGGAGGAATAAGGCTCCCTGACTTCAGACTATATTACAAAGCAACAGTAATCAAGACAGTATGGTACTGGCACAAAAACAGAAAGATAGATCAGTGGAACAGGATAGAAAGCCCAGAGATAAACCCACGCACATATGGACACCTTATCTTTGATAAAGGAGGCAGGAATGTACAGTGGAGAAAGGACAGCCTCTTCAATAAATGGTGCTGGGAAAACTGGACAGGTACATGTAAAAGTATGAGATTAGATCACTCCCTAACACCATACACAAAAATAAGCTCAAAATGGATTAAAGACCTAAATGTAAGGCCAGAAACTATCAAACTCTTAGAAGAAAACATAGGAAGAACACTCTATGACATAAATCACAGCAAGATCCTTTCTGACCCACCTCCTAGAGTAATGGAAATAAAAACAAAAATAAACAAATGGGACCTAATGAAACTTCAAAGCTTTTGCACAGCAAAGGAAACCAGAACCAAGACCAAAAGACAACCCTCAGAATGGGAGAAAACATTTGCAAATGAAGCAACTGACAAAGGATTAATCTCCAAAATTTACAAGCGGCTCATGCAGCTCAATAACAAAAAAACAAACAACCCCATCCAAAAATGGGCAGAAGACCTAAATAGACATTTCTCCAAAGAAGATATACAGAATGCCAACAAACACATGAAAGAATGCTCAACATCATTAATTATTAGAGAAATGCAAATCAAAACTACAATGAGATATCATCTCACACCAGTCAGAATGGCCATCATCAAAAAATCAAGAAACAATAAATGCTGGAGAGGGTGTGGAGAAAAGGGGACACTCTTGCACTGCTGGTGGGAATGTGAATTGGTTCAGCCACTGTGGAGAACAGTATGGAGGTTCCTTAAAAAACTACAAATAGAATTACCATATGACCCAGCAATCCCACTACTTGGCATATACCCTGAGAAAACCAAAATTCAAAGAGAGTCATGTACCAAAATGTTCATTGCAGCTCTATTTACAATAGCCAGGACATGGAAACAACCTAAGCGCCCATCATCGGATGAATGGATAAAGAAGATGTGGCACATATACACAATGGAATATTACTCAGCCTTAAAAAGAAATGAAATTGAGCTATTTGTAATGAGATGGATAGACCTAGAATCTGTCATACAGAGTGAAGTAAGTCAGAAAGAAAAAGACAAATACCGTATGCTAACACATATATATGGAATTTAAGGGAAAAAAATGTCATGAAGAACCTAGGGGTAAGATAGGAATAAAGACGCAGGCCTACTGGAGAACGGACTTAAAGATATGGGGAGGGGGAAGGGTGAGTTTTGACAGGGCGAGAGAGAGTCATGGACATATACACACTAACAAACGTAGTAAGGTAGATAGCTGGGGGGAAGCAGCCGCAAGGCACAGGGATATTAGCTCGGTGCTTTGTGACAGCCTGGAAGGGTGGGATGGGGAGAGTGGGAGGGAGGGAGACGCAAGAGGGAAGACATATGGGAACATATGTATATGTATAGCTGATTCACTTTGTTGTAAAGCAGAAACTAACACACCATTGTAAAGCAATTATACCCCAATAAAGATGTTTAAAAAAAAAAAAATTGAAAAAAAAAAAAAGAATTATGGAGCATAGATAATATGTAATAATGTTTACATAGATGTTATGCAAAATTTTTATGTAAACAATTTATATATTTGTATATGTTATGTAAATGTTATATAAATATCAGTGCTACGCAGTGTCTGCTACATTCTTCTTAGAAGAGCTGAGTCGAATATGATATTACTGAGAGATTATGGAATTCGAGGGCTTGGTCTATGTATTATGTTAATGATGGAATCAAGGAAGAAAAGACTTTACAATGGTCCAGTTAAAGTTTGTTAATGCTCCTGAGAGCATAGTTATCCATGGGGAACCCCAGAAGTGAGCTGATGAAGGCAGAGATGGAGGACTTGAACACAACATTTTGCCTGCTCTGGGTCACTTATATAATTTGAATTATTTATTTAATGAAAAAAAGAACCTGGAATAATAGAATTCCTTGGGGGAGTGAAGAATGGTCTCCATGGATACGTTTTTGTTATCTCAACCTAATACAAAATAAGCCAGGGTCCCTGCATACCCATTTTCTGCAAGTCTTCAAGACACCCCTCATTCCACTCCCTGACTCCATTTATATGCTTTTGTCTCTCAGATTTTCCCCCGTTATGTTTGTTGACAGAACCTCTTTCCTTTGATCAGAATTTTGGAATGGTTACATTTCTCATTCATAAATGTCTTGCCTTGTAAAGGAAAGCCGTAACTTCACAAAGTGAGTCCGTTAGTGATAGCACCTTTGTGATGTAGTGAGATGCCATCAACAAAGACAAGTACTAGTTCTTGTTGTGGAAGGTACAGGTATTGACTTTAAATTTCAAGGAATATAATTGCTTGGAATTATGTTCAGTTGTCATTTGTAATAGAGTAAACCCCTGACGTTTGCAGACTTGGTATTCCGAGTTTTATCTATTCATAAATCAATATGCCATGCCATTTGTAATTTTGCTGAGGCATGAAGTTGAATCTTGCACACTGCAAATGCTGGCATTAACTCTTGAAGTGATCAAAGCTTTGTTTCTTTGTGATAATGATACCTAAAAGTGATCTTGGCTTTGTGGCCTTAGGAAATATGGGCATCCTTGCAGCTCTCATGGTGAATTGCTCAAGACATTCAATTAACCTCTTCTATAATTCTTAATAATAATTCTTCTATAAATCTTAGTAGTTCTTATGAATGAAAGAACAATGGATTGCCCACTAAAAAAAATAGCTTACTGTTTAGCTTTAGGACATTCAGTTATTTCTGGGAGGCAGCAAGTCTTTGGGGAGGGAGCCAGAGGTTACACATGAAGAGACTTACAGACCATGCCAGGGAATTTGTAATTCTTCCTGTAGGCAAAGCAGTGCTCAGATGACTGAGGATAATTAACGCCAGAGTTCCACGTCCTTCGATGAATTATCACTTTGTCATCTACTGCCCCAATTTTCCTCCTACCTCATACATGTTCTCATATGTCAAGTAAGTCATTTTTTGTTTTACAGTAGAGTTCTGACTCCATAATGTCTTAGCCTCATTGTCTGAAATTATAAAATTTCAGCCTGTAAATGTCAGATCTAATCATCTACATGCCAGTTGTCTAGATACTTCTTTCTGTTAAAAAAAATCTGTGAAAATTCTGGAACTGCACTTATTTCCCAAGTGATAAAATTTTCTTTTACTCTGGAGAGCACCTTCTTTTCATGCTTCTGTTCAAAGGGTTTTTGTAAACCTTTATGACTTTGGGCACTATAGTAAAATCTAATTCAGTGCCACATGAGAAAATTCATGATTATTTCAAAGGTTTGATTACCTTTTGGAAGCCAGCTTTGCTGACTCTTTCTCTCGTTATTATGTCTCTGCCCTCATCAACTGGAGTGTCTTTGTGTAAAATAGAAATAACCACCGTGAGAAGGCTGTGAGGATTAAATGAGGATTTAGAACAGAAATTGTTAGAAAGAGCTCAGGAAGTTTTAGATTTCTTTTGTTAATCCACAAAACTACCACCCTGGACTATACTATAAAACACTGCATGTAGGGACGGTATCTTTCTCATCCTTGAGTACTACAGTACCCAGCACAGTACCTAGTACAGGAGGGCCCGACAAATGTGTGTCATGCCCAGGATATGTATCCAATGCAAATGTGTTTGGATGATCTGGCTATTATCTTCCATAAGAGGGATTCTATAAATTCTAGCCCCACTACAGATGTCTTCATTCAAATGCAATCTCCCATAAAATGTTATTTTCCAAGCCAAAGTATGAAGATTTTCCCAGAAATAGACTTTTGATGAGCTGTTGAGATTCACATAAAGTGTAATGATAAAATTTTGTTTGTTTGAATTGTAACTCTTGATAGTAAAATCACTACCATTATATACTGGTCCATTCAAAACACCGTGGCTAATTAGGTTCACACACCTGACAGATGGTTTTTCTCTCCCAAATTGATTAAATGCAATTTAATTACCGACAGAGTTCACAGCTAATCTAGGAAACAAATATGAAATTGATTCATCTGATGAAAGCACAGCTATAACTTGGCATCTGAATATAGATTGCATGTGGTATACTTTTTCTAAATACAAAATACTTATGTAAGAAGAAAATTATCAACTGATTCAACAGCACTTGTAATGTCTCAATAATTAATTGTATATTTACATGGGAAGATGTCAAAATTCATATTCTAAGTGAACTCTGCTGGTTTCAACCAATTATTAGTTTAATGGGTGTTTAGATTAAAATACCAGTTCAGCTGCTTACTTGATATGAAACATCAGGTAAGTTATTTGAATATCCCAGTTTAATCACAGGTAAAATGGGACTAATAATAATTCATTTTGCAGTGATTGTTAAGAAGATTTGGTGAGACAAAGCACATAAGGAGCTTAAGGCTCTAAGCAGAACACATTAGAAATAGATTATCAATTATTTCTTTTTTACTTAATTATTATTCATATGATTAGGATAATATTTATGAACAGGTTTACTGACAAGAAGTAAAATCATGAATGAACAAACAAAGCTTATTGATTAATCCTGAAATACATATGGTGAATAAAAATTATAATGAAACATATTCATGGCCTCAAGAACATAAAATTCTAGTGGAAAATAAAGAAAAATCAGGCATTTATGAAAATATGGATGGTGAGAAAAGTTCAGAATGTATAAGTACATACTAAGGAGACCAAGTTGAGAGCCAGTTGACCTGGGAGCACCAGGAATGTCTACCTCGAGGAAATGACACCTGAGATGCATTTTGAAAGGAAGGAAATAATTAGGTCCCAAAACAGGATATGGGAAAGGCCATCCCAGTGAGAAGAAGGGGTGTGTTTGAAGGCACAGGTGCGTGAGGGTTTCAGGCTTTTCATGAACAAAATGTAGGTTAATGTTGCCTGAGTATTAGGTAGTCAGGTGAGATACGGTGAAGAATTTCGATCCTATGGGAGCTACAACTGAAGCACTGGGAGAAATAAAACCCAAGCATCACTGGCTGGTGTAGACAGACAGTAGCTAGGATTGGGGTGCTTGGAGCTCCTAGGTCACTTGAGTTAAGACAAGACTTAGCATGATACCACTTAGAACATTTGGGTCAATATAAGTGAGGTGATTTGACTTGAGGACCTAGGATTAGGAGAATGGAATGTTCCACAACAGAAGGTGTGACAGAAACTGACCTAGACTTCCTCACCTGTCAATTTGCTCTCCAGCCTGGGCCACCTTCAGGCTGAGAACAGACACATGGTTCAAGGAAGCCATGCAAAGCAAGGGCCTTCCAGAAAACACAGGTCTTGAGTCTGTGGGCAGCAACAAGAACCCTGAAAATAGAATGCTAAAGGCAAACCTTGAAGCCATCATTCCTGGGTTTCCTGTAGAAGATGGTCTAGTTCAGAATGAAAAAGGTATAACAGCAGGCCTTGGGAGGTGACGTTCCCCTCAGATGACACCCCAGCTCTGCATAGCATTATAAAAGGGGACTGAAAGATAGACTTAGTGCACGCTTGTGTATGACATTTTTTCCTCAGAGCATGTGGTTGAGGAGATGCATGCCTCATCCCAGGGAGTGCTCTGAATCATCACCTTTGTTCCTGGGTCTCAAGTGACTCCTGGGAGCAATATCTTAAGCACAATACTGGAAAGGATGATGAAAGAAACATCAATCATAATAGAAATGAGGAGGAAGATGGTGCCAGTGGCAGAAGCAAGCAAGGAGAGATGTGAAGATAATTCCTACTGACACTGGACTCAGTAGAGGACTTTCCTATAATCACTGTACCTTCCAAAGAGATGTGACCTTATATTGGCCACTCCACACAGCTAACTGAACTTCCATTCAAACCTAAATATATGTGACTTTTGATAATGCATATCTATCTCTGGCAAGTAATTTTGGTTTAAAAACTCAACACTCATTAAGCCTAGTTATCACTGTTCCTGCCATATACTCAATGACAAAACATGAAAAAACAAAGTGGTCAGAGAAAGCCTCTTGAGTGAGTGGGGCCTGAGGAAGACCTCAGAGGTCAGAGACCTGAGTCTACAGGGAGAAGAGTAGAAATTCCCCAGGTGAGAGAGTGAAGGGTCAGTGTGCGTGTGTGAGTTTGGGTGTGTGTCATATGGGACTCAGTGGATGTGAACATAAGCTAAGTGTACAAATGAACAGCAGTATCTGTTCAGGAGGAATCAATGTGCAGTCAGTTGAGCTGAAGGCAAAGCATAGCTCCAGTCAATGACTGGCAAATCCTTACCAACTGGAAATATCTCCATGGGTAAACTGAGTAAAAGCCAGACTTGAAAATGTGGCTGTAGAATATAGTCATTAAGGACATTGGCTTCAAATTCTGACTCTACCGTATGCTAGCAGGGTGGATTACAGAAAGTCACTAATTTTGACCAAAGTTCAGTTTCCTCATCTGTAAAACAATCTTAAAAATAAGCTTCTGTATTATATGATTCAAGAGTAGATTAAATGAGGTAATAAGTTTAATGGTTTTAGCCTTATATCTGATACATAGTAAAATCTCAATGACTTCTAGATAGCAGTAAAAGTAGCAGTAAAGAGTCTTCTTCACCTTGTGCCATATTTGGACTTTAGGATTTACTTTTCCAGCTTCCTTTTCATTCTTCTTGCCTAAACAGTGTCTGCCACCCACCATCATTCATGTTATGTTTTCATGACAATGTCACCCCGAACTACTCACAACTGCTTAAATCTTCAGGTCTCCTTTCACCAATTATTTCATTTTCTCTCCTTGTAACTCTGTTTTCTAAACTTTTCTTCTGTTATCTTGTTTATTCCAACATTTTTTTTCAAGGACTACCTCAAGTGTCTTTGGAACCTTTCTTGATACATCAGGAAGAAATATTTGTTCTACATATTAGCTGGGACCTTAAAAGGTACCCTGACCAACTAACTACCACCAAGGCAATTAATCACCTTGATCACCATATTGAAACTTGTGGGTCATTGGCATATAGATGAGATCCCCATTGACAGAGACCTTCATTGTACTGACCAGCAATTACGACATCTTCATCTACTACCTAACCAGAAACACGGTTCTAAGAGACAAGTATTATTTAATTTTAGACAAAATTAAAAAACTGTTCGGCATGTCTCAAACAAACTTTGTAGATAATTATATTTTCTAAGGGCACAGCTACATATCTTTAGTAGCAGAAACTATTTTCCCAAGAAGCAATGTGTTTTTAGCAGACATCCTCATTCACCAATTTGCTCATTCCATGGTCTATTAATTTCTTTGCTCAAGAAATATTCAGTTAATCATATGTGAAAACTAGTATAGTCGTTGGGATGCTAATATGAATACAATGTAGTCATTCATATCAAATAGCCAAACAACTGGTAGCAGAAATATAAAATTACCCAGACAATTGCATATAGTGTGTAAGGACTATGAAAGAGATATGCCCAGTGTATTTGAGAGTAAATGGATAGTTTTTTTTTTTTTAACATCTTTATTGGAGTATAATTGCTTTACAATAGTGTGTTAGTTTCTGCTTTATAACAAAGTGAATCAGCTATACATATACATATACCCCCCTATCTCTTCCCTCTTGCATCTCCCTCTCTCCCACCCTCCCTATCTCACCCCTCTAGGTGGTCACAGAGCACTGAGCTGACCTCCCTGTGCTATGCAGCTGCTTCCCACTAGCTATCTATTTTACATTTGGTAGTGTATACATGTCCATGCCACTCTCTCACTTTGCTCCAGCTTACCCTTCTCCCTCCCTGTGTCCTCAAGTCCATTCACTAGTAGGACTGTGTCTCTATTCCTGTCTTGCTCCTAGGTTCTTCATGACTATTCTTTTTTGTTATTTTGTGGGTTTTTTTAGATTCCATATATATGTGTTAGCATATGATATGTGTTTTTCTCTTTCTGACTTACTTCAGTCTGTATAACAGATTCTAGGTCCATCCACCTCGCTACGAATAACTCAATTTTGTTTTGTTTTATGGCTGAGTAATAGGCCATTGTATATATGTGCCACATCTTCTTCATCCATTCATCTGTCGATGGACACTTAAGTTGCTTCCATGTCCTGGCTATGGTAAATAGAGCTGCAATGAACATTGTGTTAAATGACCCTTTTTGAATTATGGTTTTCTCAGGGTATATGCCCAGTAGTGGGATTGCTGGGTCGTATGGTAGTTCTATTTTTAGTTTTTTAAGGAACCTCCATACTAATCTCCACAGTGGCTGTATTAATTTATATTTCCACCAACAGTGCAAGAGGGGTCCCTTTTCTCCACCCCCTCTCCAGCATTTATTGTTTCTAGACTTTTTGATGATGGCCATTCTGACAAGTGTGAGATGATATCACATTGTAGTTTTGATTTGCATTTCTCTACTGATTAATGATGATAAGCATTCTTTCATGTGCTTGTTGCCTCTCTATATATCTTTATGGAGAAATGTCTATTTAGGTCTTCTGCCAATTTTTGGATTGGGTTGTTTGTTTTTTTGATATTGAGCTGCATGAGCTGCTTGGAAATTTTGGAGATTAATCCTTTGTCAGTTGCTTCATGTGCAAATATTTTTCTCCCATTCTGAGGGTTGTCTTTTCATCTTGTTTGTGGTTTCCTTTGCTGTGCAAAAGCTTTTAAGTTTCATTAGGTCCCAGTTGTTTATTTTTGTTTTTATTTCCATTTCTCTAGGAGGTGAGTCAAAAGGATTTTGCTGTAATTGATGTCATAGAGTGTTCTGTCTATGTTTTCCTCTAAGAGGTTGGTAATATCTAGCCTTCCATTTAGGTCTTTAATCCATTTTCAGTTTATTTTTGTGTATGGTGTTAGAGAGTGTTCTAATTTCATTCTTTTACATGTAGCTGTCCAGTTTTCCCAGCACCAGTTACTGAAGAGGCTGGTTTTTCTCCATTGTATATTCTTGCCTCCTTTATTAAAGATAAGGTGATCATATGTGCATGGATTTATCTCTGGGCTTTCTATATTTCTGTTTTTGTGCCAGTACCATACTATCTTGATTACTGTAGCTTCATAGTATAGTCTGAAGTCAGGAACATGAATCCTCCAGCTCTGTTTTTCTTACTCAAGATTGCTTTTTCTCTTCTGGGTCTTTTGTGTTTCTATACAAATTGTGAAATTTTTTGTTCTAGTTCTGTGAAAAATGTCACTAGTAGTTTGATAGGGATTGCATTGAATCTGTAGATTGCTTTGGGTAGTATAGTCATTTTCACAATGTTGATTCTTCCCATCCAAGAACATGGTATATCTATCCATTTATTTGTATCATCTTTAATTTCTTTCATCAGTGTTTTATAATTTTCTGCATACAGGTCTTTTGTCTCCTTAGGTAGGTTTATTCTTAGGTATTTTATTCTTTTTGTTGCAATGGAAATGAGAGTGTTTTCTTAATTTCACTTTCAGATTTTTCATCATTACTATAAAGGAATGCAAGAGATTTCTGTTCATTAATTTTGTATCCTGCTACTTTACCAAATTCATTGATGAGCTCTAGTAGTTTTCTGGGAGCATCTTTAGGATTCTCTATGTATAGTATCATGTCATCTTCAAACAGTGACAGCTTTACTTCTTCTTTTCCAATTTGGATTCTTTTTATTTCTTTTTCTTCTCTGATTGCTATGGCTAAAACTTCCAAATCTATGTTGAATAATAGTGGTGAGAGTGGGCAACCTTGTCTTGGTACTGATCTTAGTGGAAATGGTTTCAGTTTTTCACCATTGAGGATGATGTTGGCTGTGGGTTTTTCATATATGGTCCTTATTATTTTGAGGTAAGTTCCCTCTGTGCCTACTTTCTGCAGGTTTTGTTTTTGTTTTTTTTTTTTTTGCTACGTGGGTCTCTCACTGTTGTGGCCTCTCCCATTGCGCAGCACAGACTCCGGACATGCAGGCTCAGAGGCCATGGCTCATGGACCTAGCCACTCTGTGACATGTGGGATCATGCTGGACTGGGGCACGAACCTGTGTCCCCTGCATTGGCAGGTGGACTCTCAACCACTGCACCACCAGGGAAACCCTCTGCAGGGTTTTTATTATAAATGGGTGTTGAATTTTGTTGAAAGCTTTCTCTGCATCTATTGAGATGATCATATGGTTCTTCTCCTTCAATTTGTTGATATGGTGTATCACATTGATTGATTTGTGTATATTGAAGAATCATTGCATTCCTGGGATAAACCCTACTTGATCATGGAGGATGATCCTTTTAATGTGCTGTTGAATTCTGTTTGCTCGTATTTTGTTGAGGATTTTTGCATCTATATTCATCAATGATATTGGCCTGTAGTTTTCTTTCTTTGTGACATCATTGTCTGGTTTTGGTATCAGGGTGATGGTGGCCTTGTAGATTGTGTTTGGGCGTATTCCTCCCTCTGCTATATTTTGGAAGAGTTTGAGAAGATACGTGTTAGCTCTTCTCTAAATGTTTGATAGAATTTACCTGTGAAGCCATCTGGTCTCAGGCTTTTGTTGGTTGGAAGAATTTTAATCACAGTTTCAACTTCAGTGCTTGTGATTGGTCTGTTCATACTTTCTATATCTTCCTGGTTCAGTCTCAGAAGGTTGTACATTTCTAATAATGTGTCCATTTCTTCCAGGTTGTCCATTTTATTGCAATAGAGTTGCTTGTAGTAATCTCTCATGATTCTTTGTATTTCTGCAGGATCAGTTGTTACTTCTCCTTCTTCATTTGTAATTCTATTGATTTGAGTCTTCTCCCTTTTTCTCTTGATGACTCTGGCTAATGGTTTATTGATTTTGTTTATCTTCTCAAAGAACCAGCTTTTAGCTTTATTGATCTTTGCTATGATTTCCTTCCTTTCTTTTTCATTTATTTCTGATCTGATCTTTATGATTTCTTTCCTTCTGCTAACTTTTTTTTTGTTGTTGTTCTTTTCTTCTTCTTTCTGTAATAGCTTTATGTGTAAGATTAGGTTTTTTATTCGAGATGCTTCTTTTCTCTTAAGGTAGGATTGTATTGCTATATATTTCCCTCTTAGAACTGCTCTTGCTGCATCCCATAGGTTTTGGTTCATTGTGTTTTCATTGTCATTTGTTTCTAGGTATTTTTTGATTTCCTCTTTGATTTCTTCAGTGATCTCTTGGTTATTAAGTAGTGTATTGTTTAGCCTCCTGTGTTTGTAATTTTTACAGATGTTTTCCCGTAATTGATGTCTAGTCTCATAGTGTTGTGGTCATAAAATATACTTGATATGATTTCAATTTTCTTAAATTTACCAAGGTTTGATTTGTGATTTAAGATATGATCCATCCAGTAGACTGTTCCATGAGCACTTGAGAAGAAAGTGTATTCTGTTGTTTTTGGATGGAATGTCCTATAAATATCAACTAAGTCCATCTTGTTTAATGTATCATTTAAAGCTTGTGTTTCCTTATTTATTTTCAGTTTGGATGATTTTTCCATTGGTTAAAGTGGGTTGTTAAAGTCCCCTACAATGATTGTGTTACTGTCAATTTCCCCTTTTATGGCTGTTAGTACTTGCCTTATGTATTGAGGTGCTCCTATGTTGGGTGTATAAATATTTACAATTGTTATATCTTTTTCTTGTATTGATCCTTTAATCATTTTATAGTGTCCTTCTTTGTCTCTTGTAATAGTCTTTGTTTTAAAGTCTATTTTGTTTAATATGATAATTGGTACTCCAGCTTTCTTTTGATTTCCATTTGCATGGAATATCTGTTTCCATCCCTTCACTTTCAGTCTGTATGTGTCCCTAGGTCTGAAGTGGGTCTCTTGTAGACAACATATATACGGTTCTTGTTTTTGTATCCATTCAGCCAGTCTATGTTTTTTGGTTAGAGCATTTTAACTATTTACATTTAAGGTAATTATTGATATGTATGTTCCTATTACCATTTTCTTAATTGTTTGGGTTTGTTATTGTAGGTCTTTTCCTTATCTTGTGTTTCCTGCCTAGAGACATTCCTTTAGTATTTGTTGTAAAGCTGGTTTGACAGTGCTGAATTCTCTTAGCTTTTGCTTGTCTGTAAAGGTTTTAATTTCTCCATCCAATCTGAATGAGATCCTTGCTGGGTAGAGTAATCTTGGCTGTAGAATTTTCTCCTTCATCACTTTAAATATGTCCTACCACTCCCTTCTGGCTTGCAGAGTTTCTGCTGAAAGATCAGCTGTTAACCCTATGGGGATTCCCTTGTGTGTTATGTGTTGTTTTTCCCTTGCTACTTTTAATATTTTTTCTTTGTATTTTATATTTGATAGTTTGATTAATATGTGTCTTGGTGTGTTTCTCCTTGGATTTATCCTTATGGGACTCTCTGTGCTTCCTGGACTTGATTAACTATTTCTTTTCCCATATTAGGGAAGTTTTCAACTATAATCTCTTCCAATATTTTCTCAGTCCCTTTAATTTTCTCTTCTTCTCCTGGGACCCCTATAATTTGAATGTTGGTGCATTTAATGTTGTCCCAGAAGTCTCTGAAACTGTCCTCAATTCTTTTCATTTTTTTTCTTTATTCTGCTCTGCAGTAGTTATTTCCACTATTTTATCTTCCAGGTCATTTATCCGTTCTCCTGCCTCAGTTATTCTGCTATTGATCCCTTCTAGACAATTTTTAATTTCAGTTATTGTGTTGTTCATCTTTGTTTTTTTGCTCTTTAGTTCTTCTAGGTCCTTGTTAAACAATGTATAGGTTTTTAAACAATATTCCAAGAGAAGGTCATGTTTGAACCTAGAATGAGTATAAATCAACCAAGTAAATGAGTGGAAAAATATGTTCAATGCAGAGTAAACACCATGTACAATATAAGAAGGGAACATAGACTATTAAAGTAATTATAAATAGAGCAACATAGGTGGAACCCAAATTTTAGGAGAAAACAGAAAAAGATAACCTTTGAAATCTGCATGGGGATAAAATCCCTCCCTCTGCCTTTCTCCCAGTCCCTCTCTGGTGGCCCAGACTCTAACATCAGGACATAGAAAGGTGGCAGGTGGGTAATCACTGCTGGTAAGGAGACAGCAGTGCATACAGTTAATTTGGAGATCATGAACATGTAGGTGGCTGTGGTAGACTTAGCAGTGTTTTGAGAATATTCAAAGTGGGTAGCAAAGTGAGTTTGAACACTGGGAAAGCAGGAGTCCTTAAGAGGCATTTTGTAGAAAAGTTGTCCACAGGGAGACTGGCGAGAAGTAGGAAGAGCCAGAGGAGAACCAGCAGGATGTGATTCTCAGGGGTCTTATGTCACTGTTTTACAATGTGACATTCATTAAATTTATAAAGCTATTTTATAAGAACTTTATTGAGAACAAAATTCTAGTAGGGACCTAAATGCACATTTTGACTCTAAATTCACAAAGTCCATGTCAGATACAATAAGCAAGAGGTTCTGTAAGCCAATATCTTTACAAGAAAAAACTTGAGATTTGACCTTTCAAGTCTAAATGAAGGCAGGCAATTGAGTTCAATAAGAAAAACTTGTTCTGTGCAAACTTCTGATATTCTAACAAACTTCCATTAGGGGCCAAATTCATAATTTATTACTGCTTTAAAATTCTGTCTTAAAATATAGGTATAAATACACACACACACACACACACACACACACACACACACACAAAAACACATCCCTTAAAGTTTTGATGTAAATGTACCTCTTGTTACCTCCCAATAGAAAATGAGGTTGAGTATTTCTTTTGAATTATTCAATTTCTCAAAGAAATTATTCTACAATTTGCTGTTTAAATGAACTATGACTTCCTTTTGTTATTTCATAAATTATCTAATCATGCATCTGGCAGAATAAGGACAAATAGTGACATATAACTGCAGAAGCAGCTGGGAATCTCACTCCTGCTGACCATGGGCAATCAATTCAACAGTGAAACATTAATTGAAAATATCTGTACTTGTAACACTAGCTTTACAGATATTATTTTATTAGGTTTTTTCTTAGTTTTAAAAATAAATTTAAAATTAAAAACTATTCTGCTATCTTTCTTAACCTATGTTGCAAGATAATGGTACTGCTAAAATAAAAATACTTTCTAAACGAGGAAAATGTTTCAGTTCTTGCATTATTTTCTAATGTAAAAAAAACTTAATTCAGACTTAAATTGCCTTTGGAAAACTACTTCTTTTCAGACTGCTAAGGAGTAATTTTTTTCATCCATGTCTTCAGCGACCTATCAAATCAGTATTTTGTTAATGGATTCAAAATAATGAATTCTTACCCCTTATGCATCAGATATCGCCTTGGCACAAGTAAGTTCTGTAATAATGGTTCACATCACCATTTGAATTATTTGGTATCTATATCATGATGTCTACAATGTATGGATCCACTGCTCACTGTCATTTCAGAATTAAAAGAAGAAATAATGTTTTTATATGTATGAACTCCTCATAGATGATAAAGTAATTACTTATGCTTCTTTTCATGTGGGCTTGTACATTTAGAGTGGATTTTTTTGAATTTGTTTTGCAAGTAAAGAAAATGAGTCTTGGAAAAAATTAAATCCCTGATACATGTCAGGATGGCATAACAGGACTTCATAATGAATTAAAAATAGAAGTAGAGAGCTCAAAGTATTTGGGCTGGTGATTTATAACCAGAAAAAGAATGAAATGTGATGGTTGAGTTTGTTCCTCAACACCACTTAAGTTACATTTCTTCCTAGATGTGGAAGACTTGATATGCTGTTTTGATTTTCTTATTTATCAGGGGATAATAACACCTTTACCCAGTGAGTAAGAATTTCATAAGGTAAAATAATAGAGTGAATGAAAAATGCTCAGTACAGTGTATATTAGATAGAGGATGCAAAATATATATATTTGGTTCCATGTCTTATTTTTGTTTCACCACGATAATGAGTATGAAGGATGCAGGTGCTGAACAAGGAAAAAGATATGACCATCAGGGGGCAGTAGCACACAGTAAGGTTTATTGAGGGGATGCTTTGACAAGTTTGTACCCTGAGAAGGTCTCTAACATCAGGAGAAGGGGAGGAGAGGGAGGGAACTTCCAGAGGAGAGGGGTTCCAAGAAGGCCTTCCATGTCCAGGCAATGTCACTCAGCAAGCAGCCCAGCGGGAGTCTCTGGGTTGGAGGGCAGCGGGGACTTAGAGTCCTTGGGTTTATCCCATCTACGGCTAGTACATATTGAGTGCAGTGCCATGGGGTATGAAAAGCAAGTGGGCTCTAACAGGCTGAAAATCTGATTATTTTGACTGCATTTTAAACAATTGGATGTGTAAAAATTTGAGTTTGGTGCCAGCGGGCTTTTGAGCTAATAGGTAGCAGCCCACTGTGAAAAAGTACACAAATATTTGGAGCCCATCTTTGGCTTATTTATGTAACAACCACTATCAAAAGAAAAATAAAATAAAGTAGCAACAGCTTTTGTCTTCTCTGCTGTAAAGTTTGCAGTTTAATTTATATGCATATATGCACCTGGTTATGTATATGTGTATATATGTCCACAATGATTTATTTGCCTTACAGCAGAAACAATACAATAATATCGCTGAATAAAACAAATAATACAAAATGAGAATGAGAGTAAATATAAATTAGAAGAAAAGTTCAGAGACAAAAGCTAAGAGCTCACAATATCATTATTGCTATTTGTAAAAATAAAGCTTTTAAAAAAATCATTAAAAGTGAATACCATCACTTAAAATGTTTTGGTAATGGAAATATTTGGTTAATTCAATCTCTGACTCACAACTGGAGAGACTGAGAGTAAAACCTCATCCCCAAAACTCCAGAACTAGTGACGGATAATTTAGGACAGTGAACAGGAGTGATGCCACTCAGGCCCTCCTAGTCCAGGCAACATTGCACCCTCTTCCCTTCCCCAGCCCCCATGATAGGTTTCATCTGAAGATGATGATGGGAAGTAGAACACAAAATCAATTATGATATGATGTCCCTAACACAGGGTCTACTACATAGAAAGCACTAAATAACTATTTAGTATTAACATTTTTAACATTCTAGTTTGAAAGTTTTTAACTAACCTAAAAAAAGAAATCATTTTAGAAAAAAAAAAAAAAAGCATTGAAAAGAAGACCAAGGACCAAAGAGATTTTTTTTTTTTTTTTTTTTTTTTTTTTTTTTAGTGAGGGAAATTTTTGTACATGATATTATACCTTTTTTGGTTATTTAATGTTTTAAGAAAATATCAGAGTTCCATTCATATATTTAAATTTTCAGAGTCTAAGAAGGAGTATGCCTTTTTCACTGGCTACAAGTCTTTTTGTCTCTATGTGAATAATGATTCAGTGACATGTGTCCAAAAAATTTACTTCTTTTGAAAAGTTGGCTTAAAATTCTTCAGATTTAAAAATAACTAATTCTGATATTACTCACCATTGGTGCCTGTGCTTCCAAATTGTCAAGATTCTCTAAACTTAAATACCATTTTTCTAAAACAGTTCTGAAAGGTCGTTCATTTCCTGTACTCTTCATGCTATGTTTTGGCATGCAACTTCTCGCTGTGTGTACCTCGGAGACGAACTCGGCCAAGCATAACTTTTCAATAATTTCAAGGTATCCTCACTTACTTTAAGGTGTCTCTGCTTGTATTCCCTCTTGCTGAATAAAAATGACATCAGTGTGGGCATAATATTTATTTTTTCAAAAATAATCCAGTTCCTTCACTGGGAAATATGTCAGTCTGCCTGCAGTTTCATAGTTTATCCACTTAGGATTCTTCCAAATTGTTTTCACAGTGGAAGGAAAGAACTGGGTTTATAGTGCAGTGCAACATAATAAAATTTTATTTCTGAAAAGTCTGTGAAATTCTGAACAAAGTCAGTGGGTACCAGGATGATTTTGAGCTGTGGTATAGAAGATAAAATATCTTTTCTAAATTCTTACCTTTGGGCAATCACTCTTTGCAAGGATCTACAAGAGGGTCAGAATAGTAAAACAAAATAATAATAATGGCTGCCCCCAAATATAACAAATTTAGCTTAAGAGCTTTGAAGAAGCAGAAGTAAAGGACATTTTTAATGGCTGTCAAAGTATGACTTGCTTCTTATTATTGCATAATGTTTTGCCCTGTAAACAGTGTGGCTGTCCTACTATTTCTAAAACACCAATCACTTGCTTGATCCTTTGTGTAAATAGGGGAGGTTTCAATGAGCCCATGAAAACGGTGTTTCTTGGCTGATTCTAAGTTTCTCATGTTAATTTTCATGTTACTTGAGACTGTATTTATGCTAATAATATTCTAATCTAATAACCATATGTTTACAGAGTAGCAAGGATTAATGCAATATAGTTAATAGCATAATATAATACTCTAGAGAATTGCTGACACAATGTAAAATAACAGCTCACAATAATTTTCCCAAACTTATTTTGACTACATTAAGGATCCAGATGCTGACATGAGCAAAATTAACTTATGCTCTATCTCCAAGGTCATATTATTTATCATTTTCCTCTTTATGTCTCAGTGTCTTCTTGAAAACTATGATAATAACCACTACTGCAGTGAGTCAGGGAGATGCCAGGTTTAAAATTGTTCTGAGAATATGCATGACACACATGCAAATTCATTAGAGCGTAACATTGATCTTCCTTTATGAAAATTCCACAGAATTGCTCAGTGAAAGCACTGAAGCACAAAAATCATAAAACTTTTCCTCTTGTTATCCCCTTAATCATGATGTGAACCAAGGCCCATGAAGAGTAATTTCTCATAAAGTGACGGAGTCAGACATACCAATAAGTTGTGAAGGTTCTAAGTGAAGACCAAGGCATGGTCGTTCTACTCCAGGAGTCTGTAAGCTTGTGGGGAACCCCAGGGTAAGTAATCCCGATATCAGAAAATTGTTTTATCAGATACCAAATCAAGCAAAGGAGCAGCATATGAAGGGCTCAGAAAATTGTCTGAAGAATAAGGGAAGGGGTGTTGATGACCTGGTATTTGATTTATGTTCTAAAAGATAAAGCCTGGAGTTGACGTGAAGGAAAGAAGATGTTCTAAGCTGTAAGAGACACTCTTGCTCTGCAGGTGTGCGTGAGCACCGTGGTGAGGTAGATGGAGAATATTCTGAGTAAAGGCAGCTAGTGTTGGGTTATGATGGGTTCAAGACGTACTGTACACGTGATTAGAAGCCACATGAGAGTTTTCTAAGCTTGGGAATGATACAAAGGCCCATAGAAGGGACCCCAGAAAGAAAGCAGGTGGTAAATTAGGAACTTGTTGCCACAATTTGGTACATGATAAACTAGGGCAAGGCAAGTACAAAGTAATGGGTGCACTAGACTGATATTTACAACTATGCATCACTCCAAAGAGAATAAAGGCATAATTTAACATAGAACAAGAATATTAATTTGTTTTAAATATTATGACTTAAAAATGAAATTACAATTAGGCATACAATGGAAATTACACGTAGAGTTGTAGCAAATGTCTACAGATTCTTCAGAACTCTAACTACCTTGTGAAAAAACTTGTTACGCCTCACCAGGATGCTGTGTGCTTGTGTGTGTGTGTGTGTGTGTGTGTGTGTGTGTGTGAAACTAACTTCTGAACAGCAGCCTTATGAAGGAACCCTTCTGAGAACTTATGCTCATTGCACCACAAAAACTACAAATAAAATGTGGTGCAGACATAAACATTTTACAATTTGGGAACTCTTTTCCATGGCAACATCTGGGCAGTTTAACTGAGTATTTCATGACCAGGATACATTGAGTTTCCTACGAGGTCACTAGACACAGATTTACAAACTGCAACTTTTTAGGTCTCTAGACCAAAACCTGTCTTACACAGGGAAAGAAAAAGTAAGAAGCATGTTAGCTGCAACTGGTTCCATTTGGAGACCAACGAGTTGTCGATAATATCTGTGATTTTGTATCATTTTTCTGTTTTTTGTACCCAGAGTATCCCAATGACTCTTTGGCAATTGGTTGTAACTATACCCCCTGACCCCAAGATTCCCTGTTTATTCTCTCAATTATATTATTTTAGAACATGGATATTCCATTCCTGCCTATGACACGTATCCTTCTTTGAAAGAGCTCTGCATTCATTCTCAAGGCAGCACATAACAATATAGTATTTACTTATCACCTGATTGAAACTAGGGCTGGTGAGTTCACTCCTGGCTCTGATCCATGTGCTGAACGGTATGACTTCTGCCTGCTCTCCACCTGAGCAACCCCCACTAGGGTTACAGCTGCTGGAGCCTGGCACAAGCTTCCCTGGACCCGTGGGAGGATGAGTAGGAAAAGAGCGTGGAGTCTTGTTCTTTGCTTCTCTTCCACCAGTTCCTCAGGGCAGTCAGAGCTGGTGTTCAGCCCCCACACCAGAGGAAAGGTGAAGAAATCTGATGGGTATTGTGTGGTGCTTCTCCAACCCCCATCCTCTATCTGACTCTGATCCTCCTGCTCTGTCTCTGGTTTCAGCGGTGTCAGGATTGAACGGTTCTGGGGGTGGGGTTCACTCACCACACTCTGTGAGTCTTGTTTTAAGGATACATCATGTTGTTTCTGTCCTTGGGCACCTCTGGCTCTTCTGCTACTGCCACTCTCAGAGAGCTTACAACAGTCTCACTTTACCAATATCAGAATCACATTTTTAATGATGGTATAAATTACATAATATCATTTTAGACCAGGAGACCCATTTTACACGTAAGGAGATGGTGCAAGAAAGGGTTAACTCAGCAGGCTTGCGTTGCTTAAACTCAACATTTTCAAAAGAAAGGCTTGTCCTTGGCACTGACCGTTGTCTGATTCCCATGAAAGAACAGTGTGATGAGAGAAATTTATCCTAACAATGGGATTTATGATGAACACCTCTTTTTGCTCCAGGAGGCTGAGCTGTGAATAGCTGATCAGTCATGGAGATGCTACCTACAGCAACATTGGGGGTGATTGGCTGCTGATGAAAACACTGAGCACCTGGGCTCAGGTGAGAATCCCTGGTTGGTGAACTTGCATGTGTAGACACACATTATTGCTGGGAAAATTCATCACACCCTGTGCAGCTTCACTGGGGAGGGACATCTGGTTGCTCACACCTGGTTTCTCCTGGACATCACCTTTTCCCTTTGCTGATTTTAATTCATAATCTTCCAGTGTCATAAACTATAACTCCAAGTATAATAGCTCTTTCTGAGTCCTGTGAATCCTTCTAGTAAATTATGGGATCTGAGGGTGTTCTCATGGACCTCTCACCTTAAGGAAAACTGCCAGCCAGTTGGGTGTCTGCTCACCTGAAAGCATCTGGTCTCAGAACAATAGCATGAACTCAGCTCAGTGCATGTGCCCATTTGGGGAAAATACACTAAGGACTGATGGCACTGTCATCAAAGATGTGGAACAGGCACTGATGTAACTGCAGTCCATGCTGCTGTGTCCTCTAAAGCTAGAAGACTTGAGTCTAGAAATTGGAAGATAGAAGCAGAAACAGCCCCTCTCATCATAAGTATCTTTCCCACAGTGTATAAGTATTGATTCCATCCTTAGTATCTACTGGATAGGAAATCCTTTTTTCCTATTAGGAGAATATTTCCAAGTGGAAACTCTGTGATGTTTCCACTGAGCTTCAGCTATGACTCCCACCTAATCATTTTGGGCTCTCCAAGGTGATAGACTAGTAGGCAAAGGTAGAAAAAAACATCTGGCAGGAGTAATTGACCAGGATTATTATCAGGGGCTTGTTAAATAGTAGGTGTTCACTGGTGGTAATGGGAATAAACAATTGCCATAACCCAAGCCTGGCAAGGGCTCAGACTCCTCAGGGAAGGTCTGGGTGGCCCCATCAGAAAAGCAACCTAAACCAACGGAAACGGTGACTAAAGATGAAGAAAATCTAGAATGAATGGTGGAGGAGGTAAATAATTAATATTATCAGTTACAGCAAAGGGGAGTGTAGATTATATGTCTGAACGCTTGATATTCAGTGCTTTTAAGAGACTGCAGCTGGCCAGTATCTGAAATCTAATCAATAGAGTGGACATGCATGAGATCATGAGGATCTCGATGATGTAAGAGGTGAACTGGGCCAGACAACTCTACCACTTCATCTCGTCCTTTCCGTCTCACCTCAGATGGCAGTCATGGCTGTGGTTGACCCTCCAGGCAGGCATCACCTTGTTTCCTGCTTGAGGGTGCTTCTGTCTTATCCATATCACTGAAGTTTAGAGTATTCAGTACCCACAGGGAAAAATGAGATCACCAGCCAAAGTAAGAGGGTAGTGCCTTAAAAACAGAGTTGACTGACTGTAGGACATAATAACCATGACTTTATGCCAGTGAATTATAATGAAGGAAAGAAGGGATACATTGGTGGAAGATGTAGATGAGGGAATGACTGTAATGATAGAATTTAGAGCAAAGCTGGTGCAGAATGGAAACAAGGGGCATGAGGGGCAGAGCAAAAGTGGGCTACTGATGAGTAGTGGTTCCCTTCTTCTCCTTCCTTCTTCTCCCTGCTTCTCTCCGTCCTTGACTTTCTCCCTCCTGCCTCTCTCCCTACTCTTTCTTCTTTACTTCTTTCCTTTTGAAAACAAAATGTAAAACCCATCTTTGCTGTAGATTCTCTGTCATTAGAGAGTAATTATTATCTTAAAATGCTCTAAACCCTCATCTCCTGCCATCATTAAGGAGTGACTAGATATTCTGTGTAGGTGAGACTGCTAGTTTAGAAAGTTCTGTCCAGAGGTTTTATGTAACATTAGATGTTATGTTAAATATTTTCATCTGAGATTAATTATTTTATGAGTTATACTGCCAAAGTGATTTGCAATTCATAGTTTCCATGAACACAAAGGCATGAGTCTGCTTGGGCTGCCATAAAAAGCTATCACAGGCTGGGTGGCTTAAACAACAGAAATTTATTTTCACAATGTTATGGAGAATACAAATCCAAGATCAAGGTACATTTAAAGTTGGTTTCTGGTGAGAACTCTGTTCTTGGCTTGCAGGCTTTCTTGCTGTGTCCTCACATGAACTTTTCTTGGTGCATACAGGGAGGAAAAACTCTGTGATGTCCCATCCTGTTCCTACAAGGACACCAGTTCTATTGGATTAGGACCCCACCATTGTGACCTGATTTAACCTCAGTTTCCTCCCTAAAGGTCTCATCTCCAAACACCATCCCAGTGAGATTAAGGCTTCAACATATGAAATTTAGGGAGACACAATTCACTCTATAACAATAACTTCTAAGTCTTTGTCATTGTTTATTTTCCTCCACTGTGATATGTATACAATTAGCCCAGAAGTATATTCATACTTTGACACAAAAGATTAAAAAATGTGTTTGGTATATCTGGGGAAATCCTTGCTGCAATCCTACCTCTAGCACATAACGTTCATTCACAAAATTTTAATTTAGTGTGATTATATTACTTAGTTTTAAGGACCCAGATAAAATTCTTCTCTTCAGTAGATATATCTTTTACTCTAGCATGTAATAAGTTTTTAATGTTAAACCATAAATGAATGTGTTCACCAATTTTTCAACTTATTTTGAGCAACCATATTTTGGCAGTCACTCTGCTTGATGAAACAGTGAATTCAAAGCTGAATAATATGCTCTAGTTGATTTCACTCTAGTGGTGAAGGGGTAAAGTGCAATAGAGTATAAGTTCTATAATATAGGTATTCACAAGGTGCAATTCCACTGATTATTTGTCATTTTATCACTATTATTTCAAGAATATACATTTTAATAGGCATCTAGGCAGCTTCCCTGGAGGGGGTGTATTCTTGTTAACATAGAGAACAGAGGAAATTTGTGGATTGAAACATTTTCTCCTGTGCAGGCCTTACACAAAGCTCAAAGGAAAACATTTTGACTAAGATTTAAATAAGCCCAAACAATTAACTTTTACCCCAGCATTCCTCATGCTTCATCATCCAAGCCACCGCATCCCTTGAGAGGAGAGCTGGGACCTCTCTCTTACAGGCTATCAGAGACGTGATGAAGTCTCCCCCATCCCTGTCTTTATGCACCATGTGAAATCTTCATAAGCACCATCCTTATCTGTATCATTCACTGTTCCAGCCTCAGCACTTAGCAGTGTTTAGTAGATAGACGTTGATGAATACATGTTTATTGAATACAGTAATGAATGAATGGACAAACAAGTTAGTTGTTCCTTGGCTTACAACATTCTGTTTTAAACTCTAAAACCTTTCAAAAGGAAATGTGGAATACCTCAGCATAAACAGCCAGCTTTAGAGTCATCATTCCATGTTCATTCTAAAACCAAAATTAAAGAAGTCATTAATGAAAGCTAAGGCCATATTACACAGAAAACATTCTAATATAAAATAGAGTTGACTTTATCACTAGGTAGAAATTCAGGATTACGGAGGGCTAAAACAGTGCTTAACACTGGGGAAAATGGGGAATGACGATCAGCTAAAACAGATTTCTCTACAAATATCTCTTAATATTATATCTCTTAATATTATTATGTGTTTCTCTGCCTTACTTCACTTAGTATGATAATCTCCAGATCCATCCATGTTACTGCAAATGGCATTATTCCATTCTTTTTTATGACTGAATAATATTCCATTGTGTATATGTACCACATCTTCTTTATCCATTCCTCTGTCACTGGACATTTAGGTTGCTTCCATGTCTTGGCTATTGTAAATAATGCTGCTATGAACACTGAGGTGCATGTATCTTTTCCAATTAGAGTTTTCTCCAGATATATGCTCAGGAGTGAGATTGGTGGATCATATAGTAATTCTATTTTTAGTTTTTTAAGAAACCTCCATATTATTCTCCATAGTGGCTCCACCAACTTATATCCCAACCATCAGTGTAGGAGTGTTCCTTTTGCTCCACACCTTCTCCAGCTTGTTTTTTATTTTTCTGGCCCCACCACACAGCATGTGGGATCTTAGTTCCCAGACCAGGGATTAAACCCCTGCCCCCTGCATTGGAAGTGTGGAGTCTTAACCACCAGACTGCCAGGGAAGTCCCTCCAGAATTTATTATTTGCAGACTTTGATGATGGCCATTCTAACTGCTCTGAGGTGGTATGTCATTGTAGATTTGATTTGCATTTCTTTAATAATTAGAGATGTTGAGAATCTTTTCATGTGCTTATTGACCATCTGTATGTCTGGAGAAATGAATATTTAGGTCTTCTGCCCATTTTTTAATTGAGTTGTTTTTTTGTTTGTCATATTGAACTGTATATGTTCAATATATGTTGTATATTTTGGAAATATATTTTGTATATTTTGGAAATTAATCCTTTGTCAGTCACATCATTTGCAAATGTTTTCTCCCATTCTGACGGTTGTCTTTTTGGGTTTTTTATGGTCTCCTTTGTTGTGCAAAAGCTTATAAGTTTGATTACATCCCATTTGTTTATTTTTGCTTTTATTTCTATTGTCATAGGAGGCTGATCAAAGGACGTATTTCTATAATTTGTGCCAGAGAATGTTTTGCCAATGTTCTCTTTTAGGAGTTTTATGATGTCATGTCTTATATTGAAGTCTTTAAGCCATTTTGAGTTTATTTTTGTGTATGGTGTGAGGGAGTGTTCTAACTTCATTGATTTACATGCAGCTGTCCAGCTTTCTCAACACCACTTGCTGAAGAGACTGTCTTTTCTCTATTGTATTTTCTGGCCTCCTTTGCCAAAATATTAATTGACCATAGGTGTGTGGGTTTACTTCTGTGCTCTCTATTCTGTCCCATTGATCCATATGTCTGATTTTGTGCCAATACCACAGCATTTTTTCACTGTAGCTTTGTAGTATTGTCAAGTCTGGGAGGATTATGCCTCCTCCTTTGTTCTTTTTCCACAGGATTGCTTTGGCAATTCTGGGTCTTTTCTGTTTTTTAATAAATTTTAGGATTATTTATTCTAGTTCTGTGAAAAATGTCATGGGTACTTTGATAGGGACCACATTAAATCTGTAGATTGCTTTGGGTAGTATGGCCATTTTAACTATATTCATTTTTACAATCCAAGAGCATGGTATGTCTTTCCATTTCTGTAAATCATCTTCAATTTCCTTTATCAATGTTTTATAGTGCTCAGTGTATAAGTCTTTCACCTCCTTGGTCAGGTTTATCCCTAGGTATTTTATTTTTTTGACACAATTTTAAAAGTAAGTTTTTAAACTTTCACTTTCTGATATTTCATTGTTAGCATAAAGAGTGCAACAGATTTCTGTATGTTAATCTTCTATCCTGCTATCTTGTTGAATTTGTGTATTAGTTATAGTAGTTTTTGTGTGGAGTCTCTAGGGTTTTCTATCATGCCATCTACATATAATAAAGTTTTATGTCTCCCCTTTCTATTTGGATATATTTTCTTTCTTTTTCTTGTCTGATTGCTGTGGCTAGGACTTCTAATACTATGTTGAATAAGAGAAGTGAGAGTAGTCATACTTGTCGTTTTCCAGATTTTAGTGGGAAGGCTTTCAGCTTTTCACCATTGAGTATTATGTTGGCTGTGATTTTCTCATAAATTGTTTTTATTATGTTGAGATGTGTTCCCTCTATACCCACTTTGGTGAGAGTTTTTATAAAGAATGGATGTTGCATTTTATCAAATGCCTTTTCTGCATCATTGAGATGATGATGTGGTTTTCTTTTGTTGATGTGGTGTATCACATTGATTGATTTGCCTATGTTGAACCATCCTTGTGACCCTGGGATGAATCCAACTTGATCACTGTGTGTGATCCTTTATATGTGTTGTTGGATTTGGTTTGCTAATATCTTGTTGAGGATTTTTGCATCTATATTTTTCAGATATTTTGGCCTGTAATCTAACTTTACACTTAAATGTACTAGAAAAAGCAAAGACCACAGTTAGTAGAAGGAAGGAAATAATAATGAACACAGCAGAAATAAATGAAATTTAATTGAGATTAAAGAGAAAAAAGAAAGATAAATGAAACTAACATCTGTTTTTTTTAAAGATAAATTGATAAAACCTTTATCTAGATTTGCCAAGAAACAAAACCAGAATGTTCAAATAAATAAAATTGAAAATGAAAGAGAGAACAATTAAATGTCAAGAACTTGGACAACCAATTGTTAACCAATTTAACCAAAAGGATAAATTCCTAGGAATATAAAATCTTTCAAGACTGAATCATGAAGAAATAGAAAATCTTAATAGACTGATTACTAAATAGTACGGAGGTTGAATCAGTAATCAAAACATTCCAAAAACAAAAGTCCAGGACCAAACAGCTTTATTGGAGAAATCTACCAAACATTCAAAGATTTAACGTGTATCCTTCTCAAACTCTTCCAAAAATTTGAAGAGGAGGGAATGCTTTCAAACTCCTGTTATGAGGCCAGCATTATTTTGATACCAAAACCAGACAAAGACATCACAAAAGAAGAAAATTACAGGCCAATATTCCTAATGAACATAGATGCAAAGGTTCTCAACAAAATAGTATCAAGCTGAATTTAACAATAGCCTATGGACTTCCCTGGTGGCGCAGTGGTTATGAAGCTGCCTGCCAATGCAGGGGACATGGGTTCGAGCCCTGGTCCGGGAAGATCCCACATGCCGCGGAGCAACTAAGCCCGTGCGCCACAACCTACTGAGCCTGCGCTCTAGAACCCGCAAGTCACAACTACTGAAGACCACGCGTCTAGAGCCCATGCTCTGCAACAAAGAGTAGCCCCCACTCACCGCAACTAGAGGAAGTCTGCGCACGGCAATGAAGACCCAGTGCAGCCAAATAAATAAATAAATAAATTAAAAAAAAAAAAAACAATAGCCTAAAAGTACCATACACCATAATCAAGTGGTATTTCTTCCAAGGATGCAAGGATAGTTCAACATCCACAAGTCAATCAACATGATACATCATATTAACAAAATGAAAGATAAAAATTATATGATCACCTCAATAGATGCAGAAAAATCACTTGACCTCCATTTACAATAAAAACTCTCAACAAAATAGGAATAGAGGCAATACACCTCAACATAATCAAGGCCTTATATGACAAACCCACATCTAATATTATACTCAACAGTAAAATTCTGATACTTTTCTTCTAAGATTAGGAACAAGACAAGTTTTCTCACTCTCCCCACTTTTATTCAACTGAAAGTCCTATCCACAGCAGTTATGCAACAACAATAAATAAAATTTAACCAAATTGGAAAGAAAATTTAAATTGTCACTGTTAAGTACTTTTTTATTATAAAATTTTTAAATACCTTTCCCTTTGTTGAGTCTAAACAATTCGCCAACCTGTCTAGTGTGGGTGGAGAAGTCATGCCCCGAACAGTTTATAGGGCAACAGCCCTGGGATAAAGGGTGACAGGTGCTTGTCTTGGGCTGTGGAAATGGCTCTGGTGGTCAAGAGATTATGCACAGGGAGAAAAAGTATATAAGTAAATATATCAAGTATAATGGGAGCTAGGTTACAAAAGGCAGTTAAAAGTATAAAAATGAATAAGGCTAGGATTAACCATGGGGCAGTGGATTAGAATGTCAAGGTCAAAGTGTGATCTCAAGGTTGTTAACATTTATATAGAAGACACATTTGGAAATAGATATAGATAGTGTGGGTACATGAATTTTTTCCCAGCTCTGTCTCATGAGAGGAACCAGAAACAGTACCACCCCAAGAGCCAAGAATCAATGATCCTTGACACCAGAGCAGGAACAGAGGAAGTACAAGATGAACCTGGAACATTTTGCTGTGCCAGAATGTGAGGAAGTGTTTTAAAAATAATGAAAATTGTCAAAAGTGCATAGTAGTTAGCTTGAAGGATATCCTACTGGCCAAGTCTGGAAAATACTGAGCTTCAAAATAAATAATGATATTAATGAATTGTGACACATTGAGTAAAATAGGAATCTATGAGTCCATGTTGATATAAATCAATACATAAGGAAGAGAGGTGAGCTCCGTCTTACAGTAGAGTACCTACTAATAAATATAAATGGGATGACAGAAATAGAAAACCATCATTTGGCTACTATCATAAGGATAATGGATTCAGACAAAGAATTGGCATCAACTGCTAAAATTAGTGGCTCAAAATTTGATGTGGAATAAGATATTTATATAGTGTCAAAATATCTTCTATTTAATTGTATTTAATTATTAATAAGTAAAATGTAATTATTAATTAACTTACCAATGCATAAAAGCCCAGAATCACTGTAACAAAGTGAAAAATTGAATATCACTGGTAACAGAACAATTCAGCATCATGTTCTCCTGATGCAATTAGAACAAACTATTATTTCTATGGAACTTCTGCCCAAAACTGCCATAGTTATCAAAGTATCCAAGTAATGAAAAACAAAGAGTAAAAGGACTGAGGATTTATTTCAGATTGAGGCAAACTAAAGAGATATAACAGCTAAATAAAATATATGATCACACATGGGATTGTGAATCTATAAAAAAAAAAGCAGTTTGTGAAATTTAAATAATGGGGCCTGTGGATTAGATAGTAATATTAATTTCTTAATTTTAATTTTGTACTGTAGTTATGTAGGAGAGTGTTTTTTTTATTTAGGAAATAAATGTAAGCATTAAGGGTGAAGTGGCAACATATTTGCATCTTACTTTCAAATTGTTCAGAAAAAAATAATGTGTGTGTGTTTGTGTAAAGAGAGAAACAGAGAGAGGGAATTTGAAAACATACACAAAATTAGAAGGAATAATATAATAAGTCAGTGCCCTTCACCCATATTCAATGAAAGCAATATTTTGCCACATATGGTCATTGCTTCATTGATCCAATCTATATTTCTGAATTGTTTTTACAGAAATTCTCAGGCATTTCATCATTTCATTTAGGGATACACACATGCATAGAATCTTGTAAGATGAATATAGAAAAGTTCCATTACCCTAAAAATCTCCCTTGAGCTATGTCTTCATAGACACAGGCCCCTCCCCATCCCAATTCCTCTGCATGTGAAAGATTGTCTCATTACTGTGGCTCAATAGTAAGCCTTAACATTGGGACGGATGATTCCTCCAACTTTGTTGTCCTTTTTCAAAATTGTTTTGGCTGTTCTAGGGATTTCCCTGTGCATTTAAATTTTAGAATGAACTTGTACGTCTATAAGAAAGTTTGTTGAGATTTTTGCAGGAATTGCATTCAATTTAAGGAGCATTGGCATCTTTCCAATGTGTATCTTCAAATTCATGAACACAGTATGTCTTTCCATATATGTAGGTCTTCTTTCTTTTCTTTTTCATTTTATAAGTTTTAACATGCAGATCTTGGACATGTTTTTTTAAATTTATACCTAAGTATTTCATTTTTGTTAAAGCAATTGTAAACGGTACTGTGTTTTTAAAATTTCTGCTGACGCTTGTTCATTGTTAGCATATAGAAATGCAATTGATTTTTGTGTTGAATGTTCATCTCATGACCTTACTGAACTCATTTCTTAGTTCCAGGAGTTTTATTTTGTTAATTTGGGATATTCTATGTAGACATTCTGACCATCACCTGCAACTAGAGATGATTTTATTTCTTCTCTTCCAGACTATATGGCATTTATTTTTCTTGGTTTATTGCAGTGGCTAGTGTTTCAGTACTATATTGAATGGGGTAGAGAGAGCAAATATAACTGCCTTGTTTCTGATCTTTGAGTGGAGGTGTTCAGTCTTAACCAGAAAGTAGGGTGTTATCTATAAGATTTTTGAAATAGATTTTTTAAATTAGATTGAGGACGTTTCCCTCTATTCCTAATTGTTAATGTAATCAAACAAGAAGCCATTAGACTGAGGTGGCTTAAGCACCTTGATAAGCAAACTCAAACCTATGCTACAGTCATTTCTTATAAAAATCTCAAGATTAAGGCATTTGAATCTAAGAACAAATCACACATGACCTACTAGGCTTTTCTAAATAAGGTAACCATTTCAGTTCTAGCCATTCAAATAGTTTCCTTGTGTATCTTATGCATCCAACATATAAATCCTCTTCCCATCTTCCTTTTGGTGGAGTGCTCCTAACCACTTTTGGTTTGGTGCTGCCTGATTCAAGTAAACTCTTGAAGAATTTAATGTGCCTCAGTTTATCTTTTAACATAGTAACAAAAATTTTAACATGAATGTGTGGATTTTGTTAAATGCTTTCTTTGCTTTATTTTACATAATAATATGATTTTTCTTCTTTATGCCATTGATATGTTGTAACACAGTGATTGATTTTTGAATGTAGAAACAACCCTGCATACCTGAAATAAATCCCACTTAGTCATGTGGTATTATTCTTTTTATACATGGTTGGGTTTAGTTTGCTAAAATTGCATAGAATATTTTTGCATGTAAGTTCATGAGAGATATTCATGTGTATTTTTTTGTATGTGGATGTACTATCCTTTTCATATCAGGGTTTGATATCAAAGCCATACTGGTCTCTTAAAATGAGTTGGGAAATGTTACCTCCTCTTGTATTTTTTTGAAGAAATTGTGTAAAATTGTAATTCTACTTTGAATGTTTGGTAAAATTTTCCAATGAATTCCAGCCTGGAAATTTATTTTTTGTATTTTTTTAAAGTTATGAATTCAGCTTCATTAATAGTTATGGGCTATGCAAATAATCTGTTTCCTATTTTGTGAGTTGTGGTAGTTTCTGCTTTTAGAGGAATTGGTCCATTTGTTGTAAGGTTTATGTGTACATAGTTGTTCATAGCCTTTCCTTGATATCATTTTGATATCTGCAGTGTTTGTAGTGCTATCCTTTGTTTCACTTCTGTTATTAGTAATTTGGGTCTCTTTTAAAATGCCAGTCTTACCACACCCTTGATCATTTTATTGCTTAAGAACCAACTTTTTGTTTCATGTTTTTCTTTCTCTTTTTATTTTTATTTCTCTTGTATTTGTTTTCAATTTTAATTATTTCTGCTTATCTATTTATTATGTCCTTCCTTTTGCTCACTTTGCATTTACTTTGTGCTGCTCTTTCTAGTTTCTTAAGTGGGAGTTTATAGTATTGATTTGGGACTTTTCTTCTTTTTCAGTGTATGCATTACTGCTATAAAATTCTCCCTCAGCACTGATTTAGCTGCAGTCTACAAATTTTAGTTAAATACGGTGGGAAGGTTGAGAAAAGCTCTGGTCTTGCTTTGGGAGAAGCCGCTGCTGTTTCTATCTTCAGTGACTGAATGAGTGAAGACAGCACCAGGCTCCTCCTTCATCAGCTGCCAATAATCTGAGGGAGGTTGCTGGGAGCCTGGGACAAGTAATAACTTGTTAATGAAAGGAAAACATTAAAATGTTCGCAGAGTTTAAATAAGTTTATATTAAACAAACTCCCTGGTGAAAAACAAAGATACTTTGAAAAATGTCTGCCCAGAAATTTAATAAAACTGCTTCACTACCTATTTAATCTGATTACAATATTTCAGATTTTAAATAATGCCATCAGGCATTTAGGCCATATTCAGTTACCTTCTATTAAAGGGTTTAACATTTAGTTGATGTCAGTCTTGCAAGGAAGGTTTGACCTGATTTTCCATTTACTTTTCTTCAATGGGTTTCAGCATATATTCTTGAATATCTTTCAATGATCTGTGAGCTTAAGTCATATTTTTATTAAAGCGAATATGTGGAGATCCTTTATTTAAAACATGAATAAATACATATTGATGATTCTTAACACAGCTTTAATAGTCTATTTGTGTTTTCTTCTCAAGCAGACACAACATTTTGTAATTCATGATAAAGAGTTTGTTGACAGCAGATTATTTTTGTTTTTATCTTAACATTATGACAGGGACCTAATATGGAATGAGCAAGAATTTATCACTAAAAAACATTTTCAGAGATAACTGATAAAAGAGTTAATATTACTCTAATGAAATAAGCCTTCAAATGCCTATTTCCAGTGACTGGAATTATTTCCAGTTGAAGTTCAGCTTAAATGGATGCAAAGAGTAGATGGTGTTACGCTTGGGCACCAAAGATGCTACCTGCCAGATGTTGAGCAGTAATGAATGTTTCACTCCAAGCCTAAAAGTTTTACTTTATTTTCACATTAGATATATACTTTCCTGTTTTTTTGCTAGAGACTGAAAAGTACAAAACCGGTTGCTTTCTGAAGAGAAACCGTCTTTGCAGCAGCTGAAGGGATGTGAACGGTCATTTCCTAAAGCAGGTGCCTGGCCTGGTGGCTGCCACCCTCCTGGAGCACATTGCCTTTTGCTCTCAGAGAACTCAGCCCACCAGACAAAAGGGATGGTGGCTGTGCTCCCAACAGAGAAACTGATTCTGGTGGTGGTAGCCTGAGTTACACCAGGAAAGAACTGATTTTGAATTGGAGAAGAGAAGGTAAGCCAAGTTGCCATTAGGCTTGGAGGTTCCCTGCTCACAGGAGTGTCCTCAGGACGCTGCCTGTGGACCAAATGCCCAGGAAGGGACACAGAAGCAGGGAGACAGTAGGTGCTGGGTCCTTTCCCCAAGGGGTGCGTAATTGTCATATTATAGTGCCTCTTCTGGGTTGCTTTTCAGTACTTTGAAAAACTGCACAGAACATCTAAACTTCTCTATTTTAAGCTTAAGGATGTACACACATGACATTCACTTACAATAAAATATCTAATATATTTAGAGAAAAATCACAAAACTCTAATGAAGAACCTTACCTGGACTAATCATTGTAATAATTGAGGGGAATACTTCCTCAGCAGGTCAACGTTTCCTTAGACGTTTCTTTTGGTGTGTTTGCTCTTGTTAGCTTTTGGGGGAGTTGAGATAGTTACTGATGTTAAAGCTGGTTTATTTGAAATAAATCATTTATTTATGGTTTTGATTTTTAATTATCTAAAAACACAATCATTATAGAGATATTACATTATACACAAAAGCAAATATAGGAAAATAGAACCGAAACCAATACCCCAGAAAAAAACATGTGTATAAAATTGCAGAAGTTTCATCATTAATGCATAAATGTGTGTGTATGTGTGTAAGATATTACAACTATTTAACTAAAGTGAGATCTCCTGCTCTACTGTACATAATTGGAACATTATAATTTTTTTTTCATTTATGGAGTATTCTTCTGTTTTGAGATACATAGATGTACACAAAATCTGTGAATGGCTACAGAATATTTTTCTTTAACTCTTATGGAAAAAAAATTTTTTTTTAATTTTCAGGATTATAAAATAATGTAATAAGTAATCAAGAATTACATTCAACTATTGCTGGAAATTCTATTTTGGGGTCCAATGTTTAGAATTACTTAGAAAAATTCCTTAGAATTGTTTATATGTAAGGTAAAATTTAAATGGCTAAAATTTATATTTAAATATGCCATTTAATCTTAGCCAATCTACTGGTTGATCTAGGGTATAAAATTGTAGTTCGAATTTATAATAAATATAATTATATTGATAGTATTAATATATTAATATATGAGATATAATTGAAAAATGCTAGATATTTACTTAGATTAAAAGTTAAGGGCTTCCCTGGTGGTGCAGTGGTTGAGAGTCCGCCTGCCGATGCAGGGGACATGGGTTCGTGCCCCGGTCCGGGAAGATCCCACATGCCGCAGAGCGACTAGGCCCGTGAGCCATGGCCACTGAGCCTGCGCGTCCGGAGCCTGTGCTCTGCAACGGGAGAGACCACAACAGTAAGAGGCCCGCGTACCGCAAAAAAAAAAAAAAAGTTAATATATTGTGATATAATACTTATATTTCAAATATAATTTTTTTTGAATTGATTGTTCATGTCTTTTCCGGATGTCTTTCTACTGATCTGTTGTCTTCCAGATTCATGGGAATTCAACATAATCAGGATTATAGCATCCTGTTTGTCATATATTTGTTTTGCTTCTGCTTGCCATTTCATCCTTTGTAAAGGTGGTTTTGTTGTTGCTTGTTGTCACGTCTATAGAGAGGTTTAAAATATATATCTAGTCCAATCTACCAATTTTGTCAGTTTGAAGTTCAGTTTTGGTAACATGTTTCAGAAAACTTGCTTGTGTCCAGTGGTCATGTATTTCCAACTGTATTGAAATCAGTCAGTCTTGAGATTCACCCAGTGTTGTCTGTGCTGAACTGTGTGATGAGTTTCATTTTCCAGTTTTTCCAATGGTATTTCAGAATAACACATTGTCCTCTCCTCCTTTTAGAATGTAATGATGATTATATGGGTCCTCTTCACATACACAGATTTATGTCCTCTGGAGTAACTATTTGATTTCATCCATTTGTCTGACTAGTTTGTAAGCAACACAAGTTATTTTGGTGATTGGATTTTAATCATGTCTAATACCAGTTAAAACAGATTCTTCTTTGGAAAACGTTTACTTCTGAGGCTTCCAAGGTATCTTTCACATTTATTCATTCAGTTAAACCAAATAATCATTTTGTTTGGTTTTATTTAACATATTTTGGAGATAGCGCTCACGTGGTTTTAAATTGAGAGCCAGAATGTATTGCTCCTCTGTCATTTGCTATCTGTAAGGAGGAACAGCAATAAGAAGAATAAGAATAATGCCTTAGAGATGCTGGATAATCAAATAATATTTATAGAAATGTTAATAAAATCTTCGACAAATGCTGTATAAATTTAATAACAAAATTACAGTAATGTGACTTAAATTAATAGATTTTGAGTCCTCTGATACAAGAAAATTACATATCTCAACACAATGGTCTTAAATTGGGTATCTGATTATATATTGTAACAACCATGCATTTTAAAATATAATTTTAATTACCATATATTTGTATTTCTATGAAACATTGAATCTTTTTCTCATTACACTTTTGAACTAGTTATTTAATATAAGAAGAGTATAATATTTTATTTAAATGGGCTAAAGTATTAACTTTTATTATTTCTGATTTTTTAAAAATTATTTCCTGGAGATTATTAGATACACTATTACATTTTCAACTGTTGATATTAAGATTTCTTCCTCAGTTTTACATTTATTTTTTAATTTTTTCTGCTTAAATTCAATAATAATTTCAGAAAAATGAAATAATAATGGTATAAATCACAGAAATATGGATACAAATGAGTTATAGGATTTGGCCAGCCAGAAGGAAAAATTATAGAACAATCTAATAGCTACTTTTGGTGAGCTTAGGAAAAACAAGACTGGTCATGAACAAATGGTGGTAATGTAAATTTATAGAGTATTTGGTAATACTCTGTCTTTTCTGCCAATTTTATAATGCACGTTTTTTCACATTATACATTTCTGAAATGAAGATTATCTAAGAATTGAAAACATCATTTAATTTTTTTTCCATTTATTTAAACTAAAATAAATTTCTTACTATTTCAGTCAATAAGGGGTCAGTTGTAACCTATAGAACTTATGAAAATCTTCCTTTGTCACTGTCTGATACGATCAGGAATAGTCCAGTCACAGAGCATCTTAAACTTGATAAAATGCAGTATACAACAATTTCCCCCATAATATGTCTACTAGGTATTTAATATTTGTGTTATATATATTTTCATATGCATACAAATAAATATGGTATATAACTTAGTATTGCTTACAATTCAAAATAACAAAAATTCATCAGGTAAACTGGTTATGTGTGCCTGTGTGCATACATATGTAAGTAGGCTTGTTAAAATGGGAATTTCTCACTCCACCATTTAGGCTCATTTCAATTCAGTATTGCATTGAATAGAGTCACAAAATTGAACTGATGTTAGGCAACTGGATATCCACTTCCAAAAGAATGATTTTGAACCCCTACCTCACACCATATACAAAAATTAACTTAAAATGTATAAAGGCCTAAAATGTAAGAGCTAATACTATAAAATGACTAGAAAAAACATAGGTATAAATCTCTGTTGCCTTGGACTAGGCGATAGATTCTAGATTCTTAGCCATGACACAAAAGCACAAGCAACTAAAGGAAACTAAATAGATAATAGGACTTCATCAACATTTAAGAATTTTGTGCATTGAAGAACACTGTAAAGAAAGTGAAAAGTCAGTCTATAGAATGGGAAGAAATACTTGCAAGTCATATATTAAAATTGTCTAGTATCCAGAATATATTATAAGATTCTTACAAATCAATAAATAACCCAATGCAAAAAGAGAAGGTCAAATAATTTGAAAAGACATTTCTCCAAAGAAGATACACAAATTACCACTAAGCACAAGAAAATGTGCACATCTTTAGTTGTTAGAGAAATGCAAATCAAAAATATGATGAAATAGCCCTTCACACACCCTGGGATGACTAGAATAAAATTAATAGAAAATAACAAGTATTGCTGAGGATGTGGAAAAGTTGGAGCCCTCATTCATTGCTGGTGGGTATTTAAAATGCTGTAGGCTTTTTGGAAAAATTTGACAGAACTCAAAAAGTAAAACATAGAGTTACCCAGAAATAGGACCCAGACATTTTGTTCCTAGCTATATATCCTAAATAAATGTAAACATATTCTTATATAAAGACTTTTACATTGCTGTTCATATAAAAATTACTCATCATATTTAAAAGGCAGAAATATTCATCCTCTGATGAAATGGATAAACAAATGTGGTATATGCAACAGTGGAATATTACTCAGCCATGAAAAGGAATAAAGTACAAATACAAACATGAAATTACCATAGGTAAGACTCGGGCTGTGAGCTTTGACAAACTTCTCTTGAATGAATTTGAATATTGACCTAAAAATGTGGTCCAACACCTGACTTATCTGAAACATCTGAGTCACTTTGTGTATCTGAAATCATGACATGATTGAAAGGTGGAAATTAATAGATTACTAAGTTAATGGTTTGGAGGTTTGGGAAAGAGATATCTAGGCTTCAAAATTCTCAACTGTCTCTGTCCTTCTGTTCTCTAGAGTAATTAGAAACTCCAATAGATTCCTCTCTTTGATTGATAGATTACATGTAAATTAGCTAGGAAACTTTCATCATTTTTTCCAGAGTTGTGAGGAGCCTAGTTTACAGAGGCTTTTATAATTGGGCCTCTTGGCATACCCTAGCTAAAACATACCATGTCCATGCATCTTCTTGTCTTCCATCACACTTTCAGACTCAGAAATATTTCAAAGGGCTTATGTTTCAGTGTCTCGTGTTTGGAGAAGTCATTTGGTTTTTGTTAGTGTTGATGGTTTTGTTTGTTTTGTAAATGTTAACTTATCCCCATCCTTATCAAAGCAGTTCTGATTCTTAAAGAATGAGGATTGCTGTGGTAAGATTGTTCTGTTTCTGAATGCATATCTGAGATTCATAGTTAAGCCATTCATGCAATATACAATTGGTCAATAGATCATATTACTTTCATTCAAGAAATAATTTTAGTCTAGTCAAGGAATATGTTTAAATTATATGCTTTCTGTCAAATAAATATCAAAGTTTATCTCAGGTAAGTTATAAGGATGCTTTATGATATTACAATAATATTTCCTTCTAAACTTGAGCTCTCTCAGTTCTTCAACTATAGAAAAAATCACTGGAAACATAAACGAAATACATGAGTATGTGATTCATAACATGAATAGAACAAATTATTTCTATCAGTAATGCCCAAAGTTAACATGATAATAATGTTTTTATTGGATTATAACATTATATGTCTCATATGCACAACATATTTCTACTTCGTCTACACTATAGTGTTTTCACAACAAAAGGCTGGGTTTCTATCCATCAGTGTACAGTTGACCCCATTTCACTCTCCTCCACCCCCTTTCCCCTCCGGTGACCACTACTCTGTTCTCTTTATCTATGTGTTTGTTTTGGATTGGTTTGTTATTTTATTTTATTTTATTTATGTATGTTGGTATGTATGTATGTGTGTATTTATTTATTTTTTATATTCTTAACTACATGAATTTTCAAGTGAAAATGATGGCAATCTTTCATTAAGAATTATCTGACATACCTAGAATATTGTTTTTAATTATTCTAACCTAACAGGCTCCTTTTGATATACTCTGTATCCTGTTAGATTCTAATAAATTATTTTCCTTTATGATACTACCTTCTCATCTTTAAAATTGACCACTAAAGCTATTCGAACTCTAAGGTTAAATCAAAAATAGAGAAAGCAAGCCCTTCCCCCAAAGAAAATCTTACTGGTATATACAAAATTATATTTAAAACATGGAATACTACTTTTGCATGTGAAATGTTACTTACTATCTCCAAACACATGGTCTCCTTTTATGTTTGAAATACCTCTAGAAAAGAATTATTATTCATTACACCTATAAGGAGACCAGGAGAGGAAGGCTCAGTATTTGAGATATTTACAAATGTATAATTAACATTAGATTCAGGAGATTCTCAAAGTCTATATAATCTTCTCCTTTGTCCTTTATTTTTTAACATCAGAATCTGGTTCATCGTATGATAATCTGATGTTCTTTATGGATCAAACTATGGAAGTAGATAGAATTTTCATCTCTAGTTCTCTTTTAAAGATCATTTGAGATTTTTGACTTGCCCAGGCTACTCTTCCATTAACAGTTCATGTTAAGCTTCTGAATTCTTAGAAACACGTTTATAATAGTAATTATGTTAGAGTAGGCTGGCTTTAAATTAAAAAAACATCTGCTTTTGGAAATCTGATCTTGCTTTTTTGTGCAGCTTTAAGAATGAAGACACAGGGACATTCATTCCCATTCTTCCTCCTTTTTCTCCTTCTTAGACCCAGCAACACTGAACCATGCACTTAACATCTCTATATATGATTGACATGAAGTTTACACTATAAGTTTGGATCTACAATATTTTTGTTCCTTTTTAAATAAAGAATTAAGTTTCACTTAGAGTCCGGCTTGGCTGTTTCAGTCCTTACCAATGGCCTCTTCCTTTTCTTACAGACACATAAGAATCTCCCATAACAAAAGAAAGAATTCTGATCTTGAGTACATTATGGGCCTCACTAACACCCAACTCAAAATTTTGTTTGGATGTAAAGACTGATCACACCACCCAAACATTGGGAGGGTATGAATAAGACCTTTTTTAATTTTCCACTCTGGGAATCAAGATGACAATTTTGGGTTTTTTTTGTTTGTTTGTTTGTTTGTAGAGCTAAGCATACACTTACCAGATAACCCAGCTATTGCACTTTGGGGCATTTATCCCAGCAAAATGAAAAGCAATATTTTGTACACAAATGTTCATAGTAGCTTTAATCATAATAGGCAAAAAAACTGCAGCAACACAAATTTCTTTCAATGGATGAGTGGTTAAACAAATTGTGGAACACCCAGATGGTGGGATACTACTCAGCACTGAAAAGGAGCAAACCAGTGCTCCATGCAGCAGCTTGGATGGATCTGAAAAGGATTATTCTGAGAGAAAAGAATCAGTCTCAAAGGCTACCTGTTGCATGATTCCATTTACATAATGCTCTTGAATGACAGGATTAGAGAGCTGGGAGCTGATTAGTGGTTGTCAGGGCTTAGTGGTGGGAGGTGTCAGGAAGAGCAAGTGTGGTGACTAATGAACACCTCGAGAGGGACTTGTGGTGACAGGACAGCTCTGCATGCTGACTAGCTAGACTAACTGACGCACGTGATAAAACTGGATAGAACTACACACACCACACACACACACACACACACACACATGCACGTTAGTACATGTAAAACAGATAAAGCCTGAATAAGCTCTATGGACTGAAAATGTTATTTACTCACCCGTTGAGGATTTCTGGAGAAAGCAAGGGAGGCTTTCTAAGCAGGTCCAATCATGATTTAAAAGAGTGGGGAAAAGGGACTGACTTTGGGGTTTCACGGAGACTGGGGATGGGACTGGGATGAGTGATCACACACATGAACCAGAGCTTGAACAGCAGGGGAAGGTACCTCCAGCATTCCCATCAGTTTGCTTAGGTGTCCAGCAGAAGGTGAAGTGGAGTGGTGAGCTAGCTGTCAGTGGTCAACCATCAAAATTGGATTCAGAGTCTTTACTTGGGTTTCAGATCATTGTCAAAAGCTGCTAAAGTGGTGTTCCACAGGACTGCTTCTCTTGGTGTCTATAATAACAGTTCTTGTGGGTTCTTTCTGTACATGATTTCTCAGGGAAGAAGTTCATTAATTAATTCTCCTTTCACTTATGTATTTAATGAAGGGCAAGTGATCACTTGAATCACTCGATATTTTTTCTGGGTTCTAAAGATAGAATTTAACTAAAGAAGACAACAGAGGGAAGAATGTCAAAAAGAAAAGAGAGAGAGAGAGAGACCAAACCAAAGGAAAAGGAAAGAAAGAAGGAAGGAAGGAAGGGGGGAGGGAGAAGCTAGCTGCTCCCTTTGCTGCAGGTAAGCACCTGTGTCTCTTCTCCACAGAGTTTACAGGATACTCTGAGCTCCTCAGAATCTCCTGTAGATGGCTTGACCTCCACCCTCCTGCTGGCTCTGAAAGTCTATGATAAATGCATAGGAAATAGCCACCACACTGAAAGTATTTTTAAAAATCGTTCTCCAAATAGAAAATTTTACTTTGTTCTCCTAGTTCAAGCCTGTCACTTTTGAGTATGTTATATTAAAATTGTTAATAGTGCCCACAGCTTCAAAATAATCAAGAAAAAAGCCTCCATAAATTACAGCAGTCAGAAAACACCACAAAGAGACATCTTTTTTGCTGATAGTTGAAAAATTCCCTAAGTGCTATCCAGTGCATTTGAAAAGACATATCGCCCTCCCTACTTCCCCACAAATATTCTGAAATCATGGCCTCCAACTGTCCATCCTACTACTTCATATCTGTCTATTGGATCCTCTTTCATGAGATTATTGTGTTCCCCGAGAAGGCTGAGAACAGTTAGCTATAAAAGGGCACAGGTAAAGAAACAAGAAACAAAAAAAAAAAGAAGAAAGAAAATTAAAGAACGTAAATAAAAAGGGCATATGTAAAGGAATAGAAAATGTGTTTGATTTTTGAAAATATATCAATTTACTTTGAAAAGAAACACTCATATACAAATCCTGGCATTGACCAGACTTAGATTTAGAGAAACGTCATATTATTGCCAAGTTTATAAGTAAAAACTCACATTTTTTCCTGCTTCCGAGGTTAAGGAGACCCCCTCTGTGGTTAAACTATGTCGGGGGTGAGGCATCACACAATTCCACCAAGAGAAATACCCGACCATCCATTTTCTTTCCAAGTGTCACCCTGCCTTCATGCTGGGAATGGAATTCACACCTCTAGAAGGCGGGATAAGAAGATACCCTTCAAATATTTCAAATTGTTTCTGTTACTGAAATAGGACTTTAGCTAGAAGAGACACAATTTGATGGGTCGTTCGCTGCATGTTTGCATTAGTCAAATAATTTGGGGTTCTGAACACGATTCCTCATCACCCCTTCACAGAGAAATGCCCACTAAAATAAGGAGCAGAGCAAGCTTTTAACAGCACAACTGAAAGTCAGCTGGAGGAAGGTCTACCAACCAAGACTTACTGAAGCTTTTAGATAAAAAGGGAGGGTCAGTGAATGAAGACAGAACTAAGCACTGACGTCTCCTGCAGGGTGGGGCGTTTCCCCAGCCCGGTGTGTTTGTCGACAGCGCTTCAGCACAGGCTCAGGTACTTCAGTTCCAAGAATTGGGGAGATGGGCTGCTGGACCAGGATGAGGGGGGATCTTTGCTGGATCCCTGGGTTAAGAGATATAAGGGAACGGCAGAGCCTGGAAAGGTAAAGTAGGTGGTGTGATTTGGAGTTTGGGGTGTGTGTGTGTGTTTGTGTGTGTGTGTGTTTAACCCACTGTTTTTGGTAAGAGATGAAGTAACTTGCCTACCACTTTAAATTATGCAGTAATAATTACCAGACAGTAAGATGGAGAGAACCTTCCTCAGGCAGATGGAATTGCACACAATAAAATGTTGCAAAACAGCAGAAACTGAAAACACGTACAACATCTAACTCTTCACATTAAGATCTGAGAATATAAACAAGTATCCGCAATGCTTACCAACCATTATGAAATAGGCGCTGTCTTTCTAGAACAGGTCTCATGGACCAGAAAACAGAGAGTAACAAACGGAAATTTACTGACTGCCTGTAAGAAGGTCCTGGGTTCCCCCTGCCCCCTCATCCCCACCATCAGCCCTGACTGTACCATCCACCTGCCTGTTTACAGTAGATTCTGAGCCTCTCAGACCCCTCCTAAGTGGTGAATAAAGAAAAAACATAAACAGATCATATATGTTAAAGAAGACTGGCCTAAACTCAGAATGTGCAGAAGAACATATTCTGGAGGGTAAAATAATAGTGGCATGAATAATCTACTACAAGAAAGAGAAGAAAGCAAAATTCCGTGTAGCCCAGCGTTGACTAGCGTAGTATGCAGCAGTTGATTTTTAGCTGAGAATAAATAGAAGGTGGAGGGGGATTCCATTTTAGGTGGGATTAAATTTAATTATCTTTAAAATGCCATCTAATCCAGTCATTTAAATTAAATGACTTTTCTCAGTGCTTTCACCTCAACACACAGGGGACTTCATCACTTTTATTCTCAGCCTCTATTTTGTTCCAGGAAGTCTGGCTTTCATAACTCCTGCAGTTCTGCACTCATGGGGCTTCTCTCTTCCCACTGGTACCACCTTGCCTCTGCCCCCTAGGCTGGTTTCTTCTCTTCCTTCAGTTCCAAAGTGTCAAGTCCTGGTTCACAAATCGACACTTTTATGAGGTCTTTTTTTTTTATTATTGAGGTATAGTTGATGTACAATGTTATATAAGTTGTACAATATGGTGATTCACAAATTTTAATGGCTATACTCCATTTATAGTTATTATAAAATATTGACTGTATTCCCTGTGTTGTACAGTATAACCTTTTAGCTTATTTTATACACAACAGTTTGTACCTCTTATTCCTCTACCCCTATCTTGTCTCTCTTCCCTCCCCACTGATAAGCACTAGTTTAGTTTGTTCTCTATACCTGTGAGTCTGTTTCTGTTTTGTTATATTCACTATTTTGTTGTATTTTTTATATCCCACAAGTAAGTGACATGATACAGTATTTGTCTTTCTCTGTCTGACTTATTTCACTTAAGATAAAGCTCTCCAAATCCATCCATGTTGCTGAAAATGACAAAATTCCATTCTTTTTTATGACTGAATAATATTCCATTGTATACATGTACCACATCTTCTTTAGTCATTCATCTGTTGATGGTCATTTAAGTTGCTTCCATATCTCGGTTATTGTAAATAATGCTGCTAGAAACACTGGGTGCATGTATCTTTTCCAATTAGTGTTTCTGTTTCTTTCGGATATATACTCAGGAGTGGAATTGCTGGATCATATGGTTGTTCTATTTTTAGTTTTTTGAGAAACCTCCATAATGTTTTCCTCAGTGGCTGCACCAGTTTACATTCCCTTTTCTCCACATCCTCACTAATATTTATTTGTGTTCTTTTTGATGATAGCCATTCTGACAGGTGTGAAGTGATGGTTTTGATTTGCATTTCCCTGATGATTAGTGACATTGAGCATCTTTTCAGGTACCTGTTGGCCATCTGTATGTCTTCTTTGGAAAAATATCTATTCATATCTTTTCCCCATTTTTTAATTGGGTTGTTCGTATTTTTGATATTGAGGTGTATGAGCTGTTTATATATTTTAGACTTTAACCCCTTATCAGTCAGGTCATATCATTTGCAAATATTTTCTCCCATTCTGTCTTCATTTTGTTGATGGTTTCCTTTGCTATGCAAAAGCTTTTAAGTTCAATTAAGTCCCATTTGTTTATTTTTGCTTTTATTTCCTTTGCTCCAGTAGATGGATCCAAAATTTCCCAGAGGAAAACATAGACAGAACACTCTTTGACATGAAATCTTTCCTGATTTCTCCAAGCAGATGACCTGACTCCACTCTGTACCATTGCTGCACTCAGTTTCTTTCACTTTCCCAGAAAATAAAACAGTTTGCTTTGTAATGTAATGATTTGTGCCTTTGTTATTTTATTGACTAGAGAGTAGTCACTTAATGTCAAGAATTTGTTCATATTCAGAAATTTTTCCTCATATCCTTGAATAAGCGTGATCATACATTAGTGAATATAGCAATAACATATTAGTCCTATATGTAATATATTAGGGTAAGACATGCAAAATTGAATTAGGCAAAACTGAAAATACAGGTTCAGCATCTCAATCACTCATGCATCATATGGTGCTCAAGTACTAATCTTTGGGGTAACTGTCTTCTCCCATTTTTTTCTTTTTTTCTTACTCCCCCTCTCTGAAATCTGCATTGCATATATTTGTTTCAACAAGGTGTTGCTAAATTATGGAGAGTTTGCTAGATTTTCTTGTTTTCATAGTTAACTTCTTCCTATTGTTGAGACTAACCACTTCTTTGAAAATAGCAGTACTTATAAATTTAATTTCTTGTCCTGTAATTATTACTTCAAAATCAGAAAGTGATATTAATTGTAATTTTTAAAAATCTTAGATCATTTGACAAAGTAAAATAGTTTCTCTTATTGTCTACCTGTAATGATAAATGTTGTATAATTTAAATGTCATTGAATTTAAAATCATTTCCCCAGTTTGTGAGGATTTCTAAAATTATTAATTAGAAACAATATTAACAGTATAGATATTCATTTAATATCATATTTTATTATGACTTGTACATGTTACATTTTAAAGTACTTTATCATTACAAAGAAACATGAGAAAGGTTGAACTTTGCATCAATTGTTCAAGGTAAACATCAACACATCGCATGTTTTCTTTGCCAGCTAATAAATTCTCCTGTGCAAGGGAGTTAATTTTGCAGCCTGACAATTTTACATGAAATTGTCATAGTTTTGGGAAAAAAGAAAAGTTTTATAAAAATAAAATAGAAATTTTGTAACAATTGGAACAACTAAATAATATTAATTTATCAATATTCAGGAAACCCAAGAAGATCCCACAGGTTTAGCAATGTTTGGATTTTACTGAAGCAGGAATTAAAATGTAGAATAAGACTACGTATTTGTATAATCTCAACCACAGTTATTCTCTAAGATGTGTTTCCAGGTAGTTAAGTCATTACTAACTAGTAAGTAAAGGATTGATAATGTTCCCTGTTTCTCCAAGATGCAACCTCGGGGACACTGATATTTCCTATACACCTGAGAATTGTGTTTGCATGAATGGGTGGGGGATGGGGAGGTATTCTTGATGAAACTACACCACCAACAAATTTTGTTTTCTTTTAAGGGTCTCAGCTAAAAGTAAGCCACACATACATACACACAGTTATCAATAGGCAGACATGAAATAAATATGACTTTATAAGGCGGTGTAGATGGTGCTAGATTTGGAACTCTCACTGAATAGACAATGGCTGTGTCTCTGGTTTCTTTTATCATATGGTCGCTGGGAGAAGCAGACTGCTCTCCAACACCAAGGAGACCCCTCACTGCCCAAGGAACATGGAAGAGAGGAAGGAACTTTATCAGGCAGCCTAGACAGACTGCAGACCAAGAGTGGCATTAGTGTTCTACACCTGGGAAAGGAGGGCCCCGCGATCTCCGGGTTCTGGGCAGTGGAACCAGGAAGGTGGGCCTTGGAATGTGTAGCATCCCAGCAAATAGTGTTCTGCACAGGTGAAGGGGGAAGCCTCTCCTTCTAGGGAAGGACTTACTGGGCAGCCAATGAAGCTAAGGCTTCAGCCTCCTCCTTTCACATACTTTTTTCAAGGCCTTGGGGTGACCACAGCAATTGCACACAAGTTTGCACATACATTTGCACAAGTTAGATATTTTAATTTCAATTCCTTAAGATTACTGCCCTTACATTCCTGTAGGAGTAAAACAGTGTTAGGATGGGTTTGGTCATTTAGATATTCTCTAAGGGACACAAACAGGATGCACTCAGCTTAGGTTTAGAGATTCTGTGGTTGGCTGTTATATTCTTGAATATGTAGGTCTTTGCTAGATGAGCTGGAAGAGGAGAGAGTTCCAGGAAGGTCTCCTCATCTCTCTGTGGATTTCTCTGGCTTTGTGGTCAGTGGGGCAGGGCCATTCATACCCAGAGCCCAGCACTGCAACTGAGTGGTAAAGGATGGGAAATAAGGTTTACAAAATACAGATATAGATTCTCATGCATAAGAATTTTTTCCATGTCTTAGAGGTTGTATAAAGAAGAAACATGGGGAGACCTTCAAGATGGCAAAGGATTAATACAAGGAGATCAACTTCCTCCCCACAGATACATCAGAAATACATCTACATGTAGAACAACTCCTACAGAACACCTAATGAATGCTGGCAGAAGACCTCAGACTTCCCAAAAGGCAATAAATGTCCTCACATACCTGGGTAGGAAAAAAGAAAAAACAGTGGCCAAAGAATAGGGATGGGACCTGCACCACTGGGAGGGAGATGTGAAGGAGGAAAAGTTTCCACACACTAGGAAGCCCCTTCACTGGCAGAGATGGGGGGTGGTGGGGGGAAGCTTTGGAGCCATGGAAGAGAGTGTAGCAACAGGGGTGCAGAGGGCAAAGTGGAGAGATTCCTCCACAGAGGATTGGTGCCGACCAACAATCACCAGCCTGAGAGCCTAGTCTGTTCACCCGCCGGGATGGGCGGGGGCTGGGAGCTGAGGCTCGGGCTTCTGAGGTCAGATCCCAGGGAGAGGACTGGGGTTGGCTGTGTGAACACAGCCTGAAGGGGGCTAGTGCGCCAGAGCTAGCTGGGAGGGGGTCCAGGAAAAAGTCTGGAACTGCCTAACAGGCAAGAGATCATTGTTTCGGGGTACGCAAGGAGAGGGGATTCACAGCACAAGCTGTGAATATCAGTGCAGACACCAGAGACAGGCATGAAACTCTAAGGTTACTTCTGCAGCCACCAAGATGTCTGTGTGCAAGCACAGGTCACTATCCGCACCTCACCTCCCCTCCCAAGAGCCTGTGCAGCCCACCACTGCCAGGGTCCCGTGATCCAGGGACAACTTCCCCAGGAGAACACACGGCAAGCCTGTGCTACCGCAGGCTTGCCCTGCATTCTTTAACCTTTCCTCCCCCTGAGCCTGAGTGAGCCAGAGACACCTAATCAGCTGCTACTTTAGCTCCATCTTGTCTGAGCGAAGAACAGCCACCCTCAGGTGACCTACACCATAGATGGGGCCAAATCCAAAGCTGAACCCCAGGAGCTGTGCGAACAAAGAAGAGAAAGAGAAATCTCTCCATGCGGTCTCAGGAGCAGCAGATTAAATCTCCACAATCAACTTGATGTACCCTGCATCTATGGAATACCTGAAGAGACAATGAATCATCCCAAAATTGTGGTGAGGGACTTTGTGTGATTTTGTCTGTATAGCTTGGCTTTTAGCATTTGTCCTAGGGTTCTGTCTCTCTCTCTCTCTCCCCATATATATATATATATATATATATATATATATATATATATATATTTAGTTTAATTTTTTATTACTTGTTATCATTGGTGGATTTGTTTTTTTGGTTTGGTTGCTCTCTTCTTTCTTTTTTCTTTCTTTCTTTTTATTACTTTTATATTTTAATAATTTTTTATTTTAATAAATATATTCTATTTTATTCTTTCTTTCATCTTTTCTCACTTTTCTTCTGATCCATGTGGCTGACAGTGTCTTGGTATTTGAGCCAGCTGGTAGGCCTGTGCCTCTGAGGTGGGAGAGCTGAGTTCAGGACACTGTACCACCAGAGACCTCTCAGTGCCATGCATTATCAAAAGGCAAAAGCTCTCCCAGAGATACCCATCTCAACACTAAGACCCAGCTCCACTCAATGACCAGCAACCTACAGTGCTGGACACCCTATGACAAGCAACTACCAAGGCAGGAACACAAGCCCACCCATTAGCAGAGAGGCTGTCTAGAATCATAATAAGATCACAGACACCCCAAAATGCACCAGTGAATGTGGACCTGCCTACCTGGAGGACAAGATACAGCCTCATCCACCAGAACACAGACACCAGTCTCCTCCACCAGGAAGCTTACACAACACACTGAACCAACCTTAGCCACTGGAGGCAGACACCAAAAACAACGGGAACTACAGACCTGCAGGCTGTGAAGAGTAAGTTATTCAAAAGAGAAGACAGAAAACCACACAGCAGATGAAGGAAAAAGATAAAAACTCACCAGACCAAACAAATGAAGAGGAAATAAACAGTCTACCTGAAAAAGAATTCAGAGTAGTGATAGTAAAGATGATCCAAAATCTTGGAAATAGAATGGAGAAAATACAAGAAACTTTTAATAAGTACCTAGAAGAACTAAAGAGCAAACAAACAATGATGAGCAACACAATAAATGAAATTCAAAATTCTCTAGAAGGAATCAATAACAGAAAAACTGAAACAGAAGAACAGGTAAGTGACCTGCAAGATAAAACATTGGAAACAAGTACCACAGAGCAGAATAAAGAAAAAAGAATGAAAAGAACTGATGACAGTCTCAGAGACCTCTGGGACAACATTAAACACATCAACATTCAAATTATAGGAGTCGCAGAAGAAGAAGAGAAAAAGAAAGGAACTGAGAAAATATTTGAAGAGATTATAGTTGAAAATTTCCCTAATATGGGAAAGGATATAGTCAAGGATAAATCCAAGTAGAAAAATGGCAAGACACATATTAATCAAACTATCAAAAATTACATACAAAGAAAAAATATTAAAAGTAGCAAGGGAAAAGCAACAAATAACATACAAGGGAATCCCCATAAGGTTAACAGCTGATCTTTCAGAAGATACTCTACAAGCCAGAAGGGATTGGCAGGACATATTTAAAGTGATGAAAGGGAAAATACCACAACCAAGATTACTCTACCCATCAAGGATCTCATTCAGATTAGACCTAGAAATCAAAACCTTTACAGACAAGTAAAAGTTAAGAAAACCCAGCACCACCAAACCAGCTTTACAACAATTGCTAAAGGAACTTCTCTAGGCAGGGAACACAGAAAAGGAAAAGACCTACAAAAACAACCCCAAAACAATTAAGAAAATGGTAATAGGATCATAGATATCAATAACTCCCTTAAATGTAAATGGATTAAGTGTTCCAACCGAGAGACATAGAGTGGCTGAATGGATAAAAACACAAGACCCATATATATGCTCTCTACAAGAGACCCACTTCAGACCTAGGGACACATACAGACTGAAAGTGAGGGGTTGGAAAAAGATATTATATGCAAATTGAAATGGAAAGAAAGCTGAAGTAGCAGTTCTCATATTAGACAAAATAGACTTTAAAATAAAGACTATTGCAAGAGACAAAGAAGGACATTACATAATGATCAAGGGATCAATCCAAGAAGATATAACAATTGTAAATATTAATGCACCCAACATAGGAGCACCTCAATACATAAGGCAAATGCTAACAGCCATAAAATGGGAAATTGACCTTAATACAATCATAGTAGGGATATTTAACACCCCACTTTCACCCATGGACAGACATTCAAAATAAAAATAAATGAGGAAATGCAAGCTTAAATTTATACATTAAACAAGATGGACTTAATTGACACTTATAGGACATTCTGTCCAAAACAACAGAATACACATTCCTCTCAAGTGCTCATGAAACATTCTCCAGGATAGATTATATCTTGGGTCACAAATCAAGCCTCAGTAAATTTAAGAAAATTGAAATCATTTCAAGTATTTTTTCCGACCACAATGCTATGAGATTAGATATCATTTACAGGAAAAAAACCTGGAAAAGATACAAGCACAAGGAAGCTAAGCAAAACACAACTAAATAATGAAGAGATCAATGAAGAAATCAAAAAGGAAATAAAAATACCTAGAAAGAAATGACAGTGAAAACATGACGACCCCAAACCTATGAGATGCAACAAAAGCAGTTCTAAGGCGGAAGTTTATAACAATACAATCTTACATCAAGATATAAGAAACATCTCAAATAAACAACCTAAACTTACACCTAAAGCAGTTAGAGAAAGAAGAACAAAACCCCCCCAAAGTTAGCAGAGGAAAGAAATCATAAATATCAGATCAGAAAAAAATGAAAAAGGAATGAAGGACACAGTAGCAAAGATCAATACAACTAAAAGCTGGTTCTTTGAGAAGATAAAAATATTGATAAACCATTAACCAGACTCATCAAGAAAAAAAGGGAGAAGACTCATATCAATAGAATTCGAAATGTAAAAGGAGAAGTAATAAGGAACACTGAAGAAATACGAGGATCATGAGAGATTACTACAAGCAACTATATGCCAATAAAATGGACAACCTGGAAGAAATAGACAAATTCTTAGAAAAGAACAACCTTCCGATACTGAACCAAGAAGAAATAGAAAATATAAACAGACCAATCACAAACACCAAAATTGAGACTGTGATTAAACGTCTTCCAACAAACAGAAGCCCAGGACAAGATGGCTTCACAGGTGAACTCTATCAAACATTTAAAGAAGAGCTAACACCTATCCTTCTCAAACTGTTCCAAAACATAGCAGAGGGAGGAACATTCCCAAACTCATTCTAAGAAACCACTATTACCCTGACACCAAAACCAGAAAAAGATGTCACAAAAAGGGAAAACTACAGGACGGTATCTCTGATGAAAATCCTCAACAAAATACCAGCAAACAGAATCGAGCAGCACATTAAAGGGATCATACACCATGATCAAGTGGGGTTTATCCCAGGAATACAAGGGCTCTTCAATATTTGCAAAGCAATCAATGTGATACACTGTATTAACAAACTGAAAGATAAAAACCATAGGATAATCTCAATAGATGCAGAAAAAGGTTTCAACAAAATTCAACACCTATTTATGATAAAATCCTCCAGAAAGTAGGCATAAAGAGAACTTAATTCCACATAATAAAGGCCATATATGACAAACCCAAAGGCATCATCATTCTCAATGTTGAAAAACTGAAACCATTTCATCTAAGATCAGGAGAAAGACTAAGTCGTCCACTCTCACCACTATTATTCAGCACAGTTTTGGAAATCAATAAAAGAGGAAAAAGAAATAAAAGGAATCCAAATTGGAAAAGAAGAAGTAAAGCGGTCACTGTTTGCAGCTGACATACTATACATACAGAATCCTAAAGACGCTTCCAGAAAACCAGTAGAACTAATCAATGAATTTGGTAAGGCAGCAGGATACAAATTAATGCACAGAAATCTCTTGCATTCCTATACACTAATGATGAAAAATCTGAAAGAGAAATTAAGGAAATACTCCCGTTTACCATTGCAACAAAAAGAGAAAAATACTTAGTAATAAACCTACCTAAGGAGACAAAAGACCTCTATGAAAGAAACAATAAGACACTGATGAAAGAAATTAAAGATGATACAAATAAATGGAGAGATATACCATATTCTTGGATTGGAAGAATCAACATTGTGAAAATGATTATACTACCCAGAGCAATCTACAGATTCAATGCAATCCCTGTCAAACTATCAATGGTACTTATCACAGAACTGGAGCAAAAATTTTCATAATTTGTATGGAAACACAAAAGGCCCCAAATAGGCAAAGCAATCTTGAGAAAGCAAAACGGAGCTGGAGGAATCAGGCTCCCCCACCTCAGACTATACTACAGAGCTACAGTAATCAAGACAGTATGGTACTGGCACAAAAACAGAAATCTGTATCAATGGAACAGGATTGAAATCCCAGAGATAAATCCACGCACATATGGTCACATTTTTTCATAAAGGAGGCAAGAATATACAATGAAGAAAATACACCCTCTTCAATAAGTGATGCTGTGATAACTCTACAGCTACACGTAAAAGAATGAAATTAGAACACTCCCTAACACCCTACACACACACACAAAAAATAACTCAAAATGGATTAAAGACCTAAATGTAAGGCCAGACACTAGAAAACTCTTAGAGGAAAATATAGGCAGAACACTCTATGACATAAATCACAGCAAGATCCTTTTTGACCCACTTCCTAGAGGAATGGAAATAAAAACAAAAATAAACAAATGGGTCCTAATGAAACTTAAAGCTTTTGCACAGCAAAGGAAACCATAAACAAGACAAAAAGACAACCCTGAGAATGGGAGAAAATATTTGCAAATGAAGCAACCGCCAAAGGATTAATCTCCAAAATATACAAGCAGCATATTCAGCTCATTATCAAAAAAACAAACAATCCAATCCAAAAATGAGCAGAAGACCTATACAGACATTTCTCCAAAGAAGATATACAGATTGCCAACAAACATATGAAAGGATGCTCAACATCACTAATCATTAGACAAATGCAAATCAAAACTACAATGAGGTATCACCTCACATCAGTCAGAATGGCCATCATCAAAAAATCTACAAACAATTGTTTATTTTTGTTTTTATTTCCACTTCCCCAGGTTGTGGATCAAAATGGATCTTCCTGTGGTTTATGTCATGGAGTGTTCTTCCTATGTTTTCCTCTGAGTTTTTTAGTGTCTGGCCTTACGTTTAGGTTTTTAATCCATTTTGAGTTTATTTTTATGTATGGTGTTAGGGAGTGTTCTAATTTCATTCTTCTCCATGTAGCTGTCCAGTTTTCCCAGCTCCAATTACTGAAGAGACTGTCTTTTTTCCATTGTATACCCTTGAGTCCAATGTCATAGATTAGTTGATCACTGGTGCGTGGGTTTATCTCTGGGCTTTCTATCATGTACCATTGATCTATATTTCTGTTTTTGTGCCAGTACTATATTGTCTTGATTACTGTAGCTTTGATGTATAATCTGAAGTCAGAGAATCTGCTTCTCCTAGCCCCATGTTTTTTTCCCTCAAGAGTGCTTTGGCTATTCAGGGTCTTTTGTGTCTCCATACAAATTTTAAGATTTTTTGTTCTAGTTCTGTAAAGAATGCCATTGGTAATTTGATAGAGATTGCACTGAATCTGTAGATTGCTTTGGGTAGTGTAGTCATTTTCACAGTATTGATGCTTCCAATCCAAGAACATGGTATTCTCTCCATCTGTTTGTGTCATCTTTGATTTCTTTCATCAGTGTCTTATAGTTTTCTGCATACAGGTCCTCTACCTCCTTAGGTAGGTTTGTTCCTAGGTATTTTATTCTTTTGGTTGCAGTGGTGAATGGGATTGTTTCCTTAATTTCTCTTTCTGATTTTTCTCTCTTAGCATATAGGAATGCAAGAGATTTCTGTGCATTAATTTTGTATCCTGCAACTTTACCAAATTCATTGATTAGCTCTAGTAGTTTTCTGGTGGCATCTTTAGGATTATCTATGTAGAGTATCATGTCATCTGCAAACAGTGACAGTTGTCCTTCCTCTTCCAATTTGTATTCCTTTTTTTCTTTGTCTTCTCTGATTGCCTTAGTTAGGACTTCCAAAACTATGCTGAATAAGAATGGTGAGGGAGGGCATCCTTGTCTTGTTCCTGATCTTAGAGGAAATGCTTTCAGATTTTCACCATTGGAATGGTGTTTGGTGTGGGTTTGTCATATATGGCCTTTTTATGTTGAGGTAGGTTCCCTCTTTGCCCACTTTTTGGAGAGTTTTTATCATAAATGTGTTTTGAATTTTGTCAAAAGCTTTTTTTGCATCTATTGAGATGATCATATGTTTTCTATTCTTCAGTTTGTTAATATAGTGTATCACATTCATTGATTTGCATATATTGAAGAATCACTGCATCCCTGGGATTAAATCCCTCTTGATCATGGTGTATGATCCTTTTAATGTTTTATTGGATTCTGTTTGCTAGTATTTTGTTGACAATTTTTGCATCTATATTCATCAGTTATATTGGCCTGTGATTTACTTTTTTTGTAATATCTCTGGTTTTGGTATCAGGGTGATAGTGGTCACAAAGATTGAGATTGGGGGTGTTCCCTTTTTGACAATTCTTTGGAAGAGTTTGAGAAGGATGTGTGTTAGTTCTTCTCTAAATGTTTGATAGAATTCAGCTGTGAAGGCATCTGGTCCTGGACTTTTGTTTTTTGGAAGATTTTTAATCATAGTTTCAATTTCATTACTTGTGATTGGTCTGTTCATATCTTTTATTTCTTCCTGGCTCAGTCTTGGAAGGTTGTACCTTTCTAAGAGTTTGTCCATTTCTTCCAGGTTGTCCTTTTTATTGGCATAGAGTTACTTGTAGTAGTCTCTTAGGATGCTTTGTATTTCTGCAGTGTCTGTTTAACTTCTCCTGTTTCATTTCTAATTTTATTGATTTGAGTCCTCTCCCTCTTTTCCTTGATGAGTTTGGCTAATGGTTTATCAATTTTGTTTATCTTCTCAAAGAACCAGCTTTTAGTTTTATTGGTCTTTGCTATTTTTTTCCTTTGGTTCTATGTAATTTTTTTATGCTCTGATCTTTATGATTTCTTTCCTTCTGCTAACGTTGAGTTTTGTTTGTTCTTCTTTCTCTAGTTCCTTTAGGTTAAGGTTACATTGTTTGTTTGAGATTTTTCTTGTTTCTTTTTTTTTTTTTAATTTATTTTTTTGCGGTACGCGGGCCTCTCACTGTTGTGGCCTCTCCCATTGTGGAGCACAAGCTCCGGACACACAGGCTCCGCATCCATGGCTCATGGGCCCAACTGCTCTGCAGCATGTGGGATCTTCCCAGACTGGGGCATGAACCCGTGTCCCCTGCATCAGCAGGCGGACTCTCAACCACTGTGCCACCAGGGAAGCTCCCTAGGGAATTTTTGACTATAATCTCTTCAAATATTTTCTTGGGTCCTTTCTCTCTCTCTTCTCCTTCTGAGATTCCTATAATACAAATGCTGGTGAATTTAATATTGTTCAAGGTCTCTTAGACTGTCTTCATTTCTTTCCATTCTTTTTTATTTCCTTTGTTCCACAGTAGTGAATTCCATCATTTTGTCTTCCAGGTCACCTATCCATTCTTCTGCCTCAGTTATTCTGCTATTGATTCCTTCTAGTGTATTTTTCATTTCAGTTATTGCATCGTTCGTCTCTGTTTGTTTGTTCTTTAATTCTTCTAGGTGTTTGTTCTTTAATTCTTCTATGTCTATGTTAAGCATTTCTTGCATCTTCTCTATCTTTGCCTCTGTTCTTTTTCTGAACTCCTGGATCATCTTCACTATCATTATTCTCAATTCTTTTTCTGGAAGGTTGCCTATCTCCACAGAATTTAGTTCTCTTTGTGGGGTTTTATCTTTTTCCTTCATCTGGTACATAGTCCTCTGCCTTTTCAATTTGTCTATCTTTCTGTGAATGTGGTTTTCATTCCATAGGCTGCAGGATTGTAGTTTTTGTTTCTGTTGTCTTCCCACTCATGGGTGAGGTTATTTAAGGGGCTTGTGCAAGCTTCCTGATGAGGGAGAGACTGGTGGTGGGTAGAGCTGTTTATTGCTCTGGTGGGCAGAGTTCAGTGAAGCTTTAATCCATTTGTCTGCTAATGGGTGGGGCTTAGTTCCCTCCCTGTTGGTTGTTTGACCGGAGGTGACACAGAACTGGAGCCTGCAGGCTCTTCTGTGGGGCTAATGGCAGAGTCCTGGTCGGAGTCACACCAAGGAGTAATTCCCAAAACTTCTGCTGCCAGTGTCTTGCCCCTACGGTGAGTCACAGCCACTCCCCACCTTTGCAGGAGACTCTCCAATCTAGCAGGTAGGTCTGGTTCAGTCCCCTATGGGGTCACTGCTCCTCCCCCCTGGGTCCTGATGCATCCACTACTTTGTGTGTGTCCTCCAAGAGTGGAGTTTCACCCAGTCCAGTTGAAGTCCTGCAATCAAATCCTGCTTGCCTTCAAAGCCTGATTCTCTGGGAATTCCTCCTTCTCTTGCTGGACTACCCAGGTTGGGAAGCCTGACGTGGGGCTCAGAACCTTCACTCCAGAGGGTGGACTTTTGTGGTATAACTGTTCTCCAGTTTGTGATTCACCCACCCAGCAGTTATGGGATTTGATTTTATTGTGATTGCACTCCTCCTACCATCTTATTTCAGCTTCTCCTTTATCTTTGGATGTGAGGTATCTTTTTTGTTGAGTTCCAGTGTCTTCCTGTTGATGACTGTTCAGCAGTCTGTTGTGATTCCAGTGCTCTCGAAAGAGGGAGTGAGCGCACATCCTTCTACTCCGCCATCTTGAAACAATCTCATCTAAGGTTTTTGTATGTGTAATTTTGTATTCTTTTTCTTTTTTTCTTTCGGTACGTGGGCCTCTTACTGTTGTGGCCTCTCCCGTTGTGGAGCACAGGCTCCGGACGCGCAGGCTCAGCGGCCTTGGCTTACGGGCCCAGCTGCTCCGCGGCATGTTGGATCTTCCCGAACCGGGGCACGAACCCGTGTCCCCTGCATCGGCAGGCAGACTCTCAACCACTGTGCCACCAGGGAAGCCCTTGTATTCTTTTTCTTAAGGGAGTCACCTAAACTTCATAAGTTTCAGTCCGCACAAAAACTAGATTTTCACCTTGACTTTTCAATGATTTGGAGAAAAAAATATGAGTCAAATTAATCACTTGTTATTGTTTTTGTTGATGAAGATGAAAGTAAGGTCCATGATCATGAAGATAAAAATGACTATGAATGCAGAGAATTCTGGAAGTTTCTATGACCACTTTTGAATGACAGGAGAAGTTTTGCAGAAAGTATCTCATAGAGAGTAGGAACACTGTCCTCAGCCATGATTGCACAAAAGCTCTGGGGTTGAAAATGCATATTTTTATCAAAACTAGAAATTAATCAGGGACACTGGAAGCTGGGGTGTTTTGGGAAGAATGGGGTGAGGGTGGAGTGCTGTGATTTAGAAGAAGAAATAGCAAGTGATCAGGTTTGGGGTCAGATGTAAGATAGTTTGGAACATTCTGGAAAGAGGTGGCTTTGCAATGTTAGCAACAGGACACTTTCAGACATTTTTATTGAGGGTGTGATATGATTATCTGCCCCTCTGGACTGTGCCCAGAAATGCAAATTATCATATCTCAAAAATATTTGCTTTTCTTCCTTCTGCAGTGCATGCGTGAATCCTGTAGAAGTTATATCAGTTCAAAACAAAAGGAAAAACAACTTGCTTTTAAAAATATGAACTTATAAAGAAATCAGATGCATTGAAGATTATTCTACAGATGTTTCCATAAAATCTAGTTTGAAAATATTCTTAGTTGTAACTAACTAGTCTTCAGCCACATTTGATCAGGGTGAATAGAGAATGAACTACTCATTAAGCCATATTTTTACATGACAGAAATTAGCATAACTTATATTTTTCCTCCCTTTTTTTTAGCTTTTGGACCAAGCTCAATACTTAGTCTATTTCACTCCCATCTGCTTATTTCCTTTGATGTTCTCCATAATAAGTTATAGTCACTTGGGTCTCTCAGCTCTCACTTGCACAAATAAAACCTGACAGAACTTTCATTAAAAAAATGTCAATACTATATCAAATTTCTCTCAATGTAGTCCCACACAGCTGCAGAAACTTCCAGGAACAAAAACTGCTTTCAACCATAATTTATACAATCATAGATGGAGTGAAATGTTCTCCTTTAAAACAGCCCAGATACCCTATAAACAGGTTGATCAATCACCAACGAGTCCTTGTTTACCTCCTTTCCTCCTTTTGCAGTCATTGGAAAAGTTCTGTTGCCTTGTTGTTTGTTTGCTTACCTTTTGTCTCACTCCTGGTTAGTTTGCTTTTAAATGCAATATGTATTTGTTAAGACACGCTCTTGAAAACTAAGTGAACAGATAGAAATAAATAAGCATTTGGAAAAGTTAACATTATTTATTTTTCTGTTAATATAACAAAATATTCCATAAATATTTTATTAATATTTTAAGGTAGAAAATAACTAATAACATAGAATATTCAAAAGAGATTGGAGACCAAGTCAGAAATTATGATATTCTGTGTTTGAGAAGGTGAAGAAGAAGGGTGTGGACCACAGTATAAAAATAGACATTTGACCTGCAGGAAAGAGTAAGAGATGAGAATCATTCCTTTATTCTCTATTTTTTATTTGGAAGGAGAATCTGTGTGTCTAGTGTTATTTAACCACCAAAATAAGAAGCTCTGAACTTATCAAAATGGGTAGTTCTTTATATGTATATTTTTAAAAAATTTTGGCTGCACCATGCAGCATGTGGCATCTTTGTTCCCCAACCAGGGATCGAACCCGCACCCCCTGCATTGGAAGTACAGAGTCTTAACCACTGGACCGCCAGAGAAGTCCCATAAATGGGGAGTTCTTAATAAACAAAACAGAAGCTATGTCTTCAGGATTTGGAGAACTACAACCTATAACAGGAAGGAGGAGGCAGGAGATGTTCTTTGACAAAGTCAGTGTTATTGTTACCTTCACACTCAAGTGGATGTTAAGTTAGGACAGTGAGAAAGACACTAAGGACGAAGCACTAACCCTACTACAGATGTGATACAGTTATGGAAAAGAGATACTTGTATGCAGGTTGACCTTAAAAAGTGAACAAATTTCTAAGAAGAAATACAAAGGCAGGGGATATAGAGAAGTGGATGTAGAAAATTTTAACCTGTTTGGGAATCAGAATTTGCCATAGAATCAAAGGAAATATCAAGAAGTGGCCTAGAAATGTACTTCCTAAATAGTTTACAGAATACTATCTTTTATGGAACACTAGTCTACTACAAAAAATTTTAGAAAACTTGGTTGGTTTAAACAAGTTAAACATGCTTTTCTTCTATAAGACTTATTAGAATCTTTAATACAGTCACATTGTGATTTTTCTAATATACTGATAGCATGCAAACTTTATAGCTGTTTGACCACAGAGACCCTTTTATAAAAACCTGTGAAATCTTCCAAAACTATTAGTCCAGTGCATATGATTTGGAAAATTCTTCAAATATCATAGTTTCCAATTAATATTTGGCTTAGACAGTAGTCATTAAAAAAAGGAAGCAAATTGAGCTAGAATCTGTTAAAAACAAATTTAGTAAAATCCCAGGAAGACTCCTAGGCAAAAGGCTCTTTATCACTCACCTGCTAGATCTAAATTTTCTTCTCAGGGACATGATCTATTCAAAGGGCAAGAATTCTGCTAAGGAAGAATCACAAAACTTACTCTTGAGAACTAAATTAAAGACAAGAGGATTCTTAACTCCAAGGGTCCTGATAGAGTTGACCAGGGTTCTGGGTTTATTGTAGTCCTGAGGGGTTAGGCTCTTCTCCTCCTTAAATCCAAGGGGAGGGCTGGAGGGAGAAAGAATTCTGTGGACAGCATACACACACCTCAGACCTCTCCCAAAGCCATCAGAGACCATGGTGTGCATCAATGAAATGATTCTTTTTTCTGATTTGGACCACATCGAGGATTGAGGTCTTGATTCCTGGTCAGGAGTGGCTCTTGGGCTGACTGGTGTGAGGCTCCAGGGGACAGTGAATCAGTTGTTAAGCTCTGGCCAGCTAAGGTCAAAAGAAATGGAAAAAAAATGGCAGACTATAGCTTGAAAAGTTAAAGTTCAGGAGTAGAAGCATTTCCTAACAGCAAAGTTCAGCGATTCCTGGTACAGCACTCCTGCCCTGCCTGGAAGTTGATCTGCCCAGCACGACTGAAACAAAACTTTTCCTTAAGGCACAAGAGGAGTTCCAAGGTCCTCTGTGAATTCAAATTCAACACTAAGAGGCTATAGTCTTTAGAGTTCATACATGTGTACTCTTCCCTACCTATTTCATAAGGAACATTATGAACGTGAACATAATTTTTATTTTAGTTTAGCTCACTTCTCTTGTTAATCCTTACACAATTACTTGTCTTCTAGTTTGTTGAAGCAACAAGTCAGATCATATTTGCCATGATAATAATTGTCAAAGTGGCTGTAAAACTCGGGCACCACATTCATCTGAAGGTCACTCCTAGCAAAAAGGACAGATTTTGCCACCCTCACCCTCCTTAGGGTATTTCTGGATAGCCAGGCAAATCTTTCTGCAATACTTATCTCCTCAGGAGTGGGCACACTTCTTCCTGTTCTTTGTGCAACCACAAGGCTCAACCCAAGATGCAGACTGGATGCCTTTGAGTGTCCTGGTCAAAGTATGGCCATCTTCCCTTTGTTTCCAGTGGAGATCAGTCTTTGCTGATGGGGGACTTCCTTTCTCGTGCTGAATCTTGGACTCTACCTTTTCTGTTGTATCCAGGGTTCAATCTCAGCAGTGCTGGTCTTCCCATAGAGTTTATATGAAAATCTGCATCTTGGCAGTGGTTCCACCCAAGGCTGAGGGAAAGGAAGTGACGGGTTAGATCTGGGGACAGAGCTGAGGATGACAGGTGGGTTGCTGGCCAAAGAGCTGGGCAGAATTTTTTTATAAAAGTCTCCTTACAAATGATTAAACATTGAAGTCGGAAAGGACAATACCATTATCTCATTGTTCCTGGAACACTAATGAATGTAAATATTTTGGCACTAATTTGTATACTGACATGCGTGGGGTTTAGGATATGTCTCATTCTTTTCACTTTTCTCTCTTCCTGTGATTTACAATCTCTCTAGTGAACAGCCTCCCCATCCTCCTTGGCATGCACTCAATCCCACTGTGCGTCCAACCGTTAAGGGCCCAAATCTGACAAAATGCCCTGAATGCTGTGTGCCAAAGAGCTCTCTTTTTAATTGAGTCTGAAACATAAATGATAAGAGCATCTTTAATTCTGGAAAATGGTGACAATAGGAGGGAATTAATGATAGGAAAAAATAACAAGAAATGAGATTTATTAGCAGAACAATGCTGTTAGATATTTATATAAAGCCCCCTCTGTTGCTGCAATTGGTTGTTTTGGTTTTTATTCTCGACTCATAGATCTGTCAAAGGAGGAGGATGTGAGAAAACATGAGGAAAGTCTCTGAAAGTCACTGGGCTCAGTGACTCATTCTGAAAAGTGCAGTTTTAACTGATGTGTGTTTATAAATATGCATGATGTACGTATATAATATTTTACTCTCCCAGGTTGTCCCGTCTATATAAGTTGGCAAATTCCTTTAAGTAGAAGCACATACAAACACATGTGCACACACACACACACACACACACACACACACACAAGTCCAAAACCTGTCTCTGTTAATTCAAATATTTATTATGAATATTTCACTTGGAGAAATTATACACGTCAAGTGGGCAGTACTCCCAGGTTGTAGTCTTGGGAGGCTTTGAAATTAGAAACAGTTTTGCAGATAAACTGTCATTATTAGCCAGAGAGTAGTTGTGCTATATATATACCCTTTTAAAGGAAGGTTGATACCATTGGGACAGTAAAGCAGTAAAGTCTACACCATGAGCAGATGACAGGCCACCTCCCTCTGCTCGACAGAGTCTGGGGCTACAGAAGGTACCAGCACTCAAATTCTCAATAGCTGGAAATGAGAATTCAGATAGGAAAATGAAATGAAAGTGCGACAATCACTGAAATGAACCAAGAAAAGGAAAAAAATGATATTCATATGCCTATAATTTTCCTCCCAGAAAAGGATTAGATGAAATGTTTACACATCTGCTTTCTTTGATTGAATCAAACATTATAGTCATTGGTTTACACTCATAATGGTGTACCTGAGGGTGTCCCTCTACAAATTGGGGTACAGATACACACCCAGGTCGCTTCTGGAGGACCACACTTTATGGCAAAACAGGAAGTGCAGAAGCCCAATATAAGCCTCGTTCTCCAAATTGGGGAGAAATAGTAAAAAAGGAGGGAAAAGCATATATTAGCTGAGGAATGATAAGTAACTTGTGGTATATTTATGTAAAGTAATACTATAAATTATGAAAATGAAAAAGGTATAACTATATTTATCAACGCATGTCAGCCTCCAAAGTGTCAAGTAAAACACAAAAGGTGAACTCTGAGGATTCCTACATTTACGCAAAGTTCAAAAACAAGCAGAGTTAATTCTTGGGTGAGAATTCAAAATCAGGGTTGCCTGTGGGGTGGAGTGCATTTCTAGGGACCTGAAGTGGGCTTTTCTGTGGTGAGCAAGTTTGTTTCTTGGTCATGTTCGGGGGTTGGTTACATGACTATTTGCATTTATAAAACTTCATCAATACATACACTTCTGATTAATGAACCTCTGTATGTATATACCTTGTTGTGTGCCTAACATGCTGGTAGAATTTGCAATGAAAGATGCTTTCCTCTTCACAGATGTTATATTTCATTAAATTGCATTAAATTTCTTGTTAGAAATTGGATCTACTCTACCCACATACCAAAAGCATATACCTCACTTACATGAAAAAAAACTTTGATATACATTGTACTTCCCAGAATGCATGCTTTGGAAATTGATATTCGAATGGATTTCTTAGTGTCTTAACTATCCAAATGTTTAAACAAATGATATAGTTTAAGTGTAAAACATCCTGTAAAAATAAAACAATTTTAAACAGATAGATGGGACCTATCTCTGAGGAAAGATTAAGAGAGTGAAGATGAATGTCTTCCTTTTGCTTCCTATATATATTTTTAATTGAAAGGTTTTGTATAAACCCACTTGTTCAACCACAACTATTAATAACGTAAAATATATGAATGATCATCCTATCATCAGGAAAGATCATTCCTTTCAGGGGAAGAAAAAGGAAATGGAAATAAATTTTATGAGCAAAGATTAAATGATCTGGGCTTTTTGAAAAATAGAAAAGTAAATGAAAGATTTAATAGCTGTCTTCAACTTTAAATGGGTGATTACATGAGCAAAAAGCTGTCAATTTTTCTCTGTTTCTAAAGAAGTGATGAGAGAATTTGATTTAATGTTGCAGCTTAAACACGGCTGCAGTACAGGGAGAAACTGGCCTCGTATTTGGCAATTTTGAGACAGGGGGTAATATAAATAAATCCTAGGATTTTAACATGAATGTCCACAATTGGTCCAAGAGACTGGAAACACTCTTCCATGACCACCACCCCACCCAGGGTGTCCACAGGCAAATTTGTATCAGAATGTCTGTAAATTTTCAACTGTTGCCTAGAACTCCATCAAATTTTGTATGCCCATTTACTGTAGCACATTTTAAGTTATTAGTTTGAGAGTTTTTTCTTTAGAGATCTTTGAAAAACATAGTAATTTAAAAAGATGTACGATTCTTTTTCCTTTTGGATACCCAGACTCTAAGTTTGAGAAACACTGGCTTGAATGATCTTCATTTCATAAAGGAAACACTTAGAAAAATAGCTTATTACAAGGTACTATTTTGTGAACAATAATAGTAATGTAGCTGGAATTTTTTTGTGTGTCAATACCAAGAACTTTATCTCATAAATATCTATAAAAAGCTGTGAAATTATAGAAAGTTTTAGGTACAGTGGTAATTAATATAAATTTCAGTTGACTCATACCTGGGTAGCTTTTCCCGGCACAGCCTCCCGGGCGGTGAAATGCTGAGGCTACCTAACCTGTTACCAGGTATCCACACATTCCCAAATGAACAGGAGCTCAGTCAGAGAAAGCTGGCTATTCAGTGAGTGCAACTCAGTGAAATCATCCAATAGCTTTATTTGTATTTTTTTCCCAATGACTGACTTTCATAACGGGTTTATTGGTTCTCACTTTTCTGACTTTAGATTACATAACAGACAAGTCCCTAGTCTCACTGGACATTTTCAAATATCAATGAACAATGTCATCTTCAGATAGCAAAAATCCCAGTCAAAGTATAATAACCTCAAACCAGGAAAGGCTACTCTATTTTATGGCTACACCTCTTCCCTTAACTCAGGTCTCAGCTTTGAAACCTGTGATTTACAAGAAAATAACGTTTATCCTCCTGATTCCTTAAGGTGTGAGGTGGTTATTACATAGCACAGAAATAAGAGTTTGAGAACCACAGACTTGGAGGATAGTATGTGTATATTAACATTCATACCTCTGGCAATGACTCACCAAAAGTAATCACTGACATATTTGGGAAAAAAAAAAAAACAAACAGAAAAAAAACACTTGAACCAGGGGTCAATTAGGAACTACACTTACCTCCCCACAGACCTCACTAGTGTTCACCTATCACTGGGTCCTGGAAAAGAGGTCGTGTGCAAAACAAGAAGCAGGACATACTTAACCTGAAATGTATGTGTTAGATGCAGCAGAACATATTAGAAAATGGCTCCAGTCTATTCTGAAAAAAATAAAAGCAGCATCTATAAGACATGAATACTGTATAACTGCATAAATCTAAAGTGCAAATAAATCAGTTACAACAAAACAAAGGACAATGCAAAATACAATCAGGGACAATTGAAGATAAATGTGGTAAGTTTACTTGCATGTGGGGGTCATGAAGAAAAACTGAAGACAAAATAAAAAAGCACCAAGAACAAACACTACATATCATTATAATTAGTTAATTCTAACATATAGTCCTTAAATTGTGATAAGTAGAAGGTGAGAGGTAAAAACAAAGAGTGAAGGTAAAAACATTAGACAAGATACAAAGTTGAAGGATATTATCCACAGAAAACACTGTCAAAATAAATTCTGTTAAAATAAAAATTCAAAGAGCTTGATACTGGAAAATTTTAAGTAGAAAAATTGAATCGTCTTCTGTTTAAAATTTTTTTCTTTTTCGAGTTTTGGTGGCTAATCATTTAAACTCCAATTACCCTTAGGTAAATAGATAAATACAATTTTACTTTCATAAGCTCCACTTGAACTGCTGTCAATCATCTGTTGTGAATCATATTTAAATATAAAATGTACTTGCCTTTAAATGGCAAAGGTTTGAAAAGAGCTCAAAGAATTGATTGGAGTCTGAATGAGAAATCTAGTTTTCCCACTCTGTGTGTGACAGGCTGCAAGTTAATCCATTGCTTATAACCTTGATCCTCTCACCTTTAAGGGAAATACTACAAAGGTCATCATAAGAAATAATGTTTATTGCATCTAGAAAGTATCCCTCATCACACTCACATATAATAGGGAAATGACAAATGATTACTACATTGTTTATTATTATCATTATTTTTATTTGCATTTCCTCAGAAAGTAGTCCAAGATGTGGTCTTCTTAAACAATTGTATTACATTGATGTTAGCAGTTGGAGGATATATTTTATCTCCTTTAGATCAAGTAGGGCTATGTCTTATTCATTAATGTTACAAATAATTGTTAGGTGATTTTGGTATCTGACATTCTGGTAAGAAATATAATTTGCTTGGGTTTTTGAAGATAATATTTATACACTCTCAGTACTTAAACGTGAAGAATTTTATCTTAAATGTGTAGATCAGAGATGTTTTCAGAAAACCAGGGTTACATTCATCAACTTGAAATAGAAGCATAGAAACATCAGAAAGATTAGTTGAAAAACTAATTAAACTAATTAGAATCAGGTATTTCTTGGTGAAAAATCCATAAAGAATCATCATAAGGATATAAATGGAGAAATGTTGAATAATTTAATAGCACTGAAGCAAGCAGATAAATAAAATATGGATCCCACTATGTATCAAGAACTGTATCAAATACTAGGTTTCCAATTTGTATAATAGAGAGTCTCAGCTTTTAAGCATAGGAGACGTGTATTTGCCAAGCTTTGAGCAATGTGGTTCTAGTTTGAGATTGTTCCTTAAGATGTTGCTCAATATTCTATTACACTAGCAGCTTTTGGTTAAGTTCCTATAACACAGATTTTTTCCTGATACTAACCTGCATAATTTCATTAGCTACCTGTAGTCTTTTTGAGCAAATCCCACCAAGCAATATTACCTTAAATTATCATTTTGATCATTAGAAAGAAAGGTAGCAAGTTTTGATAGTATTACTAACTGCTCTACAACAAACATTTGAGTGTCTTCTGTTTGCTGGAGTTTGTGCCAATATATCACATTTCATCCTCATTGTATATATTATTTTTCTTTATTTACTTAAGCCATTTCCAGATTTGTTTATATCACCATTAGGAAAAATGTGGGTTCTAATTTACTCTAGTGTGATTTATCTGACACCTTGTTGATTCCAGTTAGTTATATATGAATATCAACTGTACTTTTCCCATTAAATCTCAACATCCCAGTAACAGTAGTATGGTCTTGAGAAACAATTTTGATAAGAATTAATTTCACAATAATAAAGCTTTGAAGAACAAAGAAGACATATATCCTTTTTAAAATATTAATTACAGGTGCATTGCATTTTCCAGGAGTTTTCCTTTGCATTTATTGAGATTCTTTCTGCCACAGCCCTGAGGCATAAGACTGACTCTGTCTCCTTGGGAAAAAAATATGAGAAAGTGTCAAGGATATAGCAGAAATTGAAGGAGACATTTTTTTTCACATATATGCATGTCTCTTTGAAAAAGAAAAAAATAATTCCATGAAACTATTTTAAGATTAAATTGAAGAAAAGCACTTAGAATAATATTACAGCCATTATAAATGGCATTGTAACCTGCATTTTCAAAGGCAGGCATTTCTTCTTAAAGCAGGAATCTTTTTAAAGGAGTCAAATCAGAACCACAATTTGCCATGGCCATGCCATTACTAGTTCTATGGTAATCTCAAGCAAGCCCTGCTCTCCCAAGGAATAGGGAAAAGCTTTTATAGACTAAGTAGAAATACTCAGCTCCTTTTAGGGGATGACTTTTCATTTGTACTGGCTTTTTTTTTTTTAACTGCTGTCGGGTTTTTTGTTGTTTGTATCGGCTGTTTGTTATAAACTATCTGTAAACAAATTATAAGTCCAGGAATGAAGTGTTAGAGGAGATCAAAAGACTGCAGAGAACAGGTTTTACTTACAAATGCATAGCTCTAGCGTGAAATTAAGACACACCATTATATTGAAATTAAATTTTAAAGTAACAATTAATTTTGGAAATCTCGCAGAAAACAAATTTGTTATTGCAAATTTGAAATACTCTTTTGCCTACACTATTACTTTTTCAATAAAATTACTGCTTTTTTACTGTGACTTTTGACTATTTTCAGTTTTTTAGATGTGTAAATATTGCACTATGAATTTGTGTGTGGCTTTGGATGAGTGTGTGAAAATCTCAGAATATCAGTCCCTCAATCTATAAATCTGCTTATTTGCAAAACTGTGTACTGCATGTATTAAATGAAATAGCACTTATACCACCCATCACGCAATAGGTTTTATATAACAGTTGAGTCACTTCTCTGATTATAGAAAGTATATTGTATAGAAAAAAAATTACATACTGATAACTAGGGAAAAATGTTTCTGAGTAATCTACTAGAAAATTGTCCTACAGAAAAAAGGTATTTTCCCCCTCTTAAGAGAAAACATGAATCTATAATCTATGTTTTAAATTAAATTAACATCTAAAAAGAATAATTGATATTCTTTTAGTTGCATATTACTTTTACTTTGAATTTATTTACAAATTAATTTCTGTCTAAACATATGCATTTATTGTGATGTTTCTCCCACATGTGTATGTGTTTTGCAAGGGAACAAATGGGACAGAAAGAGGGTGGGAAATTTTGTTTGACATCATTCTAATTTTCCAATATTTGGAAACATTGAAATAGCCACATACCACTCTAATGCTGTAGTTTTAAAAAATGATATGAGTGGTTACCAGTGGGGAGAGTGAACAGGGAAGGCAATATGGGGCTTTGGAATTAAACCACCCTGTATAAAATAGATGAGAACAAGGATACATTGTACAGCACAGGTAAATATAGCCATTGTTTTATAATAACTTTAAATGGAGTATAATCTATAATAATTTTGAATCACTAGGTTGTACACCTAAAGCTAATATAATAATGTAAATCAACTATACTTCATTAAAAAAATGGTATGTATGTGTATTACAAAAGGTACCCCAAAACAAAATGTAGCTCTTATCATACAGCAGACACTAAGGCAATGGATTTATAAAAAATTCCCACAAGACAGGGTCCCTCTCACAGACACCCTTACAGTCTCGATGGGGAAGTGGTAGAAATGCTTATAGCAACAGAATAGCACAGGAAAAGCACACACTGGTTCAGAAGCTTAGAAGATCCAGTTCAGATGGTTGATGATTTGTTTCTCTACAGTATGGAGACTCAACATGAATAGAAGTCATGAAGAAGAGAAAACTACAAGATGAAAGGCATGCAGTTAAACATGAAAACTTCTACCAGAAACAATAACTCAACCAGTTAGGCTATAACAGAAGCAAGTTACCTATTCAATTTTACTTTTAATAAAAGCACACACACACACAAAAATCCAAATTTAAAAGTTAGCCTTCGTTTTTGTTTTACAGTACAATAAATTATAATATTCACTATTATGTCAGTAAAAGCTGAATTACAATGTCTTGTCCCCAGTACTGAAGCATTTCTGAGTATCTGCCAAGACTCTTCACATGCAGAGTGTCAACAGACTTACTGCCAACATAAAACTAGTGTCACCATGAATCTTAGTGATTCTTGCTCTTTTGATCTTAATGTGAGATTAAAAACCAATTAAAAGCTTGGGGTTGGCAACATTTTCTTAGGACATGAAATGTGCTAACTCTAAATGAAAAGTGATATATTGGACTTCATCAAAATTAAAAACATCTGCTATCTAGAACACACCATTAAGAAAATGAGAAGTCCATGAGTTTATTTCTGGGCTTTCTATCCTGTTCCATTGACCTATATTTCAGTTTTTGTGCCAGTATCATGCAATTTTGATGACTGTAACTTTGTAGTATAGTCTGAAGTCAAAGAGCCTGATTCCTCCAGCTCTGTTTTTCTTTCTCAATATTGCTTTGGCTATTCAGGGTCTTTTGTGTTTCCATACAAATTAAAAGTTATTTTGTTCTAGTTCTGTGAAATTTCCATTGGTAATTTGATAGGGATTGCATTGAATTTGTAGATTGCCTTGGGTAGTATAGTCATTTTGACAATATTGATTCTTCCAATCCAATAACACAATATATCTTTCCACCTGTTTGTGTCATCTTCGATTTCTTTCATCAGTATCTTATAGTTTTTGGAGATTAAGCCTTTTACCTCCTTAGGTAGGTTTATTCCTAGATATTTTATTCTTTTTGGTGTGATGGTAAATGAGATTGTTTCCTTAATTTCTCTTTCTTGTCTTTCATTGTTAGTGTATAGAAATACAACAGATTTCTGTGTATTAATTTTGTATCCTGTGACTTTCCCAAATTAATTGATGAGCTTTAGTAGTTTTCTGATGGCATCTTCAGGATTTTCTATATATAGTATCATTTAGTCTGCAAACAGTGACAGTCTTACGTCTTCTTTTCTAATCTGGATTCCTTATATTTCTTTTTCTTCTCTGATTGCCATGACTGCCAAAACTATATTGAATAAATGTGGTGAGAGTGGACATCCTTGTCTTTTTCCTGATCTCAGAGGAAATGCTTTCAGCTTTTCACCATTAAGTATGATGTTAGGTTTGTCATATGTGGCCTTTTTTATATTTTAGGTAGGTTCTCTCCAGACCCTTTTTCTGGAAAAGTCCAGATACCAACTGGAAAAAGAATATTTGCAAAACATAACATCTGACAAAGGATTTACATCCATATTATATAAACTTACAATGAAATAGCAGGAAGACAATTAATCTAGATAGAAAAGATGGGCAAAAATTCGCAGACACCCTTCAGAAAAGGTGATATAAAGATGGCCAATAAACATATGGAAAAATGCTCAATATCATTGGGCATGAGATTGAATTAAACCATGTGAACTACCATTGCATACACTAGAAGGAGTAAAATTGAAAAGGCTGACAATATCAGTTTTAATGAGGATTTGAAGCCAGGAAGACTCTTACATATTACTCTTGGTAGAATAACCATCACGTGAGGAACTGTTTAGAAATGTCTTACAAAGTTAAACATATCCTTACCAAAAGACGAAGAAATTACACTCCTAGGTAGTTCCCCAAAGTAAATGAAAATGTCTGTCCACAAGAAGATTCATATATGAATTTTCATAGAAGCTCTTTCCATAATTGCCCCAAACTGGAAACAACTCAAACGACTTCAAAAACTGGGTATATATTAAAAAAAAACATGCTAAATGGAATAAACCAGATGTGAAAAATTGCCTAATGTATGATTCTTTTACATGAAGTTTTAGAACTGGCAAAGTGAGTTTGTAGTGATTGAAATTAGGTTAAAGTTTGCCTGGGACA